>NC_140010.1:7392390-7714637 GCF_964263955.1 Coregonus lavaretus | reverse complement strand
ATGGTGCCGCTTGCTTGGTGGTGCCCCTTGCTTAGTGGTGTTGCAGACTCTGGGGCCTTTCAGAACAGGTGTATATATACTGAGATCATGTGACAGATCATGTGACACGTAGATTGCACACAGGTGGACTATATTTAACTAATTATGTGACTTCTGAAGGTAATTGGTTGCACCAGATCTTATTTAGGGGCTTCATAGCAAAGGGGGTGAATAAAAAATGGACGCACCCCTTTTCCGTTATTTATTTTTTAGAATTCTTTGAAAATAGTTATTTTTTTCATTTCACTTCACCAATTTGGACTATTTTGTGTATGTCCATTACATGAAATCCAAATAAAAATCCATTTAAATTACAGGTTGTAATGCAACAAAATAGGAAAAACGCCAAGGGGGATGAATATTTTTGCAAGGCACTGTAATTATCTTTTTGTTTTCTCGTGATTTGGTTGGGTCTAATTGTGTTGCTGTCCTGGGGCTCTGTGGGGTCTGTTTGTGTTTGTGAACAGAGCCCCACGACCAGCTTGCTTAGGGGACTCTTCTCAAGGTTCATCTCTCTGTAGGTGATGGCTTTGTTATGGAAGGTTTGGGAATCACTTCATTTTAGGTGGTTGTAGAATTTAACAGCTCTTTTCTAGATTTTGATCATTAGCGGGTATCGACCTAATTCTGCTCTGCATGCATTATTTGGTGTTTTACATTGTACACAGAGGATATTTTTGCAGAATTCTGCATGCAGAGTCTAAATTTGGTGTTCGTCCCATTTTGTGAATTCTTGGTTGGTGAGCGGACCCCATACTTCACAACCATAAATGGCAATGGGTTCTATAACTGATTCAAGTAGTTTTAGCCAGATCCTAATTGGTATGTCGTATTTTATGTTTCCTTTGATGGCATAGAAGGCCCTTCTTGCCTTGTCTCTCAGATCGTTCACAGCTTTATGGAAGTTACCTGTGGCGCTGATGTTTAGGCCGAGGTATGTATAGTTTTTTGTGTGCTCTAGGGCAACGGTGTCTAGATGGAATTTGTATTTGTGGTCCTGGCAACTGGACCTTTTTTGGAACACCATTATTTTTGTCTTACTAAGATTTACTCTTAGGGCCCAGATCTCTCTCTCTCTCGCGCTCTCTCTCTCCCCCCGCCCCCTCTCCACGCCTCATCGATCTTCATCCATCAATACCACTGGGAGGAGACCACAACATTGAAATATATGTCTTAAATCTCTGAACAGACATTGTCTTTCCTCAGCCCATTCATTCCCAGCACCAGAGGAACAGTGGCATCCTGTTTTATCTGTCTCTACCTCTGCCATGATGATGATGATGATGATGATGATGATGATGGGGGTCTGTAGTGTTGGAGTCTGGGCACGTTTGGTCTTTTCTCATAAAGCCTGTACTGGAAGGGAAACAGCTCCTCTGATGAATAGGACTATGGGTTTGGCTTGGATTCCATAAAGAGGTGCACTACAGCAGATAAGGCCAGAGAGAAGCCATTATTATAACATGGGACTACTGAGCTCCACATGCAATGGAGTAACCTTTCTCTGTATGCGATTAATTTGGTTGGCCACATATGCCCTTTATCATATACATCAGTGGAGGCTGCTGAGGGGAGGACGGCTCATTGTAATGGCTGGATTGGAGTCAATGGAATGGTATCAACCACATATGCTTGATACCATTCCATTGACTCCATTCCAGCCATTATTATGAGCCGTCCTCCCCTCAGCAGCCTCCACTGATATACATAGTCTATCAAACAGAAGGGAATCTACAGAGGTGTCTGCTCCCCTGCATGACTGTTTTTTGGCAAACCCTACTTCTCCATATGTTGGCTACAATAGACCCCTGGTGTACATTCAGGAACACCAACCCCAGAGCAGATCATTGGGCTAGAGATGATCCCTTCCTTTCCTTTGTCTCTCCTCTCTCTCAGACAAAAGTGAGAGAGAAGAAAGGCCTTAGTATGCCCAATCCATTCACTGAGCTCTAACGACTGTTTCCACTCAGTAACTGTTGGGGGTCTGATCACAGTTAATTACCTAGTGCTGAATATGGGCTCTAAAACACTAAATCTACTTTAGCCCACCCTAATAGTTCATACTAGTCCACTAGACTAGTTAGTGTATATGCAGTAATGCACAAATAGAGGGGAGATGGCAGTGGTGGCTGGTGTCACTGTAAATCGGTGGACAGGCTCATTGTAATGGCTGGAATGGAATACATGTACAGGTGTCAAACATATGGTTTCTATGTGTTTGATGACATTCTATTCATCCATTCCAGCCATTATTATGAGCCATCTTCCCTTCACCAGCCCCCTGTGGCAGACACTTATGTCTCACTGTAGCAGTTTCTCTAAAGAAGTCTCTGTGTGTCTCGCCCAGTCGTCTCACTGAAGCAGTTTCTCTAAAGAAGTCTCTGTGTGTCTCGCCCAGTCGTCTCACTGAAGCAGTTTCTCTAAAGAAGTCTCTGTGTGTCTCGCCCAGTCGTCTCACTGAAGCAGTTTCTCTAAATAAGTCTCTGTGTGTCTCGCCCAGTCGTCTCACTGAAGCACGTCTGTGTTCATTACGGTCTTTAATCCAGAAGTGTTTAGTTAACACCAATAATGACAGTCCTTTAACCACTGACTCTGTCTGTTAGTAGCTGCTGCTGCCTCTGTCATTTTCCATTTAGCCTTTTACTCCTGTGACACATGGCTCTTCTCTCTGCTGAGAAAAACATATATTTCTCTCTCACTGTTAATCCACAATCCTCCCAACGTAGAATTAAACTTGACAGAATGGACTAGCATTGATCATCGTTCCCTGGTGGTTGTAATAGCTGGCCATTTAGAATGTTTAATTAATCAATGCTTAATTGCCATACTAATTGCTATTGTGCTACATAAATAAATAGTGATGGGGTTACATATTGCAATATTATTTTGGACTATATTATATCGATACTTTGACTCGAAGTGAGCCAACATGTTTTCAGCACTTTTATTTCCATTAATGATCTAAATAAATGTTCTCATGCTCTCTCTTGTCGCTCTGCAGCAGACATACATGTATAGTGAGCAATATGTTTGGAACATCAAATCACAATAAAATCACAGTATTGAATCGCAATACATACAGTGAGGGAAAAAAGTATTTGATCCCCTGCTGATTTTGTACGTTTGCCCACTGACAAAGACATGATCAGTCTATAATTTTAATGGTAGGTTTATTTGAACAGTGAGAGACAGAATAACAACAAAAAAATCCAGAAAAATGCATGTCAGAAATGTTATAAATTGATTTGCATTTTAATGAGGGAAATAAGTATTTGACCCCCTCTCAATCAGAAAGATTTCTGGCTCCCAGGTGTCTTTTATACAGGTAACGAGCTGAGATTAGGAGCACACTCTTAAAGGGAGCGCTCCTAATCTCAGTTTGTTACCTGTATAAAAGACACCTGTCCACAGAAGCAATCAATAAATCAGATTCCAAACTCTCCACCATTGCCAAGACCAAAGAGCTCTCCAAGGATGTCAGGGTCAAGATTGTAGACCTACACAAGGCTGGAATGGGCTACAAGACCATCGCCAAGCAGCTTGGTGAGAAGGTGACAACAGTTGGTGCGATTATTCGCAAATGGAAGAAACACAAAATAACTGTCAATCTCCCTCGTCCTGGGGCTCCATGCAAGATCTCACCTCGTGGAGTTGCAATGATCATGAGAATGGTGAGGAATCAGCCCAGAACTACACAGGAGCATCTTGTCAATGATCTCAAGGCAGCTGGGACCATAGTCACCAAGAAAACAATTGGTAACACACTACGCCGTGAAGGACTGAAATCCTGTAGCGCCCGCAAGGTCCCCCTGCTCAAGAAAACACATATACAGGGCCGTCTGAAGTTTGCCAATGAACATCTGAATGATTCAGAGGAGAACTGGGTGAAAGTGTTGTGGTCAGATGAGACCAAAATCGAGCTCTTTGGCATCAACTCAACTCGCCGTGTTTGGAGGAGGAGGAATGCTGCCTATGACCCTGAGAACACCATCCCCACCATCAAACATGGAGGTGGAAACATTATGCTTTGGGGGTATTTTTCTGCTAAGGGGACAGGACAACTTCACCGCATCAAAGGGACGATGGACGGGCCCATGTACCGTCAAATCTTGGGTGAGATCCTCCTTCCCTCAGCCAGGGCATTGAAAATGGGTCGTGGATGGGTATTCCAGCATGACAATGACCCAAAACGCACGGCCAAGGCAACAAAGGAGTGGCTCAAGAAGCAACACATTAAGGTCCTGGAGTGGCCTAGCCAGTCTCCAGACCTTAATCCCATAGAAAATCTGTGGAGGGAGCTGAAGGTTTGAGTTGCCAAACGTCAGCCTCGAAACCTTAATGACTTGGAGAAGATCTGCAAAGAGGAGTGGAACAAAATGAGTGCAAACCTGGTGGCCAACTATAAGAAACATCTGACCTCTGTGATTGCCAACAAGGGTTTTGCCACCAAGTATGTCAAAGTCATGTTTTGCAGAGGGGTCAAATACTTATTTCCCTCATTAAAATGCAAATCAATTTATAACATTTTTGACATGCGTTTAAAAAAAATATCTGACAAGCGACCACTTAGACAGTTCATTTTCACATTTTCATAAATTCGTAGAATATTTGGGAATTACATATACTAAGGCATTTGTGAAAATTCAATAGCTATATAGAGTGGGAAAGTTGCTGTGCGTTTGGACAATTAATAGACACTGCAGTAAATAAAACTGAATAAAAACATCTGTCTTGTCCAGGACCGGAGTCTACACAGACCGGTGCGCTATAGCCAAACAGAGCTACAGTAGACCTTTATACAAACAAGCCATTTGCCACACGGGCCTGCCATCATTTACTTTGAACTGGACTGTGTGTTTACAGGCAGTTGCAACAGCGCGACTTTAGATTATTAGAACACATTCACCAAAGGCCACAAAATACACCTGAATGGAGTTCTGCAAATATGTAAACAAAACGGGAGTCCTCTTACATTTGGGAACTTTACAGTCCTATTGATCAAACAACCATGAAAAGGTAGGTTCTATCTCCCTCAGTTATGCACATCAACAACAACAAGATCAACAGTTAATGCTAGCCAGAGCAAGATGAGATAAAATCTAATGAAGGAACATTAGATAAACCCTTTAAAACTTTTTCAGCTAGTTTGCTGTCAAAGTTGCACTGATAAACTGCTCGTCCTTCTGCAGCTTGCCTGCCAATGCATGTGGCGTTGTCCCAACCAAGCACCCAAGCTAACTGGCTAAATTTGGCTAGCTTGCTAGCTACTACCAGACACAAATGAGAGAGCACCTCACTGACCATTTTATTCACCCTAGTAGAGCTGGTTAGGCTGTTTACATGTTATATAGAGTGTTCTTGACTAACTATTACTTTTTTTGCCTACGTTTACTGACACCGGTCATATTCAGCGGTGTTGCGTGTTCGTAAATTCATCCTTTGTTCTGCGCTCTGGCACACTCAGAAGAGAGTGCGCTGAAATCAGAGTAGATAGCTAGAGTGAATTTGCTAACGCAAGAGATATGCTAACTGTATAACAGTCGCTCAAGTTCTTGCTAGCTAACCAAATGACACTTGCATCTCTAGATGTGTATAGCCACCGAAAAACGTCAGTCATTCACCCACTCCTCCAATGGCATGACATGACATCCTCCTAGCAGCTAGCTGGCTATCTAGCTAACGTTAGATCCGTGTTTTTAGCTTGCTACATAAATAGATACGCTAGCCTATTAGCCACATTATGACTGACTTGTGATCATTGCCCTTGCTAATTTGATTGTACTGACATTCCAATCCTAAGTTACATTCGTCCGTTTTTGTCAAGAATATTGAGTCATTGAAATTGAAACAGTGCATCCCGAATGGAGGCAGCAAACAATGCACCATGCCAGCTGTGGTTTAAAACCTGATTGCAATATTTTCTGGACTACCAAGAAATGTATTGGTGAATTATATTAATCATGCATTGTAACTGCATCCATCTATTCTGCCAACAATGCCTTAGTGTACGTCATGGAACATTGACACAAATAGAACCTATTATTAAAACCTCTTCTAAAGTTGGTTTTGTAGCATAAACTGGGAATTTTATATTTTTGACTGAAATGATTGTCTGTTTGTTTCATATCTGCAAAGTAGTTAAAACGCTGTCAGTTCCACTTTAAACTTTAGGTCACCGGTTACCTTGTGTTTTAAACATGAAATGTATTTTGCAATGAACCCAGTCCTGCTCCTCGCACCAAGCAAGTGGTGCGTGTCGCCAGTCCGGTCCGGCCCGTTCCTGCTCCCCGCACCAAGCCAGTGGTGCGCGTCGCCAGCCCGGCCTGTTCCTGCTTCTCGTACCAAGCCAGTGGTGCGCGTCGCCAGCCCGGCCCGGCCTGTTCCTGCTCCTCGCACCAAGCCAGTGGTGCGCGTCGCCAGCCCGGCCCGTCCTGTGCCTTCTCCTCGCACCAGACCAGTGGTAAGCTTGTCCAGTCCGGCACGGCCCGTGCCTGTTCCAACGGTGCCTGATCCGGCACCGGTCAGCTGCTCCACTCCGGAGCCAGAGCAGTCCGCTCCACCGGTGCCTGATCCAGCTCCGGTCAGCTGCGCCACTCCAGAGCCAGAGCAGTCCGCTCCACCGGGGTCTAGTCCAGCTCCGGTCAGCGGCTCCACTCCGGAGCCAGAGCAGTCCGCTCCACCGGTGCCTAGTCCAGCTCCGGTCAGCGGCTCCAGTCCAGACCATGACGTCAGCCCCTCTCCAGGTTCGGGGTCCCCCACACCAGGGTCCAGACAGGGCCTGGCGTATCGTGGGAGGAAGGAGAGGGAAAGTAGCGCGCCGAGGTCCAGACCAGACCAGGGGCGCAACAGGGAGGCGGAGAGTGAGAAGTCGTCACGCCCCGAGCCGGATCCGCCCACCTGGCCCCTACCCTGTTATGTTTATGTTGTGCGGTCGGAGTCCGCACCTTTGGGGGGGGGGGGGGGGGGGGGTACTGTCACGCCCTGACTCAGGGGACTCTTATATGTTGAGTCAGGGTGTGTATATTCTTTGTTATATATATTCTATGTTGTAGGTCTATTATGTGTAGATCTATGTTGGCCGGTGTGGTTCCCAATCAGAGGCAGCTGTAGCTCGTTGTCTCTGATTGGGGACCATACTTAGGCAGCCTTTTGGCACTAGTGGGTTGTGGGATCTTGTTCCGTATAAGGTATGTTGTTTGTGTCTACCTTGGACTTCACGTTTCGTTTCTTGTTTTGTCGAGTGTTTATTAAGTTTAAATAAACATGTATGCATATCACGCTGCGCCCTGGTCCGTCCCGTCCGTCAACGAGCGTGACAGTACTCAAATTTTGCCAAAAAGTTTCCAAACGGTCTGCCCAGCGAAGGAAAGGCACCCTGTGGGAAAAATCCTATGTTTTCCTATGATTTTTTACGTTTTTCACTCTCAAAATCACATTTTTTTTAATAGAAAGAATTAATAAATGTGATGGTGTAAGTCCACAACAATGCTTAATCCACATCAATCGGATTGAGTGTCAGGGCCTGGCTTCCCAGTGGCTGGGCCTGTCAGGGCCTGGCTCCCCAGTGGGTGGGCCTCTGTCCACCAAGGCCCATCCATGTCTATGCCCCTGATGCAAACAGCGCATGATGAAAATTGCACAAATCCTACTATCCTACTAGCCTAAACTTTTTCAATACCTGGTTTGCATACCCATTGTTGCCTTAGTTAGCATTTACTGGTAGATATCATACGTTGTAACGTCTTTCCTACCCTACCGTTACCGATGTAATTCTTCTGTGAGCTGCTCCATGCCAAAACCAGTTGAGAGCTGCACACTCTTGCTGCCTGCAGATGATATTCCGCTGTGTGCAGCGCGCATGATAATATATTTCATGTGCTTTGCGATTGTGTAGGCTACTTTGTGCATGATTTCTCTATTGTACTACATAATTGATAAGTCGTATAGCTCCACTACACTACTTTGATACGCATCAGTAGGGATTAAGAAGTGACTATAAGCAATGCCCACTGAAAAAAAAGTTGGTGTACGACTTATACCTGCGTTACACTCCACTACACCACTGGCCCATTTGTGTTTTCCAAAAAGTGCACTCTCCTACATGAGTGCGCTGGTATTACGGTTGCTGTCCTTTCAGAATCACGAACCTGTCACACAATGAAGGCCTGCCTATAGGTTCGGCACTGCGCAAACATGTCTATAATAGATTTAAAGGCTGTTAAAATATTAATGTTTCAAGAAAGGAGTGTATGTATTTGGCCTGGCGAAGCGGTTTTATGCGCTGACTGAATGGAAGCTGATAATTATGAGTTTTTTACTTCGCTGGTCTCTGGAAGAAATTACAAGTCCTCACTGTCCGAGACCGAGTCAAGACCGAGTACAAATGTATCCGACACCGAGACAAGACCGATACACTCAATATGTGGTCTTGAGACCGGACGTCTCGAGTATTACAACACTGATTAGCATCATGTGATGTCTTTCATTCAACAAAGAAGGGAACAGACTGTTCATACTCTTCGAAAGGGTTACAACAACCCACCTGCCCTCGCCCCCATCCGCCTCACGTCGCCCTCCATGACTTACTGCCTGTGGGGACTCCTGACTCCTCCACTGGCCTGTACTATAGCTTGTGTAGGTGTAGTAGTGATGATGGATGTCCTGGCTGCTACACGGTGGCTAATGTTACGAGTTGTCAGCCACTCGATAGGGAGGAGGTCTCAGGTGGCCTGTGCCGCTCGCTTCAGAGTGACCGCCCTCTGGAGAGACGCTGCCCTTGATTATACACCGGGAGGGAGGAAGAGGGAGAGGGAAATGGGGAGGAGGGAGGAGGGAAGAGGGGGAAGTCAATGGCCTGACAGAGCTAGGCTAGCTGTCAGAGTGGGAGTTTATAACACTATACAGTCCTCAGGACACCTAGCTGTCTATTATAGAAGGATAAACTCTGAGGTTTTTACTTTGAGGTGGCCTGTCAGAATGCCTGTATTGTAGCTGTCAGAGAAGGTCATGTGGTTTATTACAGTCTGACATCACACTTATGGGAACCGACAATCACACTCCTGAGAGGTGGAGATGTGATGTTCAGAACATTGCATTAGAGAGAGTGTCCTGGGAAATCCACACGATTCCCACTGTTGTTATCACATTCTCAAAACAAGCCTTTCATATTAGCATTGTTAACTGATCAATCAACAAATCAACTAATATCTGTTCTGGTCACTTGACCCCTCACCTCACCCCTGCAATACCTCCCATGGTCGTAAGATTGGGAAGCAGAGCCAAGGTAGTTTTCTCCTTTCTCAGCTGACTTGATTTTAAAAAATATTGAGACACAAAACAGATGAAAACACAGCTCAGATGACAGTCTAGTCTATTTCAATCGAATATCACAAACCAAGTGGGATTCGTCCCTTCATAACAGATAACATGAAAACACTTGTTTTCTCCTCTCATTGCTTTAGGCCCACCAGGGGATTCATTTGATGGAGTTTTGATTTGATGAACACACTTCAACATCTGCCCTGCAAGAAAATGTTAAAATAACGGAACATTTACGTGACGTGGTGGCAGGCCCAATGACGGCGGGGGAGCAGAACCCAATCCGTTTAAAAAACCATTTGGAGCTGTGCCTGGTGGTAAGGGCCAAGTCTGTGAGACGGAGCGGTTTTCCCTGGCCATGTAAAAGGCTGGGCTGACGGATGGACCTATAAACACTCAGCTTTTACCTCCCAGAGAAAAGAGACAGGAACAAAAGAGCCAGCTGCCCGGGCACATTCCCATTCCTCCCTTTCCCTCTTTAATCTTTCCTGTCATCGCCCCACCCCGGTGTGAGAGAGAGAGAGAGAGAGAGAGAGAGAGAGCGAGAGATGGAGAGAGAGAGAGGGAGAGAGAGAGAGAGAGGCTTGTTCGTGTCGCCTGACTTGTTCTTTTTTATTTTTCACAGCGTTCCCTCGCTCATCTTCAGACGGCTGGGCTGGCTGTGTCTGGCTGACTGGCTGACTGTTCTAACAGTAGACAGTTCAAACAACCATCAATAGAACTAATCACTGGACTGATTTCTAGTTAAAACACTGATGTTTTCCCAATAGGCCTTCACCAGGAAGCTTTCATCACAAGCAATATGATGAAGATCTTATTGTGTACATGTGGGAGACTATTCTTATTGATTAGGAACAAGCATTGATTAATGAATGGCTTATGACTGATGTTTCCTTTTGCCGCTCTAGTCGCTAGTTCTAATTATGAATGTAGATAATAGGCTGAATCTACCGTACACCCAGAACTGATTATTGAAGGTGCTGAAAGCAAAATGCAAAACTGGATCAACAGAAAAAAGTCTCTGCACACTTCCAGTCAAATACAAAGGTATATTTAATACAAAGGTATTATTTAGTTGAGCTTTCGGTCAATCGACCTTCATCAGAGCATAACTGTGCGTAACAGTGCATAATATGGTCTGATGAAGGTCGATTGAACGAAAGCTCAGCTACCATCTGACTGAAGGTGTGCAGACACTTTTTCTTGTTTCTCCAGTTTTACTTATGAATGTAAAATATGTAATGAATCAAACACATACCACCATCTTGTTGAGGGAGACCCAGCAGTCCTGGGGGAAGTCCTGCAGCATGGGAACCAGGAATTGCAGACAGCCATCCCAGTGACACAGCAGCAGCATCATACCAATCAGGTTGAAGATACGCATCACTGCACTGGCCAGGTCATAGGTCATATGAAAGATCTGAAACAGAGATGGAGAGACTGGGAATTAGTTAAGGCGGAGAGGAAGGACAAGTGTGTGTGTGTGTGTGTGTGTGTGTGTGTGTGTGTGTGTGTGTGTGTGTGTGAGAGAGAGAGAGAGAGACAGCGAGAGAGAGAGAAGCAGAGAGAGAGAGAGAAGCAGAGAGAGAAAAAGAGAGACAGAATCACAGTCACAGAATTCTTCAAGATTTCCTGTTTAATTTTATGCTAGATTCTCTAGTGATCAAGACAACCATTTTAGCTAAATCGCTAAGATCATGGGGAGAACAGATGAAATCGGTCTATCCTTCTCTAAACCCAACCAGATAAAATCGGTCTATACTTCTCTAAACCCAACCAGATAATTTGGTCTATCCTTCTCTAAACCCAACCAGATAATTTGGTCTATCCTTCTCTAAACCCAACCAGATAAAATCGGTCTATCCTTCTCTAAACCCAACCAGATAATTCAGTCTATCCTTCTCTAAACCCAACCAGATAATTCAGTCTATCCTTCACTAAACCCAACCAGATAATTCAGTCTATCCTTCTCTAAACCCAACCAGATAATTTGGTCTATCCTTCTCTAAACCCAACCAGATAAAATCGGTCTATCCTTCTCTAAATCCAACCAGATAAAATTCACCCAAAACATATACAACATACGTATTTCTGAGCCCTAAGCAAGAAACCAAGCTGGCCACAAGGACAATCTCCTTTCAACGATCCCTGAGGAGGTATTAGTAAAATACAAGATGGAAGACTAAATGCAGCTCAGTCTTCTCAGTCCTGGCACCCCAATGGTGGAACCAGATTCCCCCTGACGCCAGGACAGCAGAACCCCTGCCCATCTTCTGAAAACGTCTGAAATCCTACCTCTTCAAAGAGTATCTTAAATAATCCCACTAACCCCCCCCCCCCCCCCCCCCCTCTAAAAAATTTAAACATAAAAAGAACACCCTTGCCTTTCACACTACCACTGACTTTGCTGATAGCTACTTTATTGAGGGAAATTGTACTTACTATGACTGAGATATTTCGTTGTCCCACCTAGCTATCTTAAAATGAATGTACCTGTAACTCGCGCTGGATATCAGTGTCTGCTAAATGACTAAAATGTAAATGAGGATGGTGCAATGCTAACTCACAGTCACTGACTGATGCCATTGGCCTCATACACTATCTCAACCAGGTCTTTGATTGGACATGAATCACCAGTTGATCTTTCTTAATGCCACTTTAACCTTTTAGGGCTTCTGACAGTTGGTTTCTAATATGAGCTGGCAACTGACAAAATACTGCACTTCAGCACATCTATTTATAGAGTCCTGCTGCTGCTTAGATGTGAACGTATGATTAGTGACATGTTGAGGGGGAGAGGAGATAGTCACAGGACCAGAGCTATATTTACAGTATGCAGAGTTCTGCTAACTTAGTTTAAGACACAGAATCAGAATGGGCGTCATGTTGGCACCAAAGGTTCCAAGAGAATTACATTCTACAGAGAATGCAGATTAGAATGTTACTGTCATGGAACGTTTGGTGCCAACATGGAGGACTGATTGGCCAACTGTATGGCTCTAATCAGGCACCATGGACAGCGCCAAGGTTCTTATGGTGTTGTGAGAAATCTGAAAATAGTGAACCAAAGAGAAGCAGAAATAGGACACATTTTTTAGGCAGATTCTCCGCATTTTTGTGTGAAAATGTAATCACCAGAATGACTCATTCAATTAGACCCTCTAGTCTTCCAACCAACATTTTGTTTTGGTGTTTAAAACAATAAACACTCACATAATCAATTGGAGGAGTGAATAGCAACTACAACAACAACAACAAACTGCTACTACCACAGCACAAACAGTTATGTCGCCATGGCAATTCCCATTAGTAGAGGGTACAGTTTAAAGTGGAACTGACATAGTGTGAACTACTTTGCAGAAATTAAACAAACAGATGGTCATTATATCGGTCTAAAATATCAAATATGCAGTTTATGCTTCAAAACCATCTTTATAAGAGGTTTAAAAAATAGGTTATATTTGACTCAAAATTCAAATTACGTAGAGTAAGGCCTTGTTGGCAGAATTAAATGGATGCAGTCAACGCATGATTAATAAAATTCCACAATAAATCGCTAGATAGTCTAATAAATATTGCTATATCAGGTTGTAAATCACAGCTAGTACATTAACTGCCTCCAGCCATTCAGGGGATGAACTGTTTCAGTTTCACTGACCCAATACTTTGCACAAAAACGGACGAAAAGAGCAGTGATTGGGAATCTCAACACAATCAATCTAGCTATGCAGTCCCGTTACGTGGATACGGCTATAGTTAGATTATCTATTTATGCAGGCCTACTTATTTAGCAAGCTAGCTATATGGCTTGATAGCTAAGTAATTTAGCTAGCTAGAACCTAAACTGACACAAAGCCTTGTACTGCAGCTAGCTAGCTAGCTGCTGGAAGGATGTCATGTTATCGCCTGGACAAGTGTGTGAGTGGAAGACTTTTCCCCCAACCTTTTATTGGGCTACAGCTATTGGGATCACTAAGCTAGCTCCTCATTTACTTAAACTTGAACGACTGTTAGCATATCTCTTAGTTGTCAATCAAAATGTATTGGGCATTGATCAAATGAGCAGGCAGGCAAGCTGTAAACCCCATTCACTTGTGGGTTATTATGGGACTGGGGGCAGGCTGCAGGAGGCCGAGCAGGCTACTATTCCTCATCGTATTCACAGTGTAATTCCAACTACGCGCTGAAAACGTTTGAGAGGGTTTGCCTAGCACCCACTGTGCTAGACTTTAGCACATCTGGCTCAGGCTAGCTAATATCGTTGTTATTATTGTGCATAGGCAACTTTATTTATTTATTTGTTTATTTATTTGCACCAAAGAAAACAAGTGATAGGCATCAATACAGATAAAAACAAATAAAATAAAAAACGGTGTCCAAGGGCTTATATAAAAACCACACCACAAGCAAACAATATACAATACAAAATAAAAAAGGTTTGTTAAAACAGATAACAAAACCTACTCATTATAAATTAATAAATTAATTGATCAGTAATCACGATTATTTTTATTTTATTTTTATGTGTGTGTGCATGTGTGCATGTGAGTGTGTGAGAGTTTGGCTATATGGAGGAGGTTACTGAGTAGTTTGGTTCATCAGGCTGACCCCCAGTCTTCATGGAGGAGGTTACTGAGTAGTTTGGTTCATCAGGCTGACCCCCAGTCTTCATGGAGGAGGTTAATGAGTAGTTTGGTTCATCAGGCTGACCCCCAGTCTTCATGGAGGAGGTTACTGAGTAGTTTGGTTCATCAGGCTGACCCCCAGTCTTCATGGAGGAGGTTACTGAGTAGTTTGGTTCATCAGGCTGACCCCCAGTCTTCATGGAGGAGGTTACTGAGTAGTTTGGTTCATCAGGCTGACCCCCAGTCTTCATGGAGGGGGTTACTGAGTAGTTTGGTTCATCAGGCTGACCCCCAGTCTTCATGGAGGAGGTTACTGAGTAGTTTGGTTCATCAGGCTGACCCCCAGTCTTCATGGAGAAGGTTACTGAGTAGTTTGGTTCATCAGGCTGACCCCCAGTCTTCATGGAGGAGGTTACTGAGTAGTTTGGTTCATCAGGCTGACCCCCAGTCTTCGCTTGAAGTTATTGAGGGATGAAGATGTTTTGGCAATGTGAAGATAAGAATTCCAGAGTATGGTACCTCTGTATCTGATAGAGAATTGACTATGTGAGGTGCGGCAGTGGGGAGGGGGAAGGTTATTGCAGTGTCTTGTGTTATATAGATGGATTACAGAATTAACCTGGAAGAATCCAACTGAGGGAGAGATAGCCTACCTGTTGGTTGTTTGATCAATAGGACTGTAAAGTTCCCCCCAAAAGTAAGACTCCCATGGTGTTTATATATTTGCAGAAAACCAAATCAGGTATATTTTGTGACTTTTGCTACTGCTTTCTAAATAATGATCTAAACAAAGTTGCGCTGTTCTGATGCCTGTAAACACAGTCCACTCAACCCTAAACAGTGGAGAGGCACGTCTAGCACTGTACTCAACACTTCCTCTCCAAACTCTACACTTTGGTGGTTCCAAAAGGGTTGTTTGGCTGTCCCCATAGGAGAACCCTTTTTGGTTGCAGGAAGAACCCTTTTGGTTCCAGGTAGAACCCAAAAGTGTTCTACCTGGAACTAAAAGGGTTCTTCCTGCAACCAAAAAGGGTTCTTCAAAGGGTTCTCCTATGGCAGGGATGGGCAGCTTTGATGGGGCCACAGTGGCTCGTGGGTCTGCAATTCTTCACATTTTGCCATAGGGTGGTGGAAAATGTTTGCAGTTTTTAATATGATAACTGATGATCAATGGAACCCACGCCGATCGGTAATTCCACCATGCGTAATCTCCCGAGTGGCGCAGTGGTCTAAGGCACTGCAGTGCAGTGCTAGCTGTGCCACTAGAGATCCTGGTTCGAATCCAGGCTCTGTCGTAACCGGCCGCGACCGGGAGACCCATGGGGCGGCGCACAATTGGCCCAGCGTCGTCCAGGGTAGGGGAGGGAATGGCCGGCAGGGATGTAGCTCAGTTGGTAGAGCATGGCGTTTGCAAAGCCAGGGTTGTGGGTTTGTTTCCCACGGGGGGCCAGTATGAAAAAAAAAAAAATCTATAAAAAATAATGTATGCACTCACTAACTGTAAGTCGCTCTGGATAAGAGCGTCTGCTAAATGGCAAAAATGTAAATGTAAGTTTAAATAGCTGGCCGCTAGACTAACTTAACAATATATATTTTTCTAATGGTGACATGGGCTAATTTTGTGACTGCTGATGCACAACCAAATTTCGAAATTCCACCTTGTGTATTCTATTATTCTAACTCTCAACAGTAAGTTGAGACCTCGACTGAGTAATATTATTTGTATCTGTCTGTCTGTCTATCTGTCTGTCTGTGCCTGTTTAACACCAGCCCATCTCAGCACTCATCTTCCATGCATGCCAAGTATCCTCCTCTACCCATCATGCACCGCTCTGTGTGTTTATCGCATAATGGCTCCAGAAAATCCAATTATCCAAAGGTCATGTGCACACACAGGGCCCAGTGCATCCATCCACCATCCGTCATCCGCACCATCCGCCATCCACACCAGGGGCCCAACCAAACACAAAGTACCCCTCCAAAAAATGAATAGAGCAGGGGCATATATGTCCTGTAGATTAACAAATAACTAGATATGACAACCAACTAATCAGAAATCCCTTCCGAAGCCAACAAAGAGACAGAACATTTATGGAAACACAATTAAACCCTACGAGGAATGCTAGCCTAACTGAATTATGGTTTGGTAATAGTAACAATTAACAAGACATACAGTATAATCACAGTGAGAACCCCCTCCGGTGTACCATATTTTCACCTGCTCCTCCTCAGGCGTCTTAATTGATTAAATGTGTTTGCCTCTCTAATACGAAGATGAGCTGACGCCTTCTGGGATTCGCAGGTCAAAGGGGGAGACGGCTACGACACTGATGGTGATTAGGATGCAAAGTGTGTTTAAAAGCTTAAACCCTCCTGCCAACAACATCACACATATTTCAGTGGGAGACAGGTCGAGAACAGCAAAGTAAACCTCCTGGCCCTTGACAAACGACTGGGAACAAACTAACATATGCAGCTTGCAGGCAGGGCCGGGTACAGACTGATCATCTGTCTCACAGCTTATTGGGCATCAGCCAACAACTAAATGTCTGAGAAGGAACTCAGTGACTTAACAGCACCTAGACCCAGATCTGCTTTTTATTCATCTATACAGAAGTCCAAATGGATTGGGGACCAAGAGTTCCTGGTTACAGAACAGTGCGGTGTGCTGGTTGAATATTCTATGCTTGACAGAGCATTCTATGATTGTCTACTTAGACAACTTGCAACTTGTCTGGACAACCTTTTGCATAATTCACTACCCCTCACTCCCCCTCAATATCCCTCACTACCTTTCAATACCCAATTCACTATCTACAATTCACTACCCCTCACTACCCAATTCACTATCTACAATTCACTACCCCTCACTACCTCTCAATACCAATTCACTACACCTCACTACTCAATTCACTATCTATAATTCACTCTCTACAATTCACTACCCCTCACTACACCTAGAGTAAAGCACTTTAGACCTACAGTGGAAAGAGTGGTAAAAAATCCAATCCATTATCATTATTGCCATAGGACATTTAGTGATCTCATTGTCTATAAAGGACTTCTGTAAAATGCTGTCCTACCTCACTACTGTACCGTCTCTCTGACAATACTTGTGCTTGTCCTCCCGATACAATATTATCCCGATACTTAGGTGCCAATACGATATGTATTGCGATTCTCATGATTCTCATGATTCTATATGTATTGCGATTCGATACGGTGATTTTATTGCAATTCGATGTTCCAAACATATTGCTGACCATATGTCTTCCGCAGAGGGACAAAATAAATCCATGAGAATGAGTTTTGATCAGTCATGGAAATAAAAGTGCTGAAAACAAATTGCTTCCCTATTTAAAAAGAAGATGGACAACAAACTATGAGGGAAAATACTTGATATGTAACTGTATCGATTCTTCCCCCTCATCACTAATAGCCATCTAACTTTATTAGCATATCCATCTATAGCAGGGCTGCCCAACCCTCTTCCTGGAGATCTACCGTCCTGTGGGTTTTCAGTCCAACCCTAATTTAACACATCTGATTCTACTTATTAGCTGCTCAACAAGACCTTAACTAGCTGAATCAGATATGATCAATTAGGGTTGGACTGAAAACCTACAGGACAGTAGCTCTCCAGGAAGAGGGTTGGGCAGCCCTGATCTATAGTGACTAAACCATGTAGCATGTAGCCATGATGCTGTGAGTGGGCACTACAGATTAATAGTGGATGAGATGAGTTTCCATTTTACAAGCTCCAAGAGACCGGGTGAATGGTGCTATATGTCTACTATAATTATAATCATTCATCCTTTCATCATGACCACAAATAGTGGATGAGGCAAGGACGAGTTCCCCTCAATCCATTATGATAATTATACTAAGCCATGTAGTGTTTCGGGGCGGGGGGCTGTGTGGTGTGTGGTCCTACCTCTTCCCACTGGTGGATGTAGCGGATGAGCCGGGACAGCCTCAGCAGCCTTAGCAGACTCAGGATCTTAGTGAAGCGTACGATCCTCAGGGCCCTGGCCGTCTTATACATCTCAGAGTCGATCCCCTTCTCCACGATCAGGAAGATATAATCCACGGGGATCGAGGAGACAAAGTCCACGATGAACCAGGTCTTCAGGTACGTCCACTTGATGGTCTTGGGGTCCAGGATGATGTCAGAGTTGTCCTCGATGATGATGCCCGTGCGGAAGTTGAGGACCAGGTCCATGAGGAAGAAGGTGTCGGAGATGACGTTGAAGATGATCCAGGGGGTGGTCGTCCCATCGTTGAAAAAGGTGATGCCCACCGGGATGACAATCAGGTTACCCACCATGAAGAGAAGCATTGTGAAATCCCAGTAGAACCTAGAGAGAGAGAGAGAGAGAGAGAGAGAGAGAGAGAGAGAGAGAGAGAGAGAGAGAGAGAGAGAGAGAGAGAGAGAGAGAGAGAGAGAGTTTGTGTATGTGTTTGTTTGTTTGTGTGTGTGTGTAGGCGGGAAAGGGAGAAGCGAAAGGGAGAGGAGGAGGAAAGGGGCGGAGTAGCTACCATTGTATCAATATGTTTTGACCATGACAGTTTGCAATCCAGGGTTACACCAAGCAGTTTAGTCTCCTCAACTTGCTCAATTTCCACATTATTCATTACAAGATTTTGTTGAGGTTTAGAGTTTAGTGAATGATTTGTCCCAAAAACGATGCTTATTACTTGCCACCCATGCTAAAACTGACTGCAGCTCTTTGTTAAGTGTTGCAGTGATTCCACTTGCTGTGGTAGCTGACACGTATAGTGTGGAGTCATCAGCATACATAGACACACTGGCTTTACTCAGAGCCAGTGGCAGGTCATTAGTAAAGATTGAAAACAGTAAGGGGCCTAGACAGCTGCCCCGGGGAATGCCCAACTATACCTGGATTATGTTGGAAAGGCTTCCATTAACAAAACACCCTCTGTGTTCTGTTAGACAGATAACTCTTGATCCACGCTATAGCAGAGATGTAAAGCCATAACGCATAAATTTTTCCAGCAGCAGATAATGTCAAAATCTCCACTGAAGTCTAACAAAAGAGCTCCAACAATTTTCTTATTATCAATTTATTTCAGCCAATCATCTATCATATGTGTAAGTGCCGTACATGTTGAGTGCCCTTCCCTATAAGTGTGCTGAAAGTCAGCTGAAAGTCAGTTTACTGTGAAATAGCATTGTATCTGGTCAAACACAATTTTTCCTAAAGGTTTACTAAGGATTGGTAGCACGCTGATTTGTCGGCTGTTTGAGCCAGTAAAGGGTGCTTTGCTATTATTGGGTAGCATAATTACTTTTCCTTCCCTCCAGGCCTGAGGGCACACACTTTCCTGTAGGCTTAGATTGAAAAGATGGCAAATAGGAGTGCCTTCAGAAAGTATTCATACCCCTTGACTTATTCCACATTTTGTTGTGTTACAGTCTGAATTCAAAATGGATGAAAAAAATATATATATATATCAACCATCTACACACAATACCCCATAATGACAAAGTGAAAACATGTTTTTAGACATTTTAGCAAATATATTGAAAATTAAATACAGAAATATCTCATTTACATAAGTATTCACATCCCTGAGTCAATACATGTTAGAATCACCTTTTGCAGTGATTACAGCTGTGAGTCTTTTTGGGTAAGTCTCTAAGAGATTTGCACACCTGGATTGTACATTTTTTGCAGTATTACATTAGTACCTTGTTGCAAACAGGATGTATGTTTTGGAATATGTTTATTCTGTACAGGCTTCCTTCTTTTCACTCTGTCGATTAGGTTAGTATTGTGGAGTAACTACAATGTGGTTGATCCACAGCCATTAAACTCTGTAACTGTTTTAAAGTCACCATTGGCCTCATGGTGAAATCCCTGTGCGGTTTCCTTCCTCTCCGGCAACTGAGTTAGGAAGGACGCATGTATCTTTGTAGTGACTGGGTGTATTGATACACCATCCAAAGGTTAATTAATAACTTCACCATGCTCAAAATGTCTGCTCTTTTTTACCCATCTACCAATAGGTACCCTTCTTTGCGAGGCATTGAAAAACCTTCCTGGTCTTAGAGTTTTAAATTCACTGCTAGACTGAGGGACTGAGGGTACAGAGATGAGGTAGCTCGACTGAGGGTACAGAGATCAAATCAAATCACATTTTATTTGTCACATGCGCCGAATACAACAGGTGTAGACCTTACCGTGAAACGCTTACTTGCAAGCCCTGAGGGAGTCATTCAAACAACATGTTAAACACTATTATTACACACAGTCCTTGCATCTTATTATGTGACTTGTTAAGCACATTTTTACTCCTGAACAAAGGGGTTGAATACTTATTGACTCAAGACATTTCAGCTTTCCATTTGTAATTAATTTGTCAACATTTCGAAAAACATAATTTCACTTTGACATTATGGGTTATTGTGTGTAGGTCAGTGACCAAAAATCTCAATTTAATCCATTTTAAATTTAGGCTGAAACACAACAAAATGTGGGGAAAAATTTGCTAATCTTGCCAATGAAAAATATCAGGTGGTTTTGTGATGAATGAACCATCTGATTCAATGAATGATGGAGATGAGTTTTCCTTTTTTCCCAAAATTGTATTTAAGGTCCTCCAAAGCTTTTTACTATCATATCTTTATATAATTTATCTTTGTTTCATAGTACATTTTCTTCTTCTTTTTATTTAGTTTAGTCAAATGATTTCTCAATTTACAGTATGTAAAATCCAGTTAGCTGAGGTGTAAAGAGCAGGTTAAACGGTTGGGTGCTGCTGATGACAGTCAGAGGTAGAGGGGAGAGGGGAGAGGTAGGCTAGTGAGCTGCTGATGACAGTCAGAGGTAGAGGGGAGAGGGGAGAGGTAGGCTAGTGAGCTGCTGATGACAGTCAGAGGTAGAGGGGAGAGGGGAGAGGTAGGCTAGTGAGCTGCTGATGACAGTCAGAGGTAGAGGGGAGAGGGGAGAGGTAGGCTAGTGAGCTGCTGATGACAGTCAGAGGTAGAGGGGAGAGGGGAGAGGTAGGCTAGTGAGCTGCTGATGACAGTCAGAGGTAGAGGGGAGAGGGGAGAGGTAGGCTAGTGAGCTGCTGATGACAGTCAGAGGTAGAGGGGAGAGGGGAGAGGTAGGCTAGTGAGCTGCTGATGACAGTCAGAGGTAGAGGGGAGAGGGGAGAGGTAGGCTAGTGAGCTGCTGATGACAGTCAGCGGTAGAGGGGAGAGGGGAGAGGTAGGCTAGTGAGCTGCTGATGACAGTCAGAGGTAGAGGGGAGAGGGGAGAGGTAGGCTAGTGAGCTGCTGATGACAGTCAGAGGTAGAGGGGAGAGGGGAGAGGTAGGCTAGTGAGCTGCTGATGACAGTCAGCGGTAGAGGGGAGAGGGGAGAGGTAGGCTAGTGAGCTGCTGATGACAGTCAGAGGTAGAGGGGAGAGGTAGGCTAGTGAGCTGCTGATGACAGTCAGAGGTAGAGGGGAGAGGGGAGAGGTAGGCTAGTGAGCTGCTGATGACAGTCAGAGGTAGAGGGGAGAGGGGAGAGGTAGGCTAGTGAGCTGCTGATGACAGTCAGAGGTAGAGGGGAGAGGGGAGAGGTAGGCTAGTGAGCTGCTGATGACAGTCAGAGGTAGAGGGGAGAGGGGAGAGGTAGGCTAGTGAGCTGCTGATGACAGTCAGAGGTAGAGGGGAGAGGGGAGAGGTAGGCTAGTGAGCTGCTGATGACAGTCAGAGGTAGAGGGGAGAGGGGAGAGGTAGGCTAGTGAGCTGCTGATGACAGTCAGAGGTAGAGGGGAGAGGGGAGAGGTAGGCTAGTGAGCTGCTGATGACAGTCAGAGGTAGAGGGGAGAGGGGAGAGGTAGGCTAGTGAGCTGCTGATGACAGTCAGAGGTAGAGGGGAGAGGGGAGAGGTAGGCTAGTGAGCTGCTGATGACAGTCAGAGGTAGAGGGGAGAGGGGAGAGGTAGGCTAGTGAGCTGCTGATGACAGTCAGAGGTAGAGGGGAGAGGGGAGAGGTAGGCTAGTGAGCTGCTGATGACAGTCAGAGGTAGAGGGGAGAGGGGAGAGGTAGGCTAGTGAGCTGCTGATGACAGTCAGAGGTAGAGGGGAGAGGGGAGAGGTAGGCTAGTGAGCTGCTGATGACAGTCAGAGGTAGAGGGGAGAGGGGAGAGGTAGGCTAGTGAGCTGCTGATGACAGTCAGAGGTAGAGGGGAGAGGGGAGAGGTAGGCTAGTGAGCTGCTGATGACAGTCAGAGGTAGAGGGGAGAGGGGAGAGGTAGGCTAGTGAGCTGCTGATGACAGTCAGAGGTAGAGGGGAGAGGGGAGAGGTAGGCTAGTGAGCTGCTGATGACAGTCAGAGGTAGAGGGGAGAGGGGAGAGGTAGGCTAGTGAGCTGCTGATGACAGTCAGAGGTAGAGGGGAGAGGGGAGAGGTAGGCTAGTGAGCTGCTGATGACAGTCAGAGGTAGAGGGGAGAGGGGAGAGGTAGGCTAGTGAGCTGCTGATGACAGTCAGAGGTAGAGGGGAGAGGGGAGAGGTAGGCTAGTGAGCTGCTGATGACAGTCAGAGGTAGAGGGGAGAGGGGAGAGGTAGGCTAGTGAGCTGCTGATGACAGTCAGAGGTAGAGGGGAGAGGGGAGAGGTAGGCTAGTGAGCTGCTGATGACAGTCAGAGGTAGAGGGGAGAGGGGAGAGGTAGGCTAGTGAGCTGCTGATGACAGTCAGAGGTAGAGGGGAGAGGGGAGAGGTAGGCTAGTGAGTGTTCAAGGCTACGCAGTCAGAGAGGGCTCACTGCAGGTGCAACGCTGAGTCATTACACTGCGACTGACGCAACAAGGTGTGAACCATGTACCAGATGGCGAACACAACTCCACAGTTTACACCACAACAATAACATATTTGATAAAACCCTGTTAGTTATGATATTTGTGAGAACTCTGACATGACAACTCCTATGAGACTTGTATTTATTGTGTTGCATAACTCTCCTCAAAACTATATGGTCAAATTACATACACTGAGTATACCAAACATTAGGAACACCTTCCTAATCTTGAGTTGCACCCGCTTTTGCCCTCAGAACAGTCTCAATTCGTCGAGGCATGGACTCTACAAGGTGTCGAAAGCGTTCCACAGGGATGCTGGCCCATGTTGACTCCAATGCTTCCCACAGTTGTGTCAAGCTGACTGGATGTATCATACTGAGTCAACATTATTTGATCACATTCGTTAAGATGAGCTGAGCAGAAACAGCACGAGGTGTGATTAAGGCTAGCTGCAGAGTTTATCATTCTGCCGGCTCCACTTTCGGTTAGGCAGGAGCTGTCCACTCGCCAGTGGTGCTGAAACGAGGGACGGAAGCGCCCATGTGTCTTTCAAGAAAGCCAGTGACGCAAAGATGCAATTTCACGACCATGTAAACAATGGCATATCATGCAGAGACAGGGCCCAATTCACGAAAATAAAGCATTTCATAATCAACATGACCCTTTCAAACGCGAGAGGACCCCGATTTGTGTGTCAAAAGTCGTGAGAAGTAAATTATCCTTATCGCTGATAAAACCGTGATAAACGGGCAAAGCGAACCCCTCATTAAAATGCATGATCCGGGGAGTCATAGAGTAATAGAGGTGGATATGTCTCGAGTGAGCATGCTTGAGGTTTTAGCACACTTGGCTCAAGGTGACATTCAATTACTGAGTGCATCACACACCCCGGCAGTCCTATCAGCCAAGGATCTGGCCGACAGCCATAGGCTACTACGCTAACCTCGACTCGAAACAAAAACAAACCATCTTTAATCTAGCCCCACGGTAAATAGCCTAGTAATTTACGTAATTTAATAATTGTGGGCCAAGATTAGCCTATTGTTCTGAATGCGATCGATGCGAATGAGTTCACAAATTGAAACAAACGCGAGGCTTGGTTGGGTATCCCTGACATTCAACAGACTAGCTAGTGTTTACAACCTTGAAAGGGCACGATATCATCGCTATTCATAAAGCCTATGCCGAGAGCTTTGCACACAGGTTGTCTTTGAAATAATCTAAAAAGCACTTCTAAAAAACATGCTTTGTCAATGGCCCATTGTTTAATGAAAATCGCTGCATAGATGGGCTTCATTCATTAAAATGTGATATAAATGTGTAGGCTAAAATACCAGCCAGAACAGGTGGAACATATGTCTTATAACAACTAATAACAATGGATGTGTCGCACAATGCACAATGACAATATCATTCTATTGCTGGGCTCCTGGATTCTCAGTATAACTTGTTGATGGTGCTATGGGGCCAAAAAAAGGCACTCCATGACATTGCCAACATGCACATACATACATAGCATAACTCTTACCTGAAATCACTGTAGGGGTGGATAATCCAATTGCCCGCTGATTTAACCCGCTCTTGCTCCCTCTCCACCGCCTTTTGACTCCCATACATGCGTAAGGAGAATTTGTTAACTCCAGGCTGCAGCATGGCACTGAATTGTCGCTGCATGAAGGTGCTTCCGTCAGGCTCGGCATCCTCGGCCTGGATCTGGGGTCCATCCTCGGGCTTCTGGAAGGTGACAGAGTTTCTAGGCTGCTGGGTCGTCTGAGTCTGGGTCGAGCCGTGCAGCGATGAGGACGCTTTCCTGCTCGGTGCGTTGGAGAAGGACACCCTGGAGTCCTTTTTCTCGGGGACGCCGGTGGAAACCGGGGTGACGCCGGGGTTTACGCTACCTTCCCCCTGGCCCTGCGTCATGGACCCTGTCGTGGAGCCATCCATGCTGGCCCTGGCTGAGTTACAAGCACCGCGCCTAAGGGACGAGTCCTCGGCCCTCCCCGCCCCGGCAGTCTTGTTGGAGATGATGGAGCGCAGGCTCCCGGTGCCGGAGTCCCTCCTGCATTCTCCGTTTTTGTTGCATTTCATTCTTAAAATTGGAGCGGTGGTGTTGCAAGCATCACCTGCTGCCGCGTTTAAAACCTCTACTGCGACAGCTGCTCCAGACGCCTCCGCCCCTGCCGCGCTGTTGGTCTCTCCGCGCCCGGCAGCATCTCCCGGACAGGTTGTGGTATCAGTCGCTTTGGATGCTACAGTGAGCTTAGTAGCAGCAGGCGCGCCCTCTGCTTGCAGTAGGCTGGGCTCGTTGTTGGTGGAGTTCTTTCCGGTAGCCGTGGCCGCGGCTCCCCCTCCTGGCGTAAAGTTCTTCATCCTGATACTCCCGCCTCCGCCACCGCCGTTCCACCCGGTTCGGCGCAGCCGCGGATACTGAGTCTTGGACTCGTCCTCACCGTCCTCCGCCTCGTCTATGACAGCGTTGCTGGCCACGCCGGGCTGCTTCACAGTCGGGGCACTCTGGCTGGCAGCAGCAGCGGGGACAGAGTCAACACAATTGGACATGGCACCTTTGGGCGCGCTGATGTGGCTACATCCGCTGCCGCCCGCCACCTTCTTTTTCATGGTCGTAGCAGATGAGCCTGGTGAAACCTCATTCTTGTCCATGACATTGGGCATATCAAATGTTGCCTCCAATTATCTTTAGAGAAACCCGAACAGGGACAGAGGAGAGGGGGAGAGAGAAAGGAGAGAGAGGAGGAGGTGGACGTGACTTCTTTGCAAACTACAAGAGTAGGTATCTGTGCTCACTTTCAGAGATCATGTAAGCTTTTAGCGGCAGTTGCTCCGTGATTAAGTCCCATTCAGCAAACCATGGGCTACTGTAAACCTATAGCCTTATTAAATTAACTTACAATTACATTCTAATCAATCAAACTCCCAAAATATTCAACAAGCTATCAGCTAAAATCATGTGAAATCGGGTAGGGTCAATTACTCATATAGCATTCAAACGCTCAATTAAAACGGCATGAAAGTAATGAAGCAATGATGTCATTTTTTAGAGGGTGTTTTCAATGACAATATGTCAAACAGACGTGTAGCGCCCTCTACTGTCCATACAGGTGGAATAGATAGAATGAGATCTCAAAGTGATAGCAGTCTGTTTCCTTTACCCCATCATCTGCACTTATCTGAAAGAGCTGAGCAGGTAAACTTCCACAGCAACAGCAACTTTCCAATAGGCATCTACCATACTTTCCCCTATCTCATGTTTCCATATGAGGACATGACAATCAAGATATAAGGGGAGGAGGCCACTTCTATCGAAATGCGCCTTTTATAAGCATCATATCCTTGAATCAAACTATTTGGGTTTTCATCAAAGATTCTCCTCAAAGATACAGCTTTCAATTTACACCAAACGTTCCAAGAATCCAAATCGGATTGTAGGAATGATCAAATTATGTTTTGGAAGTGAGGTACTGTCACCCAAAAGTTAGATTAAGATATTAGTGAACAGATACAGTAATGTGTGCAGGCAGGCACCAAAGTATTCTTGCTGGTAGGGTTACATTATATCACAGTTTCTAGCCTGCTGTTACCTCCATCAACAGGTGCATGTAACTTTTTGTAACCACATGATTATTTCAGGACCCCTTTACAGGACAGAAACAATGTTTAATCCATCTCCAAGTTTACCCAAGCATTCACAACCGGTGAGCTGAGCACGTACTGAAATTGAATAAATCATACAGTGATCAAATCAGACCAGCAGTAGGATACGGAAGAACAGCCCTGACAAAGGACCCAAGCTCCAGACACACTGTCTGATCTGATATAGGACAAGGATGCCTTTGAGAGAGATCAATGGTTAGGGAAAACGTGCCCAGTATGTATTTATCGCCAAATCCTATTTCAACCTTATCTACGTCATACACATGATAATACAGGCAAAACTGTATATATGTTCTGATATTTTACCTTGTCCATTGAGACCTTGCTCTTCTGTTACAGAACCAGTGAGAACTATATGAGGACGGACACACACACATACACAGCTTTCAGAATCACTGACGTTGATCGCACACAGTCTGTGTCAATGACATTCAGAGGTTGTCTGCAATCACTGAACTTGTCTCAAACATCCATGCAGCAATGTTAAACTACGTTTCCCAGGGGTCAATGGGGTTGTCATGACTGTTCTGAGGCTCCTTGCCGCAGGTCTCTTACCTTTTCACAGTGACGCTGTCTGTGAGATGCCGGGTCCAGTCTGAGCTGGCAGATGGAGTGTGTCTCTTGCTCTGCAGAGGCTGCCTGCCTCAATTCCACTTCCTGGTATGATGACACATTAGAAGTATGATGCTCTGGGTTAATTTGCATAAAAGTCAGAGTTCCAAAAAAGAAAAAAAAGACTAATTGATCTTGGACGAGGTCCAACGAGATATGAGGAATCCCTGAGAGAGACATTTACTATTTTATTGTTGTTATTGTCGTTATTAAAAAAAAAATATTATTATTATTTACTACCATTTTATATTATTATTTGTTATTCTTTATTTTTTTATTACAATGTATATTGTATACATTGTTTCTTTGGCAATATTGATACAATGTTTTTCATGCCAATAAAGCAGCTTGAATTTGAATTTGACAGTGTCAGGCTGGTTGAACAGATGCTGCTGTTGGGTGGTCTGGTGGAACAAACCTGAGAGCAGCGTATGCTGGCAGCGTCAACATTCATCATTGTTGTGTGAGAATTTGAAGTTGCAGCTATAACCACTCACACAGGGTCAGCTATTCTTTCAACCCTCTAATGGTTTAGGTTAAAATTGGGGTTAGCGTAATCTGGTCCTAAATCTGTGGTTAAGGTCAACCTTATGATAAAACCTCAGCTACCTTTTTTCCACACTGACATCCCAGGTGTATGTGGACTGGTTATAACATATTTATAGGGTAAAAATAAGCATTTCAGTCATGCACAGAAGGTTTAGTGAAAGATATACAGTAATAATGTTTACTTCCCCCTCTACCGCCTATTGTTCCCAGGAAGCTAATCAGGTGAAGGTGTGGATGACACCAGGCCGGGTCTCTTTCTCTCTATTTTTGTTCCCCACCCATTTCTTCCTTCTCTCATTTTCTCTCCTCCACACACACACACACACACACACACACACACACACACACACACACAGACACAGACACACACACAGACACACACACAGACGCACACACACACAGATACACACACACACACACACACAGAAAGACAAGGCAGCTTTAAATGGGTCATAATGGGTTTAGGCTGATAGTGCTGCAGCAGTAGACAGGAGAGGGAAGGTACCGTTACACCAGCAGGGCTGATAAGGAAATGACTTGGGTGGGGGGCCCCACATAGACTAGAACAGACTAGAACATACTGGAACCTATGCTATCAACACATTGGTATGGGGTTATTTTCTGTTTATCCATTCTCATTTCAACGCCAAACCCACAACTGGTGTGTGTGGCCAAAGAGCTCTATTTTCATTGTCATCTGACCAAAGCAACGGTTCCAATCCAAGTGCCAATGCCATTTATCAAACTCCAAGCGTTTATATGTGCTGGATGATATGAAACTAGAGCTCTTTGACCACGCACACCAGTGGTGGGTTTAGAGTCAAAACAAGGATACATAGCAGTAAAATATGCTATGGGGCTATTTTGCTCCCACTGGTCCTGGGGCGCTTGTTACGGTCAACGGCATCATAAACTTTACCCAGTACCAGGACATTTTAGCTAAACACCTGGTTGCCTCTTTTTTTAGCATACAATATGGCTCAGTATTTGTATTATTTATTTATTATTGACCTTTTATCAAGGGTGCCAATAATTTTGGACCTGACTGTACATGACTTGGATAGGGGCTTGGTCTGAAACACATTAAAATGTTCCAATGATCCCTTCAGTGATATTAGGTGTAAGCCTAGGGGTAGGGGTTAGGGGAATATTTAGGCTGGGCTACACAGAACTTTAGGTTACGACTGTAAGCCCGGTTCTCTGATAGTATGAGTGAGGTATTTCACTTTATTACACTACACCAGCCATGATTGGCTGGACGTCGAGACGTGTGCGTCCGGGAAGGATGTCCCTTCTACCCTATAAAAGGTCAGACGCAGCGTCTCTGAGTCATTCAAAAATAAGCCACACCTCTTCCTCGCTCATGCAAGGAGGGTGGTCTGGTGAAATACCTCACTCATACTATCAGAGAACCGGGGTTACAGTCGTAACCTAAAGTTCTCTTTCAAAGTATTCATTTCGGTATTTCACTTATGGGATATACTGACTCCCGTATTGCCAGACAAGCTTATCCTGACGACCGACTGCCCTGTGCGATATATCACACAAATGGGCTTTGCCCTTCAGAAGATCCTACACCTAAAACAGTATGCGCCAGGATCGGTGCAGTGACATCGAGCCTATAAAACTTCGCAAATGTATGACGCGAAGCTGCAACTCGCTGCTGAGCAAATATCTTGGATAGATATGCCCTTAAATAAAGCCCAGGACGTAACCATTCCTCTAGTGGAATGAGCCCGTAGGCCAGCAGGAGGCTGAAGACCCTCCCTTGTGTAGGCCAAAGCAATAGCCCCCACTATCCAGTGGGATAGGCCTTGTTTAGTGAGCACTTTACCTGTGTAAGGTTTCGCCCAGGAAATAAACAACTGATCATATTTCCTAAATCCCTTAGTCCTGTCCATGTAGATGCGCAGAGCGCGTGCTGGATACAACATATGCAACCGTCGATGTTCCAGAGAGGAAAACGGTGGGGGGAAAAAGCTACCAGCTCCAGAGGAAGACACATCAAAGATGGGTTAACAATCTTAGGGATAAAGGCGGGGTTAGGCCGCAACGATACCCTATTGTTACCAGGTGCAAATTGTGAACACGACGAGTGCACCGAGAGTGCGTGAATGTCACTTACACGCTTGGCGGAGGCCAGTGCTAGTAATCGCGCAGTCTTAAATGAAAGCATCTTCAGCTCCACCTGATCCAGGGTTCAAAAGGATGTTGGCATAGAGCATCCAAAACGGGCGACAAGGGAGTGTTGCCCCACTGTCGTGCTCCCAAAACCCACATGACAAGCTGAAATAGCTGCTAGATATGCCTTAATAGTAGAAAAATACTTTCCTTTTTCTAATAATTCCTGTAGAAACGACAGGATTACCGGGACAGAGCACTGGAATGGCACTGCCTGTGATACAGTGCACCATTCCTCAAACACTGGCCATTTACAATTATAAAGGGACCTGGTGGATGAGGCTCTAGCACTCTGAATAGTCGAAATGACATTCTGAGGAAGCCCGACAGTGTTCAAGTTGAACCATTCACGGGCCAGGGCCAGAGTGCCAACCGTTCCGGGTGAGGATGGAAAATCTCCACAGATGGCCGGATTGCAGTTGAGTGATCTCCGCTAGCCAGTGTTTCCCTGGCCAATGTGCCGCTATTAGTATGAGAGATAGACCCTTCTCCCGCACCCTGGCTAGGGTGGGGTAAATCAGGGCCAGTGGGGGGAATGCATACAGGAGGACGCGTGGCCAGTCGTGCGCCAACGCGTCCACTCCCATCCGTGACTCCCGATCCCTCAGGGAAAAGAACAGTGGACACTGAGTATTTTCCATCTATGCATAAAGATCCACTACTGGAATTCCGAAGTGCATCCAAACCTGATTGGCTACTTCCGGGTGAAGCTCCCAATCTCCCGGTATAGAGGGTTCCCCCTGGAAAGTAAATCTGCCCCCAGATTCAGTACTCCCGGTATATGAGTAGCTCTCAGTGACTGGAGATGCACACTGCTCCACATAATCAGTCTGTGTGTGTAAGTGAGGGGATCTCAGTCCCCCTTGTCTGTTTATGTGAGCCACAACAGTGGTATTGTCTGTTTTGACTAGAACATGACGACCCTCCAGAAATGAGAGGAACGACTTTAATGCTAGGGACACTGCAAGGACTTCCAGGCAGTTTATGTGAGTAGAACGGAGATGTGGTCCCCACACCCCATTTACTGCTCTGCCCTCGTGGGTCGCACCCCAACTGGAGAGAGATGCGTCCGTTGTGACTACTGTTCTGGATAAAACAGTGCCCACCTGGGCACCCTGTGAAAGAAACGTCCAGTGCCTCCAGTGGCCCAGCGCTACCATGCAGTCTATGGAGATCTGTACACGGTGACGTTTGTGACGTATTGGGCTCAGACCCAAAGAGACCCAGCATTGAAACCCTCTCATATTCAAACGTCCTAATGGGATGACTACTAAAACCGATGCCATCAACCCTAGTAGCCTCAGGCATGTTTTGAAAGAGACCAGGTTCCCTCTGCGAAACAGTGCTAGGCAATCTTGGAATGTTCTTATCCGTTCCACTGAAAGGCGAGCTTTGAAAGATACCGAATCCAGGATTAAACCTAGGAAAGAGATTGTCTGCGTGGGAATCAGAATGCTCTTTACTGTGTTTATTCTGAAACCTAGAAATGTCAGGTGTTCCAATAATAGCTGACTGTGTTCGAAGACCTCTTGTCTCGATTGCGCGCACAGCAGCCAAGGGTCTATGTAAGTCATCAGCCGAATGCCCCTCTCTCTGAGTGGGGCTATGGCTGCCTCGGTACACTTCGTAAAAACACGAGGTGACAGAGAGGCTGAAAGGGAGCACAAGAAATTCATAGATTACACCTTGAAAAGCGAATCTGAGAAATGTCCTGTATATTGAGATGTGAAAGTAAGCGTCCTTCAAATATCTCGAGTAAAAACCGCAGTGGCTTTGCTCTGGAGGAACAATTTGTATTGCCCTTTTCCCTACTAGCGATGTGATTCCCCTTGAGCCTGACAGCGAATTGTAGTCTGTATCCCCTGTCGATCATTCCCTGTACCCAGTTTGACTGCGCATGTCGGCCAGTTCTCTCTCCGCTCCGAGAGAGGGCTGACCAGGCTTTCCTTCATTGCCGGAAAAGCCTTGCACCCTCTGTCAGGGAGAGGGTGTACTACAGTTCATGACGCACTGCGCATGTCCGGCTTCGTACGGTGAGAGCGCTTATGTGACCAGTCACCACAGAAGGAGCGGTAGCTCCCTCTGGTGGCGTTTTAGGGAGGCACTATTTACATTTTTATCATTTATCATTATCATCATCACACCGAGTGGGTGTCCTTGGCCGATATCTTCTTTCCACAAGAGCAGATTCGTGCCGAGAGCTTCTCCTCGTTTGGGGTGGGAGATGTTTTCGTCGCCATAGCTTGGATGCTATGTTTTTAGCTGTCAGAAAAAAACTAGCGTGGCAGGCTAGTCCGATAGCTAGCAATTAGTGGGTTAACTCCGACAGTGCCACTCGGTGTGATGGCCGGATACCATTTCCGAAAGGACAGGTTAGAAAATATAGCTTGGTGTAACTAGTAAATACTTTTCTTGCCGAAGTAAAAAAAAAAAAAAAAAAGCTAGCTAGAGTGGTGGCTAGCTTGCCGACGACTAGTCACTGTTTGGATACAGCTAACTTGGTCGAGTTAGCCGTGTCACAGCTGTACCCGTTCCTCCCTCGAATAATTTTCCTCTAGCTATGGTGAAGGGAAAGGAAAATTGTCACCACCGCACAATCCCGAGAATAGCGCCCGGTGAGCGAGTTGTAAGCTCACGTCTGTGGACAGTTTAGCTATTTCTGGGAAATGCAGTCGTGTCGAGGTAAGCTTTTTTTGATGAAAAGCTAGAAGAGGTGTTTGAACGACTCAGAGATGCTGCGTCTGACCTTTTATAGGGTAGGAGGGACATCCTTCCCCGAAGCACACGCCTCGATGTCCAGCCAATCATGGATGGCGTAGTGTAATAAAGGCTTCTGACGAATACGCTGGCGCGTATCCCATAAGTGAAATACCGAAACGAATACTTTAAAGAGAACACACAAAAGACACCATCCATCTTCCCACTATGCACATAAAGACTCAACAGAAGAACATCAGGTACCATATTTGAAAAGACAATAAAATATGCGGAGTGAAATGGAGTGTGCATAGCCGGGTGAGAAGTGTACCACGGCCATATGTAACTCTGTGTTGTTGTTTTTATCGCACTGCTTTGCTTTATCTTGGCCAGGTCGCAGTTGTAAATGAAAACTTGTTCTCAACTGGCTTACCTGGTTAAATAAAGGTGAAAAAAATATATAATCTTTCTCCATTTCCTCCTTCAGGACAGGGCTCCTGAGGGAGCAGAGCTATGATTGGCTCCCAGGCTGAGCTCATAATTAAACCGTGGTGATTGGGTTATTTGGTGATTACTAATCAGCATGGCACCACTTAGCCAATAGTATATAATAGCTTCACATAATGGATTTCAGCCCCTGCTTATTGTTCAGCGACCAGTTTGAATACTTCAGAACACCATTCCTAGTTCCTACCTACCTTCCTTGAACCTTCCTACAATCTAAACTAGATGCCCTCAATCTCACACAAATTATCAACGAACCTACCAGGTACAACCCTAAATCCGTAAACATGGGTACCCTCATAGATATCATCCTGACTAACTTACCCTCTAAATACACCTCCGCTGTCTTCAACCAGGATCTCAGCGATCACTGCCTTATTGCCTGCGTCCGTAACGGGTCCGCGGTCAAACGACCACCCCTCATCACTGTCAAACACTCCCAAAAACACTTCAGCGAGCAGGCCTTCCTAATTGACCTGGCCCAGGTATCCTGGATGGATATAGATCTCATTCCGTCAGTAGAGGATGCCTGGTTGTTCTTTAAAAGTAATTTCCTCTCAATCTTAAATAGACATGCCCCATTCAAAAAATATAGAACTAAGAACAGATATAGCCCCTGGTTCTCCTCAGACTTGACTGCCCTTGACCAGCACAAAAACATCCTGTGGCGTACTGCATTAGCATCAAATAGCCCCCGCGATATGCAACTTTTCAGGGAAGTTAGGAACCAATATACACAAGCAGTTAGGAAAGCAAAGGCTAACTTTTTCAAACAGAAATGTGCATCCTGTAGCACTAACTCCAAAAAGTTTTGGGACACTGTAAAGTCCATGGAAAATAAGAGCACTTCCTCCCAGCTGCCCACTGCACTGAGGCTAGGAAACACTATCACCACCGATAAATCTACAATAATCGAGAATTTCAACAAGCATTTTGCTACGGCTGGCCATGCTTTCCACCTGGCTACCACTACCCCGGCCACCAGCTCTGCACCCTCCGCTGCAACTTGCCCATGCCCCCCCCGCTTCTCCTTCACACAAATCCAGACAGCTGATGTTCTAAAAGAGCTGCAAAATCTGGACCCCTACAAATCATCTGGGCTAGACAATCTGGACCCTTTCTTTCTAAAACTAGCCGCCGAAATTGTCGCAACCCCTATTACTAGCCTGTTCAACCTCTCTTTCGTAACGTCTGAGATCCCCAGAGATTGGAAAGCTGCCGCGGTCATCCCCCTCTTCAAAGGGGGTGACACTCTAGATCTAAACTGTTACAGACCCATATCCATCCTGCCCTGCCTTTCAAAAGTTTTTGAAAGCCAAGTCAACAAACAGATCACCGACCATTTCGAATCCCACCGTACCTTCTCCGCTATGCAATCCGGTTTCCGAGCTGGTCATGGGTGCACTTCAGCCACGCTCAAGGTCCTAAACGATATTATAACCGCGATCGATAATAGACAGTACTGTGCAGCCGTTTTCATTGACCTGGCCAAGGCTTTCGACTCTGTCAACCACCGCATTCTTATTGGCAGACTAAATAGCCTTGGTTTCTCAAATGACTGCCTCGCCTGGTTCACCAACTACTTCTCAGATAGAGTTCAATGTGTCAAATCGGAGGGCCTGTTGTCTGGACCTATGGCAGTCTATATGGGGGTGCCACAGGGTTCAATTATTGGGCCGACTCTTTTCTCTGTGTATATCAATGACGTCGCTCTTGCTGCTGGTGACTCTCAGATCCACCTCTACGCAGACGACACCATTTTGTATACATCTGGCCCTTCATTGGACACTGTGTTAACAAACCTCCAAACGAGCTTCAATTCCATACAACACTCCTTCAGTAGCCTCCAACTGCTCTTAAACACTAGTAAAACTAAATGCATGCTCTTCAACCGAACGCTGCTTGCACCCGCCCACCCGACTAGAATCACTACTCTCGACGGGTCTGACCTAGAGTATGTGGACAACTACAAATATCTAGGTGTCTGGTTAGACTGTAAACTCTCCTTCCAGACTCACATTAAGAATCTCCAATCCAAAGTTAAATCTAGAATCGGTTTCCTATTTCGCAACAAAGCCTCCTTCACTCATGCTGCCAAACATGCCCTCGTAAAACTGACTATCCTACCGATCCTTGACTTCGGCGATGTCATTTACAAAATAGCCTCCAACACTCTACTCAGCAAATTGGATGTAGTCTATCACAGTGCCATCCGTTTTGTCTCCAAAGCCCCATATAATACCCACCACTGTGACCTGTACGCTCTTGTTGGCTGGTCCTCACTACATATTCGTCACCAAACCCACTGGCTCCAGGCCATCTATAAATCACTGCTAGGCAAATCCCCGCCTTATCTTAGCTCATTGGTCACCATAGCAACACCCACCCGTAGTCTGCGCTCCAGCGGGTATATCTCACTGGTCATCCCCAAAGCCAACACCTCCTTTGGCCGCAATTCCTTCCAGTTCTCTGCTGCCAATGACTGGAACAAATTGCAAAAATCTCTGAAGCTGGAGACACTTATCTCCCTCACTAACTTTAAGCATCAGTTGTCAGAGCACCTTACCGATCACTGCACCTGTACACAGCCCATCTGAAATTAGCCCGCCCAACTACCTCATCCCTATATTGTTATTTATTTTGCTCATTTGTACCCCAGTATCTCTATTTGCACATCATCTATTGCACATCTATCATTCCAGTGTTAATACTAATTGTAATTATTTTGCACTATAGCCTATTTTATTGCCTTACCTCCATAACTTGCTAAATTTGCACACACTGTATATTATATGTATTTCTGTTGTATTTTTGACTTTGTTTTGTTTTACCCCATATGTAACTCTGTGTTGTTGTTTTTATCGCACTGCTTTGCTTTATCTTGGCCAGGTCGCAGTTGTAAATGAGAACTTGTTCTCAACTGGTTTACCTGGTTAAATAAAGGTGAAATAAAATAAAAAAATAAAAACTGACTAACTACTGAGCTGACGTGACTATATTGGTGCTACTGTAGCGCTTTCACCTATCCAATCGGGAATAATCAGTGAGAATTTTGTACAAGGAAGGAAGGGTGCATTTCGAAAGTATTGGAACAAGATGACGATTCCAGACACCTCATTTCACCATTCAAAAACATTTTCACACAGCAGAACATTCTAGAATCATCCAGAAGAAACCAATTTTATACTTACAAATGTACTGTCATAGTGTAGCGCTATCATCAAAACTGCAGTATAGTCCGGTTTTGGTGTTTTATTACTATTTTACCCCACCAAATCATTAACTTACAATAGAATAGGTAAATAAAAATGCATTGACCTGAAATTCATTGTATGGGACATTTGAGGAAACTGAGTGAGAATCTGTTTGCCACTTTTGATAGTAGTCTACAAGAAATTAGAGAATACAAAAATGTTGGAAAAATGCAGACAAATTGAGACTTTAATGTGAGAATCACAATATGAGCATTAAAAATAATTATAAAAAAGTTCAGAGATGCAATAACATTTTTGTTCAGTAGCAGTTTCCCAAAATGCACATTCTTGAAACCAAACAGAATGTAGTGCAACACAAAAGTGCAAATAAATAATCCTAAAATCAGATGCATACACTCAGTTCTCTCTGTAAGATATTATTCAGTTGGCTGTACAGTGGCTGACCTGCTTGTTTATCTTCTTAAATATGAATACCTCTATGTACACATATCTCTCTCCTTCGGCATGGAAGTCTGTACCACCACAGTTGAGTAAAAAAGTGTCCCCATCTTATTGCAAAAAGACATGACAATGTCTCAGTCAAGTCGCAGTCCACTCCGGTTCAAAAGTACTTCTCTCCAGTTCTTCTGTAGATACTATTATACACCACAGCCTGTTCGGATCCTTCTCCAGTTTCATTGCACATCTTCACTCTCTCCTTTTACAGAAGCATCGCAACAATACTGGTGCATGCGTCCACTTCAGTCCACACATGGGCAGGAATGATTGTGTGTTCAAAGTTCACAATAAAATAAACTAAAAATAATGTCTCATAGTCCATTTTGTGTTTATTGTTTCACCTCCAGAGTAGAGTCATCTCCCCAGAAGCTTCTCCCAATGGGCCTTACAGAGAGCACTGAGAAGGGCAGCCCTCCTGACTCTCCTGAGCCAGTGGTAGAGTAGCGGTGAAAGTCTGGGGTGAGGTGTTGGTTGTGTGCAGGAGGTGTGATGGAGGTCTAGGAGTTATTGGCAGCGTTCTCATTACTTGGGGAGCTGGAGGAGGATGACGAGGAGGAGGAAGGGGAGGAGTTCATTCCTGAAAGTCCCGGGGGGTCCGTGGCTGTGTTCTGTCCACTGAGGCTCTTTCTGCACACTGGACATGTGTCGTGCTTAGGGAGAAAGAGAGGGACACAGAAACAAGAGCTTCAGCTTACAGTTTAGACAATGAGAAGACATTAACATGCACACCACTACATTTAAAAGGGATTCAACCGAGGTGTAAACGCACATACCTGTTCCAGCCATGGTACTATACAGTCATTGTGAAACAGGTGATTGCACGGAAGTTGCCTGACAGTCTCCCCTACACTGTAGTCTTCCTTGCACACGGAACATTCTAAACTGGAACCTGCAATAAAAGAGAATATTTTGCGGTGAACTGTTCCTTTAAAATTACCTTTGACCTCTATGGTTGAGTGATCAGTCCCTCCAGGATTTCATTAGATTTTGCTGTGGCAATTCTGACATTTTGCATGGCAATATGCAATGATTTTGTCCAATTTGTCGTGACAATGCGCTGACGTGGGAAAATGTTTGTTGATGTGTGTCTTGATTGAACCATATTATGAGGTAAATGTGCAGTGATTGGCTGAATTTGCCAGCCCTCTTTCTGTACTGCGGTGATGGGTCAGTTTAATGTGATAATATTTCGATCATTTGACTTTTTTATACGGAAATTGTGCAGTGATTGGTTAAATTGGCAAGCCTTGGCATAATATTCAGGGAATTGTTGATTTTGCACCCCAAAAAATGCGATCACAGAATCGTGGAGGGACTGTGATACGTTGTTGTTGACTCACCCACATGTTCCTCTGTGATCTGGATGCTGGGCAGGCTCTTTATCCTCTCTCTGTCAGCAGGAGGAGGACCCGTGTTCTCAAACTGATTCAATAACTACAGGGGAGAGAGGGAAAGTTGTTTTATTAAGTTGTGGAAATGTCACCAGAATTTGTAATTTAATCCCTTGTGAAGTTTAGAGGATTTGGGTATACCTGGGTAATGATAGAATCAAGTCCATTGGCACCCCAAGCGTAGTCCATTGGATTTGAGTGTAGCATGCCCCTATCAAGAGAATTCCAAGAAATGACTCGAAACACACAGTAACTAGTATGTTTACAAATACAACATAGATTTTGAGGGTATTTATATAATAACAGTGTGCAGATACCATGGTCCCATTGCAATGTTCGGCATGGCTGTGGGTGCTATGATTCCATTCACTAGCTGCTGGAGGATTCTGCAGAGGGACAATGAGAAATATCTTAGCCACTTCTTGAATTATTCCTGAAGGAAACTGAGCCATGTCGCTACACAAGCAGTGTATGAATTCCTTTCATAATTCCTTTCTCATCTCCTTCCTACAGGGCAAGCAAACAATGTTTCATAGGGCAAGCAAGCTGGAAAGTGTTCCTTACCCCTCTAATGTGGGCACTCCCTCGTATCTCTGTCCCGGTCGCCGTTGCATGTGTCGTCCCTGTGGTTGCCGGGCGCTGTACCGTTGCCGTGACGCTATCTCCCGTTCCCGCCGGTTCTCTGTCTCGCGGTTATCTTCTGCCGGCAGCCCCGCTCGGAGGTCGAAATTCTCGCCAAGAATCCCCAGAGCGAACTGGCCATATCCGGGCGGAAATGTAAACATGTGCTGGTGGTCCATACTCTTCGGGAGGACAAAGAGGGAAACATATACTGTCACTACCTTGCAGTCCAACCCAGGTGCATGAGTTCATAAGGACCAACTGTTGAGTTGAGGAACAAAGGCGTTCTGTGTCACTAACCTCAAAAGTCGGACGGGTCTGATCGCTTGTGGAGGCAGTGGATGTGGACCCATTTTCAGTGCTGGAAAGAAACAAAATATCAGAAATGACATGTTCTCATCTTATCTTCAACTATGAACCAATGTGATAGAACACTGACAGCCTGTTTCCCAGACACAGAGAGCATTGTCAATGGAGAAGTGCTGCTGAAAGGGCTTTAAACTCTGATAGACAGGCAGATGATACTGTAGGCTACCTTCTCTCCACTGATAGCGCTTCAATGAAGCCAGATTCACACCGTGGACAGGTGTAATCCTGCAGGAGAGCAGAGATGCATCTAAATTATAACATAATCATAACTGTCATCAGTCAGTCTCATACACTTTCATGTTTTAATTTGATGTGAAGCAAAACAAAACAACAACCTTGCCTTTGTAGGCTATGTGTGTACCTGGGAATTGAGATTGTTAGCTAGCTTCAACCAGATGTGGCTTGAATTCAAAATCAAACAAGTTATCTATTGACCTCACCCTTTGACACACTGTAGCTCCATTCACAGAGTTGATCATTTTAACAATAGCTTATGATCCATTCAATAATGCATTGCTATTGAGAGATCTTTGAGTACCATTAGCTCTTTGCAAAGGCTCTCCACACAGGTAGCTATCTGAAAGCTACTGCACAGTACAATTCAAGAAGCTTCCTATGAATGACCATACAACAACAGACTGTTGAAACAGGTTGTTGCAGCTATGGAAATGAGTTGGTGGTGTACATAGCCTAATGATTGTGACAATTGTGTTTTTTGAAAGTCACACTTTGTGAGATCATAACTTAAAGGGGTAATCACTAGTTGCTACATCCATTTGTGGATGTATAAATTAATTATATGTACCCATTGATTCTTAAAGAATATAACTTATAAATGCCTTATGAGCTTAGTTCAACTGTCGTACGCATTAGAACCCAAAATATATGCATGTTTAACTCCAATGTTTGTAAACAAAGTAAATGCAAACAACCACTATATAGCCTAAAAACATGTTTAAACTATACTTTTGATATCATGGATGGTCATTCCTTGCATCCTTAGCTTTGAATTTGACAGTGGCTACATTTCTCCAGCCCCATCCCCTTACTTTGTTACCGAAACTGTGGTGGGGAGTCGCTTTGTTATTGTTTTAACTTCTGATTTCTGCTTTAAGTTAGGTAGCTATCTACCTTTGGAGGTGCTAGGGGCCGATTTCCCTGTTTATCCGGCAAGCTGTCACAATAATGAACAGGTCTCATATTATAAAGAGAGAGACACGCTGTCACTTGAAGATCTGGGTAACTCCTTAGCTAATCCAACAAGTCACAGAGGCATGACCTCGAAACATCCTAACACGAAGCTATAACGTTAGCTGTCAAATGATTGGCAACGTGAACGTTCTACTAGCTACAAGCTAACGTTAGCTAGCTATCATGCTTCAGCCAGAGGATATCGTGGATAAAATAATACAAAATAATACAGCTGGCCATGGTTTTCTTTTGTCAACGACAAAAACCTCTCTGGAATGCTTACCGGGAGACGAGGGTTGATCTCTGCTGAACATCGGTGACAGAAAAACCGGCAGGGCCGTGGGGGAGCTTCAGCCATCTTCTGATTCTCTACCAGACAACCGAGAGGGAACATGTACGGGTAGCGACAACCGACATAATTCGCTGTTCTAGGAGTCGATTTGCGAGACCGACAGGAAGCGGAAACTAGTGAAGCGCAGGCTAGCTTAGCAACAGATAGCTCGTATCAGGGAATAAAGATCTGGTTAGCTGCAACTATGGAGTCCGGAGATACAGGTAAAAGCTCGCAGTAATATTCAATATTTGAAATGACAGACCTGAATATAGTAACTATTTTAAAATGGTTAAAACTATACTCTTGCCTCATCAAATCCGGTTATTTGCGCTAGCTAACTACCTAGTTAGCTAATGTTAGCTACTTAGTTAGCTAGTTACCACCACCCATCAACAGGATTTGTAGTTGTTGATACATCAAAATTAATCGAACAAATCTGTAGACACAATCAGAATCAACTGCATAATGTCAGTTTCATTACATAATTAGTTGTAGTTTGGTATTTTAGCTATTTATTGCTGACTTCTTGATGCCACCTAGCGAGCTAACTAGCCAGTTTTAGATTATTATTATTTTATTTTTGTACCAACCCTGGCCTGCTGGCTGCTTCTCAAGTCTGTGACAACAAAGATGATAAAAGAGAATGGAGACATCCTCAGTGAGGCAAGATATAGTCCCTGACATGACTGTAAATATGCCTGCACATTCCTAACATTCAGGGAAGTTCACTCTTCATAATATATAGATAGCTAGTCACATACATGAGTGACTTTTACTAGAATACTCACAAAGATAGCTAGAGCAATTACAAAATAGATCACCTCTTGCAACTAACATTATTGGTAACAGGACACCGATAACAATTGCTCCCAACTCTTCCACTGTTTGTTTTATTCCCATTGCAGGGAGAGGAGGCTGGAACAACAAGTTCCGGCCAGCCCAGAAGAACAGGATGAGTGTGAACATTCTCCGTCAGGAGGAGCTTATCGCTCAGAAGAAGCGCGAGATCGAGGCTAAGATGGCAGAGCAGGCCAAGAAAAAGAGCCTTCAGACTCCCAACAAGCCACTGCCACCAAGGTACAGTAGACCCTAGTCTTTTGAAACACTACAAATACCTCTCATCAAAACTACTCAATCCCAGCTGGAAGTACTTGATTCTGTCCCACTTGACTGCAGCCATGGATTTTGACTTCTTATCCCCACAATTTACCCAGTTTACAGGGACACTCTTCGAACAACAACAAGTATGTGAATGACGGAAGCTTCTTACAGCAGTTTATGAAGCTTCAGAAGGACAAACCCAGCTCTGACTCTGGTGAGATAGCTAGCTCTTTTCTTTAATTGTTTCAATTGAAAATGGGCTAGGACTTTATTTTAATGGTACAGAAATGATTAAATAAAATGGTAATAACACAATTTATTTATTAATTTTCTTCTGGATTCATTAAACAATTAAGAAAACACTGCAGTGAGTGTTAACCCAATTGTGTACCCTCTCCAGGTTCCAGCAGTGACACCAAAGCCCCGTCGTCATCCACTCCCAGTCCGTCGTCGGGAGTGTCTCAGCCCCAGATGAAGAGCATTCTCATCGGTAAGCGCCCCGGTCTAGGGATCAGCAGCATGCTGAACCAGTTTAAGAACTACTCCCAGTCCAAGAAGACCCCACTTCGCCCCCAAAGGCCTAGCATATTCAGCTCCCCAGATGAAGATGATGATGATGAGGAGGAAGTTGATGATTCGAGCTTCCTAGAGATCAAAGGTAATTCATGATCTGTGTTTTTAAATATCAAAGGACTGCCAGGAGCCTGGGTGCAAGTCTGATTCTGTCCTATTCTACTTGTTGTCATTTCACCCATGTCATTGACTGTGTATTCCAGTTGCAGAGTAGCTGCTTCCTGAGAATAATGCTTTGCCTGAATTCTCATAGCCTTCTACAGTAGAGTAAAGGTAACCTAGTCGTCTTAAAGTCTTTCCCCCAGAAGACCCAGACACACGACTTATCCTGGACAAGATGGCGGCCTTTGTGGCTGAGGGAGGGCCTGAGCTAGAGAGGAAGGCCAAGGAGGACTACAGGGACAACCCTGTTTTCTCGTAAGTCTGCATGGATGTAGGTACTAACAGCATGTTGAATGTATAGCTAGTATGTAGTGTATGTAATGATGCCTCTTTTAGTCCTGATTATAAAGGTATTTTCCCTCCACCTTACAGATTCTTGTATGATAATAACAGCCGGGACTATCTTTATTACCGAAAGAGAGTTGCTGAACTCCGAAAGGATAACTCAAAACATGAGATGCCATCACGTTCTAATGGTAAGATTACCTATATCACTCTCTCACGTTCTCACTCTCTCAAAGACTACAGATTAAAAGAACACCATTCAATCTATATTTATACATGTGAATGAGTCATATGTGAGATAAATATAATTGCCCTCCTTGGAGAGTTTTAGTTGATGTTGAAAGTAACCAATACACATGAAAGAAAGAGGAGGATCGACGCTTCAAGTTACAGATGCACAATGATTTACTGAATACTTTCACCATGGTACAAGTCATTCATGACACATTTCGATTACCTACGACGGTTCATGGTGTTATTTATTCAACGATTTTACGATTAGGCCTATATTCCATTATCAAATCCATACAATCCACTTCCCCAATCACCACCGTGTCCCCCTGCTCCTCCTCCTTCCCCAATCACCACCGTGTCCCCCTGCTCCTCCTTCCCCCCTCTTCTTATCCCCTACTGGCTGTAGGCGGGTGTGTGAGGGCCAGTTGAGTACGGTACGGTAGTAGTGTGAGTTGAGCCCCAGTACTGATAGGCTGCTTAAAGTCTCCCCCCCAGTGGACGAGGAGACCCAGAGGGTGGCTGAGAAGCTGGCCATGTTTGTGGCCGATGGTGGCCCCGAGGTGGAAGCCATCGCCGCCCAGCACAACCAGGACAACCCCACCTTCAGGTTAGTGACAGTCTCAGATATTGTAACGAGAGCGTTTAATGTATTCATCCTATTGTATTGTTCCCTAAGAATACATTGATTTGTCATAAGCTTTCAATAAAATAAAGTAAGCAATACTAACATGTAAATTGGATAAAATACCATAAAAGACGGCATATTTATTCTTCCTTTTCGCAGTTTTCTATATGACCTCCAAAGCCCCGCCCACCGTTTCTACAAGGAGAAGGTGGAGGAGTACCGCCAGGCCAAAAATGCCCAGAGCCCCCCTCCAACGATCAAGCAGGAGCCTGGGGTGGGGCTCAAGAGACCGGCCGCCCCTCCCCTGACCTATCCTCCCCCCCCTCCGCCCCCTCACTACCCCTACCTGGTGGGCCAAGTAAAGCTAGAGCCAGGTCTGGGGATAAAACAGGAAGCGGCAGGTCCCCCCGTGGTGAAGAGAAAGAGGAAGAGCCGCTGGGGGTCGGAGGACGACAAGGTGGATCTGTCGCAGCAACCCATCATCATCCCCAAGGAGGAGGAGCCAGAGCCCAGCCCGTGTCTCTCTGGTAATCACACACCCAAACAAAACACACATACACGGAGTGTACAAAACATTAGGAACACCTTCCTAATATTTAATTGCACCCCCTTTTGCCCACAGAACAGCCTCAATTTGTTGGGCATGGACTCTACAAGGTGTCAAGCGTTCCACAGGGATGCTGACCCATGTTGACTCCAATGCTTCCCACAGTTGTGTCAAGTTGGCTGGATGTCCTTTGGGTGGTGGACCATTCTTGATGCACACGGGAAACTGTTGAGGGTGAAAAACCCTGCAGTATTGCAGTCTTGACACACTCAAACAGGTGCGCGTGGCACCTACTACCATACCCTGTTCAAAGGCACTTCAGTCTTTTGTCTTGCCCACTCAACCTCTGAATGGCACACATACACAATCCATGTCTCAAGTCTTAAAAATCCTTCTTTAACCTGTCTCCTCCTCTTCATCTACACTGATTTGAAGTGGATTTAACAAGTGACATCAATAAGGGATCATATAGCTTTCACCTGGATTCACCTGGTCAGTCTGTCATAGAAAGAGCAGGTGTTCCTAATGTTTTGTACACTCAGTGTATGTTCAGCCTCTCTTGTATAACACACACATAGAGACAGTCGTTCTAGTATAAGACTAAAAACAGTGTTTGTAAGGTATGTCCATCCATGCTGAGTGTGTGTGTGTGTGTGTTTCAGTTCATGAACTGAGGGATCTGGGCTATAAGAAGGGCAAGCCTGTGGGCCTGGTGGGAGTGACTGAGCTCTCAGACGACCAGAAGAAACAGCTCAAAGAGCAACAGGAGGTACTACATGACTGACAGACAGACAGCACAATACACTAGGGCAGCAAATTGTACTTTCCCAATTTGAATTGTCGGGGACTGGGCAATGTTAATCCTTGGTTTGGTATGGGGGTGTCTAGCATACTTCAAACCTCTAACAAAACCAAATGGGCTTGGTTGTGTTCGATCTCAGCCACCTTGCAATCTGTCCCTGAAACCTTGCCTGAGGTGTGTGTCCGGCCTGCACATGCGTGTGTGTGGTGTGTCTGTGTTCCCACCTCAGATGCAGGAGATGTTTGACATGATCATGAAGCATAAGCGTGCGATGACGGAGATGCAGGTGATGTGGGAGAAGGCGGTGCGGGACCACTCCCACGAGTATGACAGTGACGAGGAGGTGGACCAGCAGGCTGGCACCTGGGAGCACCGCCTCCGTCACATGGAGATGGAGAAAACACGTGGTAAGATTCATGAAGACAATGGCCAACATGAAGACAGTGTTTGAGATTTTCAAAACCGTGATGTATCATGGGTAAATTGACTGACTGATCTACAAGTGATATTGAGTAGTTATTTATGATGCAAAGTGATTTGTAGATCAGTCAGTCTCGGCTCGCCTTCAAAGTCGGCTGCAATGTCAAATGCGCCCAATTTGTTTATGTTAAAGTGAAAGGACTTAAAGGGAAATGTGAAAAAAATGTCAACTTCATATTCATCATCTCCAGCACCATCCCAACATCAACATATGTGAAAATGGCTCATTTCTATGTTTTGTAGTAAAAAGATAGAGGAAGATAAGTGTTTCCAATGACATCATCAACCAATTAGTAGGTAATGCCTACTCATAATTGGTTAAAATGACACGATGCACACCAATGATGTCATTGGGAACACTTATCTTCCTCTGTCTTTTTTACTACATTTTCACATATGTTGATGTTGGGGTGGTGCTGTTGAAACATTTTGAAATTTACCTTTAAGTCCTTTTGAATGTGAGATTTAATTCTTCAAAAGATCAGTTTGTTACTACGACAAATCATTAATCAACTCTGAGATGTACTCTGTTATATTAACCTGGGCCACGTTTAATCTGAACGTTCCAATACGTTGTGTCCTGCTGACCACGCCCCTGAAGTGATTTGGTGTTGATGTAAATGGCTGCATGTGTCTTCCTCCAGAGTGGGCGGAGTCGCTGACTGACATGGGAAAGGGGAAGCACTTCATTGGTGACTTCCTACCTCCGGAGGAGCTGGAGAAGTTTATGGAGACCTTCAAGGCACTCAAGGTCGGTCCACTCCCCATCTCTTCTCTTCACCACTTGGTCCTTGACCCCTTCGTTGTCTTGCCTCAGCCCAAAAGGAATTACCTGTGAACCACCATTTGTGAAACATTCTATTCACATGTTCTCATGTTCTTGCCTTGTGTTCTGCAGGAGGGCCGTGACCCAGACTACTCTGAGTATAAGGAGTTTAAGCTGACGGTGGAGAACCTTGGTTTCCAGATGCTCATGAAGATGGGCTGGAAGGAGGGCGATGGTCTCGGCTCTGGCGGACAGGGCATCAAGGCTCCGGTCCACAGGTTGGGAACTGTCAAATACACACACTCACAGACATAGTATACACACATGGACTAAGACATGGTCACACTAAGACAGGCACACAAACACTTCACACTATTGTCTGATACAAGGTATTCTACACAGCTTACAGACACACAGAGAGACACACACCTAGCCAGCTGATGTCATGTGTTTGTTCCAGGGGAACCACGGCTGTTGACGGGGCAGGGTTTGGCGTGGAACGGCCCGCTGAGCTCTCAGGACAGGACGATGAGTATGACGCTTTCAGAAAGAGGATGATGCTAGCCTACCGCTTCAGGCCTAACCCACTGGTAACTACTACATAACATGCAAGCTGTTCCGTTCAGATGACCTGGCGTCGGCAAGAGTTTGGGGTAACACGTCTGTCTCTCTTCTCAGAACAACCCGAGGAGGCCATACTACTGATGAAGAGATCTGAACTTGGCCGACTTGGTCAACTTTTCTTTTTTTAAACAACCAACAGTGGCATATTGTGATGGCCCAGTTATTTATTTCTCTTTGTTGTGGAAACAAACTGTAAGACACTCAGTTCAAGTAATCTCCTCTAGATTGTGTGGAATTGTATGGTTGGTGATAAACGGTTTAGGCTGGAGATTAAGGATGGATTTGTCTGATCTAAAGTTTGCTGTTCTTACTCAACTGCAGAATGAAAGTTTCCTATTTGATCAATCGGACGGCTAGGATAGCATTGTGATGGCTCGCTATCATGATTTGATTTCACAGTCACAACTGATAACACAGAACAACCTATACACACACACACACAGTGGTGGAAAAGGACCCAATTGTCACACTTGAGTAAAAGTAAAGATACCTTAATAGAAAATTACTCAAGTAAAAGTGAAATTCACCCAGTAAAATACTGCGTGAGGAAAAGTCTAAAAGTATTTGGTTTTAAATATACTTAAGTATCAAATGTAAATGTAATTGCTAAAATATACTTAAGTATCAAAAGTAAAAGTATTAATAATTTAAAAATCCTTATATTAGGCAAACCAGAAGCCACCATTTTCTTGTTTTTATAAATGTACAGATAGCCAGGGGCACACTCCAACACTCAGACATAATTTACAAACAAAGTATGTGTGTTTAGTGAGTCCGTCAGATCAGAGGCAGTAGGAATGACAAGGTATGTTCTCTTGATAAGTGTGTGAATTTCACAATTTTCCTGTCCTGCTAAGCATTCAAAATGTAACGAGTACTTTTGGGTGTCAGGGAAAATGTATGGAGTAAAAAGTACATTAAGTACATTATTTTCTTTTAAGAATGTAGTGAAGTAAAAGTTGTCAAAAATATAAATAGTAAAGTAAAGTACAGATACCCCAAACAGCTACTTAAGTAGTTCTTTTAAAGTATTTTTACTTAAGTACTTTACACCACTACACACAAATAATTTGAAATAAGATATAAAAAATTAAAAAAAGGTTTTAAGGAAATGAATGGCTTTGTAGTTAGTTCTTTGTTGTTGTACATCGTCAATGCAATGAATGTAAAATGCTTCACTGCGAACAATAAAAATATATACACTGAACAAAAATATAAACGCAACATGCAACAATTTCAAAGATTTTCTGAGTTACAGTTCATCATTCAATTGAAATAAATAAATTAGGCCCTAATCAATGGATTTCACATGACTTGGAATACAGATATGCATCTGTTGGTCCCAAAAAAGGGGGTGTGTGGATGAGAGAACCAGTCAGTATCTCGTGTGACCACCATTTGCCACATGCAGCGCGACACATCTCCTTCGCATAAAGATGATCAGGCTGTTGATTGTGGAATGTTGTCCCACTCCTCTTCAATGGTTGTGCGAAGTTGATGGATATTGGCGGGAACTGGAACACGCTGTCGTACACGTCGATCCACCGCATCCCAAACATGCTCAATGGGTGACATTTCTGGTGAGTATGCAGGCCATGGAAGAAGTGGGACATTTTCAGCATCCAGGAATTGTGTACAGATCCTTGTGACATGGGGCCATGCGTTATCATGCTGAAACATGAGGTGATGGCGGCAGATGAATGGCACAACGTTGGGCCTCAGGATCTCATCACGGTATCTCTATGCATTCAAATTGCCATTGATAAAATGCAATTGTGTTCGTTGTCCGTAGCTTATGCCTGCCCATACCATAACCCCACCGCCACAATGGGGCACTCTTTTCACAACATTGACATCAGCAAATCGCTCACCCATACGACGCCATACACGTGGTCTGTGGTTGTGAGGCCGGTTGGACAGACTGCCAAATTCTCTAAAACAACGTTGGAGGCGGCATATGGTAGAGAAATGAACATTCAATTGTCTGGCAACAGCTCAGGTGGACATTACTGCAGTCAGCATGCCAATTGCACGCTCACTCAAGACGAGACATCTGTGGCATTGTGTTGTGTGACAAAACTGCACATTTTAGAGTGGCCTTTTATTGTCCCTAGCACAAAGTGCACCTGTGTAATGATCACGCTGTTTAATCAGCTTCTTGATATGCCACACCTGTCAGGTGGATGTGTTATCTTGGCAAAGGAGAAATGCAAACTAACAGGGATGTAAACAAATTTGTGCACAAAATGAGAAAAATAAGCTTTTTGTGCATATGGAACATTTCTGGGATCTTTTATTTCAGCTCATGAAACATGGGACCAACACTTTGCATGTTGCCTTTTATATTTTTGTTTAGTATATCTTCATTGTGTAGTGGAGTATTTGTGTAGCTGATCAGTGCCCTCTGGTGTTGACTTGTGGAAAAACATTTTAGTCTATATGATTTCAATTCAGGCAAACTCCAATTCCACAGTGTAGATCAAATAAATATATTTATTTACAAGATAAATTGAATGTCCATTACATAGTATGTCTAAAACACTCAGTCTTCTGTTAGTGAAAATGTTTCTTTCACCGAGCAAGTAGCAAGTTTGTACTTGCAAGTAGTACATTTGCATTATTGTACAGCATTGCAGGGGTGTAAGGAGAAATTGTTAAAATAAGTGTTGTATACAGTGTAATAGAGGTACATTCAAATAGAAATATGCTATGTAGAACAAACATGCCTCTGACATGTAGAATAAGAAATCTTGATGGCTCTTTTCGTGGCATTTCTATCTGTGCAATGTTCGACAGTGTTTGGCTACTGAACGTGGCCCTGATGCCCATCTTATCCTGGGGGTTGAGGAGTTGATAACCCTGGTAGGGTGTCCTCAACCTGCCACCTCATCCAGAGGCGTCATGCCCATAGGGGCACATGCCCTCTCAGATTTGTCCTGTTTTAAAAATTATATATATATATATATATATATACAGTGGGGGAAAAAAGTATTTAGTCAGCCACCAATTGTGCAAGTTCTCCCACTTAAAAAGATGAGAGGCCTGTAATTTTCATCATAGGTACACGTCAACTATGACAGACAAAATGAGAAAAGAAAAATCCAGAAAATCACATTGTAGAATTTTTAATGAATTTATTTGCAAATTATGGTGGAAAATAAGTATTTGGTCAATAACAAAAGTTTCTCAATACTTTATTATATACCCTTTGTTGGCAATGACACAGGTCAAACGTTTTCTGTAAGTCTTCACAAGGTTTTCACACACTGTTGCTGGTATTTTGGCCCATTCCTCCATGCAGATCTCCTCTAGAGCAGTGATGTTTTGGGGCTGTCGCTGGGCAACACGGACTTTCAACTCCCTCCAAAGATTTTCTATGGGGTTGAGATCTGGAGACTGGCTAGGCCACTCCAGGACCTTGAAATGCTTCTTACTTTGGTCCCAGCTCTCTGCAGATCATTCACTAGGTCCCCCCGTGTGGTTCTGGGATTTTTGCTCACCGTTCTTGTGATCATTTTGACCCCACGGGGTGAGATCTTGCGTGGAGCCCCAGATCGAGGGAGATTATCAGTGGTCTTGTATGTCTTCCATTTCCTAATAATTGCTCCTACAGTTGATTTCTTCAAACCAAGCTGCTTACCTATTGCAGATTCCGTCTTCCCAGCCTGGTGCAGGTCTACAATTTTGTTTCTGATGTCCTTTGACTGCTCTTTGGTCTTGGCCATAGTGGAGTTTGGAGTGTGACTGTTTGAGGTTGTGGACAGGTGTCTTTTATACTGATAACAAGTTCAAACAGGTGCCATTAATACAGGTAACGAGTGGAGGACAGAGGAGCCTCTTAAAGAAGAAGTTACAGGTCTGTGAGAGCCAGATATCTTGCTTGTTTGTAGGTGACCAAATACTTATTTTCCACCATAATTTGCAAATAAATTCATGAAAAATCCTACAATGTGATTTTCTGGAAATTTTTTCTCAATTTGTCTGTCATAGTTGACGTGTACCTATGATGAAAATTACAGGCCTCTCTCATCTTTTTAAGTGGGAGAACATGCACAATTGGTGGCTGACTAAATACTTTTTTCCCCCACTGTATATATATATATATTAGTACCAGTCAAAAGTTTGGACACCTACTCATTCAAGGGTTTTTCTTCATTTTTACTATTTTCTACATTGTAGAATAATGGTGAAGACATCAAAACTATGAAATAACACATATGGAATCATGTAGTAACTAAAAAAGTGTTAAACAAATCAAAATATATTTTATATTTGAGATTATTCAAATAGCCACCTTGATGACAGCTTTGCATTCTCTCAACCAACTTCATGGGGTAGTCACCTGGAATGCTTTTCCAACAGTTCCCACATATGCTGAGCACTCTACTGTCCAACTCATCCCAAACCATCTCAATTGGGTTGAGGTCGGGTGATGCAGCACTCCATCACTCTCCTTCTTGGTCAAATAACTCTTACACAGCCTGGAGGTGTGTTTTGGGTCATTGTCCTGTTGAAAAACAAATGATAGTCCCACTAAGCGCAAACCAGATGGGATGGTGTATCGCTGCAGAATGCTGTGGTAGCCATGCTGGATAAGTGTGCATTGAATTCTAAATAAATCACTGACAGTGTCACCAGCAAAGCACCCCCACACCATCACACCATCACACTGCCTCCTCCATGCTTCACGAGGGGAACAACACCTGCGGATATCATCCGTTCACCTACTCTGCATCTCACAAAGACACGGCGGTTGGAATCAAAAATCTCAAATTTGGACTCATCAGACCAAAGGACAGATTTCCACCGGTCTAATGTACATTGCTTGTGTTTCTTGGCCCAAGCAGGTCTCTTCTTCTTATTGGTGTCCTTTAGTAGTGGTTTCTTTGCAGCAGTTCGAACATGAAGGCCTGATTCACACAGTCTCCTCTGAACAGTTGATGTTGAGATGTGTCTGTTACTTGAAGCATTTATTTGGGCTGCAATCTGAGGTGCAGTTAACTCTAATGAACGTATCCTCTGCAGCAGAGGTAACTCTGGGTCTTCCTTACCTGTGGCGGTCATGAGAGCCAGTTTCATCATAGCGCTTGATGGTTTTTGCGACTGCACTTGAAGAAACGTTCAGTTCTTGAAATGTTCCGTATTGACTGACCTTCATGTCTTAAATGAATGATGGACTGTCGTTACTCTTTGCTTATTTGAGCTATTCTTGCCATAATATGGACTTGGTCTTTTACCAAATAGGGCTATCTTCAAAATAGGGCTATCACCCCTACCTTGTCACAACACAACTGATTGGCTCAAACGCATTAAGAAGGAAATAAATTCCACAAATTAACTTTTAACAAGGCACACCTGTTAATTGAAATGCATTCCAGGTGACTACCTCAGGAAGCTGGTTGAGAGAATGCCAAGAGCATGCAAAGCTGTCATCAAAGCAAAGGGTGGCTACTTTGAGGAATCTTAAATATAAAATATATTTTGATTTGTTTAACACTTTTTTGGTTACTACATGATTCCATATGTGTTATTTCATAGTTTTGATGTCTTCAGTTTTGACTGGTACTGTATAGACTGTATATATTTGAATGTATTCATATTTTTGTTTCTCTGTAATACTACTAACCACCTATTAATTTTATGAAGTTTCTTTAGCCAGCCCTGATACGTTCCCAGTCTCCCAACCTCATAACTAGGTACCAAGAAGTCATTTCAGGCTATCAATCAAGTTAGAGTAGCTAGCTTGTCTATCTTAGTTGGCATACCTGCTGGCAAGGTTGGTAGACTTTAGAAAAGCAAGCAACAACTACATGTACTGAATAAGACACATTCCTTTCAATCTTTTACCCAGATTTGAGCAGAGATGCAGAGGAGCATATTTAGTTTCTTTACAAAAAGAACCACCAGTCAGGAGGATACAGACCGCTCAAGAGGTATGCTTAGATATGCAGAAAAATATACATTTTTTTTTTTTTTACATAGAATTAACAGTAGTGTAAAGTATTTAAGTAAAAATACTTGAAAGTACAACTTAAGTCGTTTTTTGGGGTATCTGTACTTTACTATTTCTATTTTTGACTACTTTTACTTCACTACATGCCTAAAGAAAATGATGTACTTTTTACTCCATACATTTTCCCTAACACACAAAAAGTACTCGTTACAAATCATCAATAATCAAGAGAACATCCCTGGTCACCCCTACTGCCTCTGATCTGCCATACTCACGAAACACAAATGCTTAGTTTGTAAATTATGTCTGAGTGTTTGAGTGTGCCCCTGGCTATCCATAAATTACAATTATATAAATGATTCATACTTTTACTTTTGATACTTAAGTATATTTGAGCAATTACATTTACTTTTGATACTTAAGTATATTTAAATCCAGATACTTTTAGACTTTTACTCAAGTAGTATTTTACTGGGTGACTTTCACTTTTAATTGAGTCGTTTTCTATTAAGGTATCTTTACTTTTACTCAAGTATGACAATTGGGTACTTTTTCCTCCACTGAGAATGAAGCATAATGATTATGGATCTAGGTTGCAGGAAAAAGCTGTTTCAGGTGTTTGAAAAATGCCAAATGATCCTACTTCCGGACCACCCCCCAGCTATCCTCAAGTATTTTTGGGGTGCATGACACCCCTGACCTCATCCTCATGTACCCCATACAGGTATGGGGGGGTCCTATAACTCCTAATTTATCATCCCTAGAGTTTGGCAGCCACGGTGGTCCTCTAATGAGGAGGGTAACAGATCTGTGAAATAAGAGCTTCAGTTTGATATTCCTTGGGGTTTACACCGGTTAAATATAACCCAGATCGGTCAGCTAAGCAGAAAATAGTTAGCATCTGAGGCTGTGGTAGCTGGATACTTGTGAAGTGGGACAGGGTTGGCCAGTATGAGTATCAGTGACCTGGAATTCAGGTCAACACCACTGACTGCACTCCTGTGACCTGGAATTCAGGTCAACACCACTGACTGCACTCCTGTGACCTGACATAGGGCTGTGTTGAGGATTACCTAAAATTAAACATCAAGAATTACATCAACAGCTATTAAAGGACCCCTGGGTGTTTTTGTTCCCTTTTTTTAAATGTCTGTATTCATATCAAATCAAATGTTATTTGTCACATGCGCCAAATACAACAGGTGTAGACCTTACTGTGAAATGCTTACTTACAAGCCCTTAACCAACAATGTTGTTTTAAGAAAATAGAGTTAAGAAAATATTTACTAAATAAACTTAAAGTAAAAAATGACAAAAAATGTAAAGTAACACAATGAAATAACAATAATGAGGCTACCGGTACCGAGGGGGTACCGGTACCGAGTCAATGTGCGGGGGTACAGGTTAGTCGAGGTAATTTGTACATGTAGGTAGGGGTAAAGTGACTATGCATAGATAATAAACAGCGAGTAGCAGCAGTGTAAAAACAAAGGAGGGGGGTGTCAATGCAAATAGTCTGGGTGGCCATTTGATTAATTGTCAGAAGTTTTATGGCTTGGGAGTAGAAGCTGTTAAGGAGCGTTTTGGACCTAGACTTGGCGCTCCGGTACCGCTTGCCTTGCGGTAGCAGAAAGAACAGTCTATGACTTTGGTGACTGGAGTCTTTGACAATTTTTTTGGCCTTCCTCTGACACCGCCTAGTATATAGGAACTGGATGGCAGGAAGCTTGGCCCTAGTGATGTACTGGGCTGAACGCACTACCCTCTGTAGAGCCTTACGGTCGGATGCTGAGCAGTTGCCATGCCATGTGGTGATGCAACCGGTCAGGATGCTCTAGATCAGGGGTGTCAAACGTCCGGCCCGCAAACGGGTTTAATCCGGCCCGCGAGATGATTAAAAAAAAAATATATATATATATAAAAATGCGCTGCTATTTTTCAATAAAATAAACTGCTGTTCCAATTGCGTCCACTGGATGGCGCAATAGCAATTGTGTTAAGCAAGCAAACTGTTTATACCGGGGCAGAGCAAGTAGGTCAAGCACGTGCAGCCAATGAGCTACTTTGTTTTGCCCGCGATATTTATTACGGCTTCTACTTTTAACATTATGTGCTTTGGCACCCTCATTGCCCCAATATGTCTCTGTCAAAAAAGAGAAAAGTGGACGCAGAGTGCAGAGTGTTCCAAGAAAAATGGTCATCCTATTTATTCACGGAATTGAATGGGAACGCTGTATGTTTGGTGTGTTCAGAGCATGTTGCAGTGCTGAAAGAATATAACCTTCGTCGCCACTATGTGAGTCTTCATGCCGACAAATATGACAACTTTCAAGGACAGCGGAGATGAGAGAAGGTGAATGAACTGTTGGCGGGTCTGAAGAAACAGCAGTCTGTGTTTACTCACAGCCGAGACATCAGTGACGCTGCAGTGAAAGCTAGCTACCTCATTGCTAATGAAATCGCAGTGGCTTCAAAACCATTTAGTGAGGGTGAATTTGTAAAAACATGCATGATGAAGGCAGCGGAGATTGTGTGCCCTGAAAAGCGGCAGGCTTTTGCAAATATCAGCCTGACAAGAAACACAGTTGCAGACAGGATTTCCGATCTTTCAGTGGATTTGGACAGCCAGTTGAAGCAAAAAGTAAAGTCATTTATTGCGTTTTCGGTTGCAATTGATGAAAGCATGGACATTACAGATGTTGCACAACTGTGGTCCTCTGTAGCTCAGCTGGTAGAGCACGGCGCTTGAAACGCCAAGGTAGTGGGTTCGATCCCCGGGACCACCCATACACAAAAAAAATGTATGCACGCATGACTGTAAGTCGCTTTGGATAAAAGCGTCTGCTAAATGGCATATTATTATTATTATTATTAACTGGCCATTTTCATCCGCGGAGTTGATGACACATTGACCGTCACCGAGGAGTTCGTGGAGTTGGTGCCGATGACAGATACAACGACAGCAGCTGATATTTTTACCGCACTCGTCGGCGCGCTGGACAGGGTCGGAGTGGACTGGTCCCGCGCTGTCAGCCTGGCTACAGATGGTGCGCCCTCAATGATCGGGAAAAAAGCAGGCGTTGTGACAAAGTTCAGAGAGAAAGTGCAATCTGCAAATGGAGGACGTGATTTTTTGACTTTTCACTGTATTTTGCACCAGGAGGCTTTGTGTTGCAAGTCATTAAAGATGGATAACGTCATGAAGGTGGTCATCCAAACTGTTAATTTCATCCGATCCAGAAGCCTGAATCACCGTCAGTTTGACAGCCTTCTCAGAGAGAAAGACCACATCTATGGCCTGCCATACCACACTGAGGTAAGATGGTTAAGCCGAGGTGCTGTGCTGAGGCGTTTCTTTGATTTACGAGAAGAAATTGAACAGTTCATGGAAGAAAAGGGCAAACCAGTGTTAGAATTTCATTCCGCAGAATGGATGCAGGACCTTGCATTTATGGTGGATGTTACAGAGCACCTGAATAACTTGAACAAACAGCTGCAAGGGCGCAACAAAGTTGTCACGCAGTATTATGACAGCATACGTTCTTTCAAGTTGAAGCTGTCATTGTGGGAGACGCAACTTGCCGGTGGTGATGCAGCTCACTTCCCCTGTCTGAAAAATGTGTGCGCGACCCAACATGTGGCAGACATGAAGCGGTTCAAAGATAAAATAACGGGACTGTTACGGGAGTTTGAGCAACGCTTTCAGATTTATGTTTATATGTTTTTATGTTGATTTGCTATTGTTTTTAATTGATTTTATTTTATTTGTATATTTAACCTATTCTTGACTCTGTGGTTCTTGCACTTGTTTGGGGAACAGGATTTCATTATTTTTATCTACATTTCTGCCTGAGAAATGACACCCTGATATAGTTCTGTGATCTGTGATATACTTCTGTGAATCACTGAGGCATTGTGTGTTTGTGTGTTTTTTGTCCTCAGAACTTTCAAATAACTTGAGGTGTTTTATGATTAATAGTGATGTTGTGCTTTTGGACACTGTCCTCAGGCTCCAGCTTTATGTTTATATGTTTTTATGTTGATGTGCTATTGTTTTTAATTGTTTTTATTTTATTTGTATATTTAACCTATTCTTGACTCTGTGGTTCTTGCACTTGTTTGGGGAACAGGATTTCATTATTTTTATCTACATTTCTGCCTGAGAAATGACACCCTGATATAGTTCTGTGATCTGTGAAACAGTTCTGTTAATCACTGAGGCATTGTGTGTTTGTGTGTTCTTTTTCTTTAGAATTTTCAAATAAACTTGACGTGTTTTATGATTAATAGTGATGTTGTGCTTGTACTATTTTGGACACACTGTCCTCAGGCTCCAGCTTTATGTTGTATGTTGATCATATTAAAACAAAGAAAACAATCTGAAGTTGTTGTTTTTAAGTTATATATACCATGATTTTTCCGGTCCGGCCCACTTGGGAATAGATTTTCCTCCATGTGGCCCCTGAGCTAAAATGAGTTTGACACCCCTGCTCTAGATGGTGCAGCTGTAGAACTTTTTGAGGATCTGGGGACCCGTGCCAATTATTTTCAGTCTCCTATGGGGGAAAAGGCGTTGTGGTGCCCTCTTCACGACTTTCTTGGTGTGTTTGGACCCTGATAGTTTGTTGGTGATGTGGACACCAAAGAACTTGAAACTCTCGACCAGCTCCACTACAGTGCCTATTATTTTAGAATTAAGTGATAGCTTTTATTTGTGATTTGTTTAGAAGGAATAGATTACACCCTTACAGAGCACATTTCTTTGGGAGTTTTTATTTTATTTGTGGTGCTTTGATATGTGCATTTTTGTGTCCCTAATCTGTCCTAGGTTGTTTAATTTATTGCAGTGCTCAATTAGTTTTTCTTTAAACCCTAACAGTAGTTCTAGGACATATTAAACGACAAAGTACATTTCGTGAAGGCTGTGAGTGTGAAATAATAATTTTAAAAAGTCTGGGACAATGTTGATGAGAGGTTGGCTTTCGTTCAACTGGAGCATATATACAGTCCCCATTGATAGTCATTGGGCTGAAGAGAGGGGGAGGTACACAAGATGGCGGCAAAATGATAGCAGCTGCATCAATAATAGCAAACAGACACAAATAAAACACTACAGCGAAAGATTACATAACTAACAGGACATCTGTCGATCAGTCTGGATGTTAAGGTGAGACCCGTTACCACAAAATGCCGACATTTAGCTAGCTTAACTACCATCCACTTTAATCTGTATTTAGCCGTTAGCTGCTGGGTAGCTAGCTAGGTAGGGAGGGTAACGTCGTTACTGTACTTATTACTTACTAGGAACTTCATCCGATTTTGAACAGCCTAACTAACTACATAGCTAGCTAACTAAACGCCCATTGCATACAGTTAGACGAGTTATCTGGCTAGCTAGAATGAAATTGTAAATTCGTGCGCGTGTTCGAGAAGATTGGAGTTAAGGTTTGAGACCTAGATAAAATTAGTTTTATATTGGATATTTGGGTTTTCTCTTGTAAATGGATATTGAACCCAAACATGCCATGACAATGAAGATGGTGTATTCTGAATCAGGTATGTATGGAAATTAATCCACTTCTTTAAAAAATAATATGACTTTGGATTTTAATCTTCAATAGCTCTTACACAAAGTGTGCCATGCAAAATCTGGATCCTACAAATCAGCTGGGCTAGACAATCTGGACCCTTTCTTTCTAAAATTAGCCGCCAAAATTGTTGCAACCCCTATTACTAGCCTGTTCAACCTCTCTTTCATATCGTCTGAGATCCCCAGAGATTGGAAAGCTGCAGCGGTCTTCCCCCTCTTCAAAGGGGGTAACACTATAGATCCAAACTGTTACAGACCTAATCCATCCTGCCCTGCCTTTCGAAAATATTTGAAAGCCAAGTTAACAAACAGATCGCCGACCATTTCGAATCCCACCGTACCTTCTCCGCTATGCAATCTGGTTTCCGAGCTGGTCATGGGTGCACCTCAGCCACGCTCAAGGTCCTAAACGATATTATAACCGCAATCAATAAAAGACAGGACTGTGCAGCCGTCTTCATCGACCTGGCCAAGGCTTTCGACTGCATTCTTATTGGCAGACTAAATAGCCTTGGTTTCTCAAATGACTGCCTCACCTGGTTCACCAAATACTTCTCAGATAGAGTTCAATGTGTCAAATCGGAGGGCCTGTTGTCTGGACCTCTGGCAATCTCTATGGGGGTGCCACAGGGTTCAATTCTCGGGCCGACTACTCTCTGTGTAAATCAATGATGTCGCTCTTGCTGCTGGTGACTCTCAGATCCACCTCTATGCAGACGACACCATTTTGTATACATCTGGCCCTTCATTGGACACTGTGTTAACAATCCTCCAAACGAGCTTCAATGCCATACAACACTCCTTCGGTAGCCTCCAATTGCTGTTAAACGATAGTAAAACTAAATGCATGCTCTTCAATTAAACGCTGCTTGCACCTGTCCGCCCGACTAGAATCACTACTCTCGGCGGGTCTGACTTAGAATATGTGGACAACTACAAATACCTAGGTGACTGGTTAGACCGTAAACTCTCCTTCCAGATTCACATTAAGCATCTCCAATCCAAAGTAAAATCTAGAATCAGCTTCTTATTTCGCAACAAAGCCTCCTTCACTCATGCTGCCAAACATGCCCTCGTAAAACTGACTATCCTACCGATCCTTGACTTCGGCGATGTCATTTACAAAATAGCCTCCAACACTCTACTCAGCAAATTGGATGTAGTCTATCACAGTGCCATCTGTTTTGTCACCAAAGCCCCATATACTACCCACCATTGTGACCTGTACGCTCTTGTTGGCTGGCCCTCACTACATATTCGTTGCCAAACCCACTGGCTCCAGGTCATCTATAAATCACTGCTAGGCAAATCCCCACCTTATCTTAGCTCATTGGTCACCATAGCAACACCCACCCGTAGTATGCGCTCACTGGTCATCCCCAAAGCCAACACCTCCTTTGGCCGCCATTCCTTCCAGTTCTCTGCTGCCAATGACTGGAACGAACTGCAAAAATCTCTGAAGCTGGAGACTCTTATCTCCCTCACTAACTTTAAACATCAGTTGTCAGAGCAGCTTACCAATCACTGCACCTGTACACAGGCCATTTATAATTAGCCCACCCAACTACCTCATCCCCATATTGTTATTTATTTTGCTCATTTGCACCCCAGTATCTCTATTTGCACATCATCTTCTGCACATCTCACTCCAGTGTTAATACTAAATTGTCATTATTTTGCACTATGGCCTATTTATTGCCTTACCTCCACAACTTACTACATTTGCACACACTGTATATAGATTTTCTATTTTTCTATTGTGTTATTGACTGTACGTTTTTGTTTATCCCATATGTAACTCTGTGTTGTTCTTGTTATCGCACTGCTTTGCTTTATCTTGGCCAGGTCGCAGTTGTAAATGAGAACTTGTTCTCAACTGGCCTACCTGGTTAAATAAAGGTGAAATAAAAAACGTTTAAATTTTTTTTGATAATGATATATTCTGAAGCAGGGAAGGATGGTCAAAAATCCACAGCTTTTTTTTTGTGTGGGGGATATTTGCTATTTTTTATTTTGCTATTGAAGATTGAAAAAGAAAAGGAGAGCCACACACTCTAGGAGCTCAGATGCAACAATTTAATAACCGAATAACCAACGTTTCGACAGGCAAGCTGTCTTCATCAGGGTTGACAGCTTGTCTGTCGAAATGTTGGTTATTAGGTTATTAAATTATAACATCTGAGCTCCTAGAGTGTGTGGCTCTCCTTTTCTTTTTCAAGTATTCTACTCCGTTAGCCAGCATGTCCCTAAAAAGGTGTGTGTTTCTTTCGCCTCCAAATTGAAGATTGAAAGCCTGAAGATAAAATAAAACTGTCCATTCTCCCCAATTCAGAATATATCATGTTCATAGTCATGGCACACTTTGTGTAAGAGCTGTTCAGTATTAAAATCTGAAAGTGTCCGCAATATTTTTGGGTGTGGATTGTTCTCCATCAATCCCCGACTCAGAAATATCATATTCATTGCATGCTTGGTTCAATAGCTATTGACAAGAGATAACCGAATATCCAATATAAAACCAATTTTACCACCCTAAAGTTGAGGTGTCAAAAACATGTTAGCTGGTAACTAGCTACAGTGAGTTGAGGACTAGCTACAGTGAGTTGAGGAAGGTAGCTAGCTACTGAAACAACAATCGGAAAACGGCAAAATACCTGAGGCTAGCTAGCTAACGTTAACTAACTCCGCTTGGTTGCATTCACTGACTGAGTCGTGCAACAACAGCTCGGCTGTCATTCTCGATTTGTCTTTGTTTGCTTGCGTTCTGAAATGCAGATCTCATGGTTTTAGTATTTTGACAGCAGACCAGAAGTAGCCTAAAATGCATAGCCAGCCTTGTGGACCTGTAGCTAATATCCCTTGATTGCTGAAAGATTTGACTGTTGATTAGCTACATTTTGTCCACACAGGTTCCCTGGAGCAGTATCTTGAGTTGCCAACTGGGAAAGACTAGTGGACTGACTAGAAGAGCCGACAATAAATCTAGGACCCAGAGCATAAAGATACTAAAGACTGAAATAACTCATTTTGGTGTGTGTTTGAGTATTTATTGCATCTGCACTTAGATCAAGGCAAACCAATGGTGACCATGGATCGCTACAAGGTCCTATGGCCGACATGCTTCGCTTGGCTTTGAAACAGAACCGGTTACCTCACCCTCAGCCTGTCGCCAGCTCATATCAGATCACAGATGGAGGTGACATGGAACTATGCAGCGGAATGTAAACTTAACCAGACGTCCCGCTCTCTGCTCAGTAGCACCTGTCACACTGCCTGAACTCTCCACAAATCTTTTCACCCTGGACCTTGGCCTTGCTGGGTCTTAGTTAACTACCCCACACCACTCTGGAAACCGTTACAGCTAGCCTACAGCTTCTTCCCACAAACCGAAACGAACCCCTTTATGTTTACAGACCTACTCTATTACAACGTAAACGGTTTCTCTCAATGCCCGTTCCTGGCTACACCTCCCATGTCACTTAGTGTTTTCTAATTGAACTGTATCCCTGAGCCACCAGCATACACAGCCCAGGCCAAAGGCTTAAGGTCACAGCACTATATTGGACTTTCTGGAGAACACTACAGTAACTAAGCCGTAACTAAGTTGATTTAACCATGAGTGTCGGAGAGCTGCAGCACCTGGACTATCTGACTGAGAATGAGCTGATGGGCATGGACACGTTCATCCACCGCATCGACTCCACAGAGGTGATCTACCAGCCGCGCAGGAAGAGGGCCAAGCTGATCGGGAAGTACCTGATGGGCGACCTGCTGGGGGAGGGCTCCTACGGTAAGGTGAAGGAGATGCTGGACTCTGACACGCTGTGTCGCAGGGCCGTCAAGATCCTCAAGAAGAAGAAGCTCCGGAGGATCCCCAACGGAGAGGCCAACGTGAAGAAGTAAGTAGTGGGGTTTTAGGGAGGGAGGGAGAGACTGAGGGGGGAGCGTGTGATGTGGTGGGTTTCTCTCTCTCGTGTCTCTGTGTGATTTGTCACTCTTTCTTACTCGCTCTCTCCTTCCCTCTGATTTACACTCTTGGTCATGCATCGTCAAGCACAATTGTTTAACAACTAATGTCACTGCTATAGGATGATTGTCAGGGTGTAACGCTTTAGATTGTGTGTCTTTCTGATTTATCTTAATACTACTGTATTCACGCCTACAGTGTCTCATGAACCGTTTTCCCTACATATGATTGACTATCTTCTCCCCCCCGTTTAAAGTTAACAGCAACACTTTGGATCTTTGTTTGCATTTCACTCTCCTCTTCCAATGCATCCCTCTCCTCTTCCAATGCATCCCTCTCCTCTTCCAATGCATCCCTCTCCTCTTCCAATGCATCCCTCTCCTCTTCTCCCTATATGGTAGCGCCGTAGTTGAAGATTTACAGGCCTGCGTCAGTGCAACCTCTCTTCCCATGATGGAAACACAGTCATGTTCTCCATTACTGTTCACTCGTCTCATGTTTGTTTTTTGTTGATCCAAACTCACACGTTGCTCATTCATATTGGTCTTCATGTCATTCTTACAGTATAGGCCAGAGCCATGTATTTAAATATATGGCTCTGTTATAGGCTTACCCCTCAGCCCTCCACTGATTTTATTCAGAGTATCATAATGATCATTTGAATCTGTCACGTGGATGACCCAGAGCCACACTCTCTTATGGAGACTGTTTATTTCTCTCTTTCGCTCTCCCAGTTAAACTCAAAGGGCTTTATTGGCATGGGAAACATACAGTTGAAGTCGGAAGTTTACATACACTTAGGTTGGAGTCATTAAAACTCGTTTTTCAACCACTCCACAAATTTCTTGTTAACAAACTATAGTTTTGGCAAGTCGGTTAGGACATCTACTTTGTGCATGCCACAAGTAATTTTTCCAACAATTGTTTACAAACAGATTATTTCACTTATAATTCACTGTATCGCAATTCCAGTGGGTCAGAAGTTTACATACACTAAGTTGACTGTGCCTTTAAACAGCTTGGAAAATTCCAGAAAATGATGTCATGGCTTTAGAAGCTTCTGATAGGCTAATTGACATAATTTGAGTCAATTGGAGGTGTACCTGTGGATGTATTTCAAGGCCTACCTTCAAACTTAGTGTCTCTTTGCTTGACATCATGGGAAAATCAAAAGAAATCAGCCAAGACCTCAGAAAATACATTGTAGACCTCCACAAGTCTGGTTCATCCTTGGGAGCAATTTCCAAACGCCTGAAGGTACCACGTTCATCTGTGCAAACAATAGTACGCAAGCCAAAGAACACCATTCCAACGTAAGCACGGGGGTGGCAGCATCATGCTGTGGGGGTGCTTTGCTGCAGGAGGGTCTGGTGCACTTCACAAAATAGATGGAATCATGAGGAAGGAAAATATGTGGATATATTGAAGCAAGTTAAACAATTTAAAGGCAATGCTACCAAATACTAATTCAGTGTATGTACACTTCTGACCCACTGGGATTGTGATGAAAGAAATCATTCTCTCTATTTTAAGAATGTGAAATGTCAGAATAATAGTAAAGTGGTGATCCTAACTGACCTAAGACAGGGAATTCTTACTAGGATTAAATGTCAGGAATAGTGAAAAACTGAGTTTAAATGTATTTGGCTAAGGTGTATGTAAACTTCCGACTTCAACTGTATGTTAACATTGCGAAAGCAAGTGAAATGGATAATAAACAAAAGTGAAATAAACAAACATTACACTTACAAAAGTTCCAACGGAATAGACTTTTCATATTCTCTCTCTCTCCTCAGTCTCTTTCTTTCTATAAATTGTTTTCCTTGTCATCCTCCCTTTCGCAGGGACAGCCAAGGTTTTAATCACACAATGGAGGTTATTTAATAAACTGTCATGATTTCCCACGGAGGGAAAGTGTTTAGAGAGATGCAGGAGCAATTCAGTTTAGGTTGCTTTACTGTAACTCGCAGGGTCTCAGTAGATATTCAAGGCTTTTTGTAGAACACCTTCGCTGTAACAGTGCACGTTTTCTTGGTTTGGGTTGCAAGTTCTGGTCTGATTTCTTTTAGCCTCTTTTTTGAATGTGATTACACTGACTTGCTTATGTTAGTGTTGTCTAGGCTACCCACCGCCGGTGTTATGGGGAATGTAATGTTCTGTCTGGCATCGTACTCACACCCTCTATTTATCTAAACAAGGCTTGGCCTGATACTAAGGGTCCTCCTATGTGTCAGGATGTGTGCTGTTGTGTAGTATACATGCCTGAGTTTCTCACACTGTTTTGGTGGGAACAGACTAGTGCATTTGCGCATGTCTGTCTAGGTGGGCCCTATCCTATGGGTTTGAGCCTGTGTGAGAGCCATCCCTAGCCTTATAAGGCCCTGGATGCCATAGCAGTACTACCCTGAGCCCCTCTCCTCTCTCTACACTCACAGCAGCCATCGCTTAGCATTCCGGTCTGCCAAACACTTCCTACTTACGCTGCCCCGTGTTGCCACGGGGATAGGCACACTCACACTCTGGCATTGCGCAATGACCACTCCTGTTGCTTGGGCAACGCCTCCGGAATGACGAGCCCTGGTTTGGAATGCCACACGCACATCCCACTGGGCTAGAACTCCTGAGCGGGGGAGATGTGGAGGTGTGTTCATTGAGTGATTTCATTGGACGACTAGCAGGTAAAATTCAACAAGTTTGTCATCATAATGAATTAACAGAGAAGGTAAAGCACCGGCAGATGTAGAATGTAACCGAAGCCATGTCAAAGCTATTTGTGTAGTCAGTCGATAAATTGTAAAAGTGCAGGTTTCCGTCCTCCTGGACAGCATCCCACAGAGAGATATTGAATCCACTGCAGATACTCTCTCTATGCATCAGACACAGTGCTTTAGACAGCAAAATGCTGACACTGATTTCTGTATTATCCTAGAAAACAGCAGTGCTGCTCACTCTTGTTGAATGCAGAATGTTTTTACCCTTGACTGGGATAGATGATGCAGCAAAGGTTTATCAATTGCCTTTTTAGTACTAGGAAGTGAAGTGACCACAATTCTGATACACATAGGCCTATATTTACATCACAGATGGTAAAGCAAAACAAGAAGTCATTTCGATTGGTAGTGCTGCTCTTTACTAGTATGACTAAAGTCTGTTTTTCCCCCCTGACATTGGAAATGTCCTCCATGGCATGTGTGCAATACATTCTCTCTTGCAATGGTTAGTCCATTTTTAAGTAGTAGTAGTAGTAGTAGTAGTACTTGTTGTTGTAGTAGTACTTGTTGTTGTAGTAGCAGAGGACTGAGCCAGCCTCTGACTGCAGGCTAAGATTACATAAACGCCCACCGTACAGATTGAGCTACAGTTCAGTGTATAGCTTTTGTGTGAGAGACTTGACAGTTTACACTACAGAAAGAGGGTGTGTGCTTTATTTTTAAATTATTTTTTTAAAGGAACTCAGTCAGGCTTTAAACTTCCTCTTGAAAGTTCTAATAGTAGAATGCACAAGGTGCAATTTTGAAAGTGGGTAGTGCATCATCAGTTCCTCTTGTCATGTCAGTCATTGCAGACCTTAGAGAGCTATTTATAACTTGTCAGAAATGTCCACATCAACTCAGCCCATGTTAGCTGACGTTTTGTTATTTAGGTTTTTTAGCCCATAGATATTGTTGTAATTTTTTTAGTCACTCAAATATCACATGAATACACATTAGACATGGCAAAATGTATACAATTGCATGACATTAGCTTTAAAACTTCAACATTTTCTTTGTGAAGAATTGCAGGAAGTAAGCTTTAAACCTGAAAAATTATCTTCACCAACAAGATGGGTGTGAACAGTTTGTGTCATGAACAGTGCTTGTGCCCATAGAATTAGATGTGACCCGGGGGGGGGCGCGGGGCGGGGGGGCGGGATGTTCCCCAATGCTGGAAGGGGGGACCCGAGTGGAAAACATTTGGGAATCCCTGCCCTACATGGTGCTTCAATACACGGTGGGCAGAGTGCAGGCATCCCGATGCTGTGCAGTGAACCACTGGCTTAATTAACTTATTACAAGACGTAAGATTACCATAAGCGGAGAAAATGTACTCATGAAAATTACCTTTTCAAATGTAGCCGAGATTTCCTTCCTTCCCATTTGAATGGCATGGTTAATTTAAACACATAGAGGATTCATTTAAAAAAAACAGGCTGCTATGGGGACGTTCTCTGTGATCTAGACTAAAACATACATACACACAGCAGTGTGTGTGCACGCGCCCTTCATACAGTGGTTGTATTCATTAGTGGCAGGCAGGCAACTCTGTAGCAGCTCTCAGATGAATGTGGAGTCTCCTGTGGGTTTGTCATGGTGGTGCTGGGGGGTGATTTTAAAGCTCATTTTCCAAGGTCAGTTCACAGATCTGTGGCTATACTGAGCTTGCTGCTATAGCCACCCTAATGCTTCATTCACCGTATCCTTTCTAATTTATTTTTCAGATTTGTGACATTTAGGAAAAGACTGTAAAGTCACACTTTGTTCATCTTACAATGATATATTTTTTTTGTATTTCTTTCACCAATGGTTTAGTTGTGATGCCTGTGATGGATTGTTTCATTTGTTGTTTGTGTTTCAGGGAGATCCAGCTGCTACGGAGGCTCCAACACAAAAATGTGATCCATTTGGTGGATGTGTTGTACAATGAAGAGAAGCAGAAAATATATCATTTCTTCCAGTGTGTGTGTGTGTGTGTGGTATACATTTTAAGCTACATTAGCTTGTGCGTGTGGAATGTTTGCAAATTGATGAGGGTGGCAAGATTTCCTTATGAATTGTCTAGTCATGTGAGAACTTCCTCTGTTTTGAAGTGAACTTTGACTCTGTGCAGGCTCTCCTAGCAGTATGTGTGTGTCTCTCTCTCTCTCTCCAGTGAGGGGAAAATGTATTTGATCCCCTGCTGATTTTGTACGTTTGCCCACTGACAAAGACATGATCAGTCTTTCATTTTAATGGTAGGTTTATTTGAAGACAGAATAACAACAACAAAATCCAGAAAAACGCATGTCAAAAATGTTATAAATTGATTTGCATTTTAATGAGGGAAATAAGTATTTGACCCCTCTGCAAAACATGACTTAGTACTTGGTGGCAAAACGTTTCAGTCAGACGTTTCTTGTAGTTGGCCACCAGGTTTGCACACATCTCAGGAGGGATTTTGTCCCACTCCTCTTTGCAGATCTTCTCCAAGTCATTAAGGTTTCGAGCCTGACGTTTGGCAACTCGAACCTTCAGCTCCCTCCACATATTTTCTATGGGATTAAGGTCTGGAGACTGGCTAGGCCACTCCAGGACCTTAATGTGCTTCTTCTTGAGACACTCCTTTGTTGCCTTGGCCGTGTGTTTTGGGTCATTGGCATTTTCAATGCCCAGGCTGAGGGAAGGAGGTTCTCACCCAAGATTTGACGTTACATGGCCCCGTCCATCGTCCCTTTGATGCAGTGAAGTTGTCCTGTCCCCTTAGCAGAAAAACACCCCCAAAGCATAATGTTTACACCTCCATGTTTGACGGTGGGGATGGTGTTCTTGGGATCATAGACAGCATTCCTCCTCCTCCAAACACGGCGAGTTGAGTTGATGCCAAAGAGCTCGGTTTTGGTCTCATCTGACCATAACACTTTCACCCAGTTCTCCTCTGAATCATTCAGATGTTAATTGGCAAACTTCAGACGGGCCTGTATATGTGCTTTCTTGAGCATGAGGACCTTGCGGGCGCTGCAGGATTTCAGTCCTTCACGGCGTAGTGTGTTACCAATTGTTTTCTTGGTGACTATGGTCCCAGCTGCCTTGAGATCATTGACAAGATCCTCCCGTGTAGTTCTGGGCTGATTCCTCACCGTTCTCATGATCATTGCAACTCCACGAGGTGAGAACTTTCATGGAGCCCCAGGCCGAGGGAGATTGACAGTTCTTTTGTGTTTCTTCCATTTGCGAATAATCGCACCAACTGTTGTCACCTTCTCACCAAGCTGCTTGGCGATGGTCTTGTAGCCTATTTCCAGCCTTGTGTAGGTCTACAATCTTGTCCCTGACGTCCTTGGAGAGCTCTTTGGTCTTGGCCATGGTGGAGAGTTTGGAATCTGATTGATTGCTTCTGTGGACAGGTGTCTTTTATACAGGTAACAAACTGAGATTAGGAGCACTCCCTTTAAGAGTGTTCTCCTAATCTCAGCTTGTTACCTGTATAAAAGACACCTGGGAGCCAGAAATCTTTCTGATTGAGAGGGGGTCAAATACTTATTTCCCTCATTAAAATGCAAATCAATTTATAACATTTTTGACATGTGTTCTTCTGAATTTTTTTGTTATTCTGTCTCTCACTGTTCAAATAAACCTACCATTAAAATTATAGACTGATCATTTCTTTGTCAGTGGGCAAACGTACAAAATCAGCAGGGGATCAAATACTTTTTTCCCTCACTCTATCTCTCTGTCTCTGTCTCTGTGCGTCCCTCCCTCTGCGGTCATTTAACAGATGCTCTTATCCAGAGCGACTTACTTTTAGGTAGCTAGGCGAGACAACCACATCAGTCAGTCTATTCTGTATCATCCCTCTTCTCTCTTCCCCTACAATATCTACCTAGAGCTTTTCTTGCTAAGATAATATCACATTGATTATGAGCTCAAACGATTATACAGTTGCGCCCAAATATATTGGCACCCTTGCACTTTTCTTAAAGGGATACTTCGGGATTCTGGCAATGAATTATCTACTTCCCCAGAGATGAACTCATGGATACCATTTTTATGTCTCTGCATCCAATATTAAGGAAGTTGGAGGTAGTTTCACAAGCCAATGCTAACTAGCGTTAGCGTAATGACAAAGTCTTATAGACCTTGTCATTGCTCTAATGCTAGTTAGAAATTGAGCTAATGCTAGATAGCGACTTCTTTCAGACTGCACGCAGAGACATAAAAATGGTATCCACAAGTTCATCTGGCTCTGGGGAAGTAAATAAAGTGCTTCATTCCCAAAATATACCTTTTAATAATTCCCTATTCTAAAATAAGTTGACATTTTAAATAAAAAAAACTTTAGTTCACCACACCTTGTTATTGGATTTTCAACATGGCAGAACCAATTTTTTCTTTGTAAACTTTTAACATTTTAATTGATAAAATAAAGACAAATGGCATGGACAAAATGATTGGCACCCCAGAGATAGTACTTGGTTGCACAGCCTTTTGCCAAGGTAACTGCCAACAAATGCTTCTTGTAGCTGTCAATGAGCTTGCTGTACCTTTCTACTGACTCTTCTACTTTTTAGCAGCAAATTGCTCTGCTCTAATTATTCAACGTTTGAGGGTGTCATCCTCCAACTGCTGTTTTCAGATCTGGACTCTTCACTGGCCACTCCAGAACATTGCAAAGGTCCAACTGCCAATATTTATGGCCGTAACTCTATCTTGTTTTTGCCTTTTTATATATATATTTTTTGTTCCAAGATAACTTGCATTGCTACTTGCTTAAAGCCTTGGAGAAACTCGACTAAACAAACAAAACAAGAGCCATATTTAGTCGATTTCCCACTCTGAGCCAGTAACTTTCAATGCATTCTGTACGAGGAAAATGTATTTCCTTTTCTGCTGTATTTTAATGGCTGTTTTAATATAGCAGTTTGTTTAGTGTTGAAATGCTTCTCATTACCCTGTTGTTTTGAGTATTCCCTTGACTCCCTGTCTCACGTATATGGTGATGGAGTATTGCGTATGTGGGATGCAAGAAATGCTGGACAGCGTCCCAGAGAAAAGGTTTCCAGTATTTCAAGCTCACGGGTAAGTTTCTTTCTTTCTTGCCAGCTCTCTCACTCTATCCTTTCTCTCGCCCTCTCTCTCTTTTGCTAATTCTCCCCAGTTTTGTCTTTCATGCCAGCTCTTTCTCTCGCCATCTCTCCTATTTTCTCCCGCTTGCTCTCCTCGCTCTCTCTCTTTCTCGCCCCACTGCTATTATTAGTGTGAGCTTCTTCCCAGACTAAGTTTAGGGCCAGTACCCAGCAGGACTGCAAAGCTCTCCATTGCAAGAATACCTGGTCAATGGACAAATCCCCAACTGTTAGATGACTGGTGCAGATAGGGAGGTTACCCTGGGGTAAAAGTAGTTACACAGATTTACATAAAACACATTGGATTTCTTGGATTGATACGTCATGTATGGCTGAATTCACACTTGTCTTGTAAATCACTTATGTTGAGGGATTTATGCAAAATAGCAAAGTATGCGCAGATCTCAAGTTAGGATTCACCGTAGACCTAATGTAGTGTGTCTCGTTCTGTCTCGCTCTGTCTGTCTTGCGCTCGCTCTGTGTCTCTCGCTCTGTGTCTCTCGCTCTGTGTCTCTCGCTCTGTGTCTCTCTCACTCTCTCTCTCGCTGTCTCTCTCGCTGTCTCTCTCGCTGTCTCTCTCGCTGTCTCTCTCGCTGTCTCTCTCTCTGTCGCTGTCTCTCTCTCTCGCTGTCTTTCTCGCTCTCTCGCTGTCTCGCTGTCTCTCTCTCGCTGTCTGTCTCTCTCTCTCGCTGTCTCTCTCGCTGTCTCTCTCGCTGTCTCTCTCGCTCTCTCTCGCGCTGTCTCTCTCTCTGTCGCTGTCTCTCTCTCTGTCGCTGTCTCTCTCTCTGTCGCTGTCTCTCTCTCTGTCGCTGTCTGTCTCTCTCTCTCTCTCTCGCTGTCTGTCTGTCTCTCTCTCTCTCGCTGTCTGTCTCTCTCTCTCGCTGTCTGTCTCTCTCTCTCGCTGTCTCTCTCTCTCGCTGTCTGTCTCTCTCTCTCGCTGTCTGTCTCTCTCTCTCTCTCTCTCTCGCTCTCTCTCTCTCTCTCGCTGTCTCTCTCTCGCTCTGTCTCGCTGTCTGTCTCTCTCTCTCTCTCGCTGTCTGTCTCTCTCGCTGTCTCTCTCTCTCGCTGTCTCTGTGTCTCTCTCTCGTTCTCTGTGTCTCTCTCTCTCGCGGTCTCTCGCTCTCTGTGTGTCTCGCTCTCTGTGTCTCGCTCTCTCTGTCGCTCTCTCTGTCGCTCTCTCGCTGTCTGTCTCTCTCTCTCTCGCTGTCTGTCTCTCTCTCTCTCGCTGTCTCTCTCTCTCGCTGTCTCTGTGTCTCTCTCTCGTTCTCTGTGTCTCTCTCTCTCGCGGTCTCTCGCTCTCTCTCGCTCTCTGTGTCTCTCGCTCTCTGTGTCTCTCGCTCTCTGTCGCTCTCTGTCGCTCTCTGTCGCTCTCTCTGTCGCGCTCTCTGTCGCGCTCTCTGTCGCTCTCTCGCTGTCTGTCTCTCGCTCTCGCGCTCTGTCGCTCGCTCTCTCTCTCTCGCTGTCTGTGTCTCTCGCTCTCTCTCTTTCCCTCTCAGGTACTTTTTACAGCTGTTAGATGGTCTTGAATATTTGCACAGCCAGGGAATCGTTCACAAAGACATTAAACCAGGGAATCTGCTGCTGACCACTGACGGCGCGCTCAAGATCTCTGACCTGGGTGTGGCAGAGGTGAGAGGTCAAATACCTATTGTTAGGGACATACAGGTAACTGCCAAAATAAAGTAAACACTTTAGTAAATGAAGATTCTGGCAGCTCTGTTATGGTGTGGTTTTCCTGGCATGGTTTAGGTCCACTCGACCCCTTAGAGGGCAAGGTAAACACCAATAAAGACACAGCCATTCTGAGTGATTACCTTCAACCTATGGTGACTCATTTCTATCCTAATGAGTGGTTTCTTCCAGGATGACAATGCCCCCACAGGGCACAAGTGGTCACTGAATGGTTTGATGAGCATGTAAACCATATGCCATGGCCATCTCCGTCACTAGATCTCAACCCAACTGAACAGTTATAGGAGATTCTAGAGCGGCACCTGAGATGGCGTTTCCACCACCATCAACAAAACAACAAATTATGGAATTTCTTGTGGCATAATGGTGTTGCATCCCTCCAATATAGTTCGACACTTGACGAATCTATGCCAAGGCACATTGAAGCTGTTCTGCATCGTGGTGACCCAACGCACTATTGACACTATTTATATAGGTGTTTCCTTCATTTTGGCAGTTGCCTGTCCATGTTCTTAACTATAGTTTGCAGATAGCATTCTTCCCTCTCTCTGATTGATCATGCTGATTGTGAGCTTTTTTTTCTCCCTACCTCGCTCACGCTCTAATATTATTATATATTTATTATTATATCTTTTTTTTCTTCCCTCTCTCTGCCAGGCTCTGCACCCGTTTGCAAAGGACGACACGTGTCGTACAAGTCAGGGCTCTCCAGCGTTTCAACCCCCCGAGATCGCCAACGGCCTGGACACGTTTTCAGGGTTCAAAGTGGACATCTGGTCTGCAGGTGTCACACTGTGCGTAATGGCTATTGCACTGTCCACGCCCTTCTGACCATGACCCCCAGCCCCTCTCTGACCCCCTCCCCCAGCCCCTCTCTGACCCCCTCCCCCAGCCACTAACACTTTGGGTTGATCTGAAAGAATGACAAATGATAACAGCCTAGTGTCATTAGCGCTTTGATTACAATTCTGTTCATCTTCATTTCAACATCATCCTTTGTGTTGCAGGGAGTCTTAGAATGGTTTTTGCTGTTATAATTATGAGAATTAGTTATACATAGTTCGTGGTCCATGTAAGATAACAATCCTCAGATATGAAGTCTCAAATGAACTCATTGTGTGTAATGTCTTGCCTGTTTCACTTTTCCCTGCCATAGATACAACATTACAACGAGTCTATATCCATTTGAAGGGGACAACATCTATAAGCTATTTGAGAACATTGGGAAGGGAGACTACAGTGTTCCTGAGGAGTGTGGCCCCTCCCTGTCAGACCTACTGCAAGGTGAGGTTGACCATGATGATGAAGATTGCACTGACTTCATTTAGCTCATCACTTTACACAGCACTGGATTACTCCGGTCATGGAGAGCTTTCTTCCAGGTCAACTCTAACGCACCCGATGCAGCTACTCATGGTCTAAATGGAAGATTATTTTAATGTTAGTGCTGGGCTGGAACAAAAGACTGTACACGGCTATTTATCCATGACAGGACTTGGCCACCCTTGTGTGTTAGTCAGGGGAATAACTGGAATATACTGAGAAATGCCATGTGGCATTGTCTGAGCTTGTCCAGTAGATGGCATCATGACGTTGACTCGGTCTCCTCAGAATCGGAGGCCTGTAACCTATGCAGAATCGCTTTAGTGGAAGCATAGGATGTTCTCAGGGCAGGCCTGGTTATAGCTAGAAATTACAACCCTTTTCTTAACCTAATTCTCCTAACCTGCCACGTTAATTATCCTAACCTGCTGCGAAGAGTTACTTCTGCCCTGAGAACAGTGTGTGTTCAGAATAATGCGATACTCCATAACCTACACTATTGAAATATTTCTGCACACTTTCCCATTGATATAGGAACAGCAGTGGACTATTAAAATGGCCTCTGCAAAGGACGGATATGTATTCACCAAACCTCTGCAGTCACTAAACTAGCTCCACTGCGTGCAGCCCTGCACTTAAAGTTGTGACTATGCGTGGGCATACAGTACAACCACAGACAATGAGATTTGGCCTTGGGGACTTCAGTGATAAAAGGGAGATATTTTCTTCAAAAAATAGGAATATAAGGACACCTTGTGGTGCAGTCTAGATGCCTCGAAATGAAAAACTAGAAATGGTACACTGGAAACCGAGAAATCATATATTTAGTTTTTTTATTGGTGTTCAGTAAGGTCTATTTCATCCCTTTCATCATAGCTTTCCAATAAGACCCACACACATCTTGTGAACGAGACTAGATTCAGAACGGAATCGTTTTAATCGTCAAACTTCTTTGTAGTCGAAGCAATGCTTGATCTACAATGAAAGGTTATCAATAGTTGTAGAAAACTAGTTTATATTGCTTTAGGCAGCTCTGTCATTGACTGAGCCGTTATCTAACGGTCCACTTCCTCTTGACGTGTGTGAGCATGCTTGTATGTTAGGTGTGTGTGTGACGTGTAGGCTCGTGTGTGTGTGTGTGTGTGGTGACGCAGCCCAGGTCTGAGAGCCGGCCTGCAATTACAGTCTCTAAAATAAGCTTGTTGCCTGGCACAAAAGGTGTCCTTCAGCACGCCCATGAATACCATCAGCACGCATTACGTACTTCAAATGTAGAAAGCATTAACATAGTCTTGCCCTAAGCGCTGCATCACTGTGGCACTGATGAAGATAAATTAATTTTTGAAGACTGCTTTAGTGTAGGCTAGGGTTGAATATTTTCCCGGTATTTTAGAAATGTTCCATCCCGAGAATAAATGACTTTTCTCCCAGGTAACCTGTTATTTCCAGCCAAAACCGGAAGTGTCATTCAAAAGCATTATAAAGCATATAAATATGTCTGGATTTGATTAGAGCTTTGATCAGCATGAAAATTCAAACCTGATGCTACCTGAGCCTGATGAGCCATATATTTAAATACATTTTATGAGTCCTACGTTAACGACATTTAATGAGACCAAGCCCAAATGATTGTGCCGTTATCAAATGCATATATGTTATAGGCTACTGCACATTACTCACAACAGGGAATAACATAAAAGCCCATAGATATAGATAGCTCTATGCTCTCTTTGGTAAATAAATGAAACTAGCTCCAGTAGGCTAATCTTTACTGTATTGTATTATACTGTATTAAATGGACTGGAATTATGCACATTGTTCAAACCATGATGAAGCCTGGAGAGAACATGTGATTCTGGTGCAGCACATGTGTCCGACAAAGTTACAAGTATAGGCTAGCGAATTTGATTTACATTTTGAAATATATGGCCTATTTGTATAATTAGTAGGCTGACACATATATTTCCCCTAATGTTATTAGCCTACCTGTTCTTTCTCTTTCTATTGTTGCTTCATTCCTTCCTCACTTTCAACAGTTAAATAAAATATGTTTTGTCGTCCTTATCTTAATCATTCTAATGACATCCTTGAATAATATAGAACTAGAATTAGATGCAGAAGGCTTTCGCTTCTCTTCACGAAGATAGATTGAATGGTTATGGGTCTGAATAAATAACTGCTATAGCCTACACCCATCACGCGTCCGCTCTTCTTTCAAACTACCCGTGAGTTCTATTGGCTGCTGTATTTAACGTTCAGCAAAAAAGAGCTTGCGTCCCTCTTCGAATAGTCTTATTGGTATAAGAAATGTCCAGCAAGCTATTCTAGTCTAGCTTTTCTTGCATGGGAATCCAAGAGCTAAGGAGCGTTTTTTGAGGACAGGCCATAGGAGAACAGGTGCTTGCATATTGCGCAAGAGACGGAGGCTATAAGTTAGAAGCTTATTATGCATAACCCATCATTAATTAGCTAAATATAAGGCTAATACTCCATTAAATGTATTACCTGAAAGAGGTAGGCTAGGATCTCTCACTCTCTGTGTGGGTGTACAGTCGTGGTCAAAAGTTTTGAGAATGACACATACTAATTTTCACAAAGTCTGCTGTGTTCTTGGGGACCTTTTAATGCAGCAGAAATGTTTTGGTACCCTTCTCCAGATCTGTGCCTCGACACAATCCTGTCACGGCGCTCTACGGACAATTCCTTCGGCTTCATGGCTTGGTTTTTGCTGTGACATGCACTGTGAATGGTGGGACCTTTATATAGACAGGTGTGTGCCTTTCCAAATCATGTCCAATTAATTGAATTTACCACAGGTAGACTCCAATCAAGTTGTAGAAACATCTCAAGGATGATCAATGGAAACAGGATGCACCTGAGCTAAATTGCGAGTCTCATAGCGAAGGGTCTGAATACTTATGTAAATAAGGTGTGTGTGTATATATATATATATATTTTATTTATTTTAAATGTGCAAAAATGTCTAAACCTGTTCGCTTTGTTCTCATGGGTTGTTGTGTGTAGATTGAGTATTTTTATTTATTTAATCAATTTTAAAATAAGGCTGTAACGTAACAATATGGAAAAAGTGAAGGGGTCTCAATACTTTCCGAATGCACTGCAGTTTATCAATCTAGAACAGGATAATCTATTTTGGATGCAATTTGAATGGAGTTGATGGAGAGAGAGAGAGAGAGACTGTGAGTGAGTGCTATCGCATTCACTGATTTTAAAGCAACGATGTTCGAGTGATGGGCTGTTGTAAAACTCAGCAGCTGCAAAAACAATTTGGGGGGAATCTTAACAATTAAAAAAAACAAGGTTACCCCCGAAATCCAGATGGAGATCGTTAAATTAGACACACTTTCAGTCGTTATATTAATGGCTATGCTGCAGCAAATGTAGGCCTACCTGTCACAAGAAAGTAAGTGACTATGATGAGATGGGTCTACATGCGTTGTGAACTGCGCTCCACACTGAGATGGTCTGTCCCCACCCTGAGCGTTGATTCATCATGTAGAGGCTGTAGAGAAGCCAGATTTAGACATTGCATATAATTTAACAGTTCCATTTCACGCCATGCTGTTCATATAAATAATTTATTATAATTTACTGGTTTCTCGCAGTTATTTATCCCGGGAAAAGGGAGTAGTTTTGGGCGGTAAATCTCGGTAACCAGGTTCCCACCATTCAGCCCTAGTGTAGGCTAATCAATGTGTTGCCGTTATCTAGATTATCACATGGATTGTTTCTTTGTTGCAGCATTGTGCACATTTTTGTGGCATTTTATGATGCTCTAGTCTCTAGTGATATTTTGTCATAGTATTTGGGCGGCAGGTAGCTTAGTGGGTAAGAGCGTTGTGCCAGTAACCGAAAGGTCGCTGGTTCTAATCCCCGAGCCGACTAGGTGAAAAATCTGTCGATGTGCCCTTAAGCAAGGCACTTAACCCTAATTGCTGATGTAAGTCGCTCTGGATAAGAGCGTCTGCTAAATGACTAAAATGTAAATGTAAATTTGTATTGTTGGTAGTTTGTGGTATACAGTGAAATGTGTTCTCTTCCTCTGTAGAATGATTTTATTTCCCCCTTTTATCTTATTTTCTTCTCCGCTCCTCTGTTCTTACATTCTGCTTGTTTGTCTTGACCAGGAATGCTTGAATATGATCCCGTCAAGAGGTTTTCCATACAGTACATCAGGCAACACAAGTAAGTGACTGAAGTAATCCATGTTGAAAATAGACCTTACAAGTCTTTACGTCGATTCCTTTCATCTTCTGATTCGATTTAACTGAAATGGACGTCACCCTTACCATGCCACAGTCCATACAGAAGGCTGTGCTCTCTTTGCCCTCAGCGATGCTGTGAAGTCTGTCACTGTTAATATCAGACTGTTCTAGTGTTCCACACTGAGAATTAGAATGAATGTGTTGGGATTCTCTGGTTCCACTGCTCCTCCGGCATCAGGGACAGACCGACTGAGACGTGAGGCGGCAGAGGGAGGAACACTTTATGTTCATAATAATGACTAGAAGGGAGTGAATGTAATGATATCTAACACATGGAAACCATGTTTATGATGCGTTTGATAAAATTCCATCTATTTCGTTCCAGCTATTACCATGTGCCCTACTATGAACCCTAAGGTGCTACCAGCTGCCTTCAATCTCAGACAATGAGATTTTGCCTTGAGGAGACTTCAGATTATATATGTGTGTGTGTTTTTTTTCTTCAGAAAATAGGAATTTTAGCACACCTTGTGGTGCAGTCTAGCTGCTTCGAAATGAAATGGTACACTGGAAACGGAAAAATCATATTTAGTTTTTTATTGGTATGCATTTAATGTATTTCAACCCTGTGACGTGTGCATATGGTAGACTTATCCTTTGTGACATGAAAAGCCTTCATTTCCATACCGCAACATGTCCCATCATAGGCTTAATCTTATTATTAGTTCCACATGCTGTCCATTTCTGAGGCTCTGTGATACTGATGTGGTGCTCCGATGACGTCAGTGGATTAGAGTGAGTAGAGATGGGGTGGAGGGGGAGGAAGAATAGAGAGAGGGGGAGAATAGAGAGAGGGGGAGAGGAAGAATAGAGAGAGGAAGAGTAGAGGGAGAGGAATAATAGAGAGGGAGGAGGAAGAGTAGAGAGGGAGAGGAGAGAAGCTGCTCAGAGCATGCTGAAATCCATTTTCTCCCTTTGTGTGTTAGAGGAGAAGGATACTGCACTTGTAGAGGACTCTCTCTGGGTTTTAACCCTCTTGACTAAAAGAGCTCCAAGGACTGTGATGAGACTCCGTTTCCATGGTTACTAATGACAGAGGCATCCTCTTGCTACAAAGGAGTTCTTGACCCTCCTGCAATTTGTGGAGAGAATGAGAGCGAGAGAAAAGAGGGCGTGAGCGAAAGGGAAAGAAAGGAACTTGAGGGAGAGAGAGGAAGGAAAAGGGAACCTTAATCACCCCGTCAGCAGCCCTCCTACTGAAAGACCCTCCACAGCTGTCTCTGATGGTGCCTCATTTAAACTCTTCATAGCAGCACGGTGTCGTGAAGAAAAAAAAGCAGGGAAGCAGAAATTTACCACCCCATTCGTCACGCACTGAAATACACACTCCGTTTCCATATCTGGTTGGGTTGCATTAAAATGTAGCTAAGTGTCGGCTTATGAAAACTGACTTCAGTCATGATACAAAGCACTATGTGGGTCCGCCTATTGGCTCGGAATAAGGCTATCCAACTGGCTAAGTCAGATTTTGTGCCAAGACTAGTTTAGTAACTACTAATACAATATCCCCTACCTGCCCTTCTCCTCCCCCCCCTCAGCTGGGTACGTAAAAAACACCCGCCAACGGAGCCCCCGGTGCCCATCCCAGCCAGCGCGGAGAGCCGGGACGTGTGGCGCAGCATGACGGTGGTGCCCTACCTGGAGGACCTGCACGGCTACACTGAGGAGGAGGACCAGGAGTTCTATGACCAGGAGGATGACATCATCTACACTCAGGACTTCACCGTGCCAGGTAGTCACGGAGAGAAATACTGTATAAACACACACACACAGGACTTCACGATGGGGGGGGAGACATACCCCACATACACACATTAAAATATGAGTGAAGAACGAAAGAGAGAAACACACACACACACACAGGGCTTCAGTGTGCCAGGTACAGTTGAAGTCAGAAGTTTACATACACTTAGGTTGGAGTCATTAAAACTCGTTTTTCAACCACTCCACACATTTCTTGTTAACACCCTATAGTTTTGGCAAGTCGGTTAGGACATCTACTTTGTGCATGACACAAGTAATTTTTCCAACAATTGTTTACAAACAGATTATTTCACTTATAATTCACTGTATCACAATTCCAGTGGGTCAGAAGTTTACATACACTAAGCCTTTAAACAGCTTGGTAAATTCCAGAAAATGATGTCATGGCTTTAGAAGCTTCTGATAGGCTAATTGACATAATTTGAGTCAATTGGAGGTGTACCTGTGGATGTATTTCAAGGCCTACCTTCAAACTTAGTGTCTCTTTGCTTGACATCATGGGAAAATCAAAATAAATCAGCCAAGACCTCAGAACCTCTACAAGTCTGGTTCATCCTTGGGAGCAATTTACCACGTTCATCTGTACAAACAATAGTACGCAAGTATAAACACCATGGGACCACGCAGCCGTCATACCGCTCAGGAAGGAGACGCGTTCTGTCTCCTAGAGATGAACGTACTTTGGTGCGAAAAGTGCAAATCAATCCCAGAACAACAGCAAAGGACCTTGTGAAGATGCTGGAGGAAACGGGTACAAAATATCTATATCCACAGTAAAACGAGTCCTATATCGACATAACCTGAAAGGCCGCTCAGCAAGGAAGAAGCCACTGCTCCAAAACCGCCATAAAAAAGCCAGACTATGGTTTGCAACTGCACATGGGGAGAAAGATCGTACTTTTTGGAGAAATGTCCTCTGGTCTGAGGATACAAAAATAGAACTGTTTGGCCATAATGACCATCGTTATGTTTGGAGGAAAAAGGGGGGGACTTGCAAGCCGAAGAACACCATCCCAACCGTGAAGCACGGGGGTGTCAGCATCATGCTGTGGGGGTGCTTTGCTGCAGGAGGGACTGGTGCACTTCACAAAATAGATGGCATCATGAGGATGGAAAAGTATGTGGATATATTCAGGAAGTTAAAGCTTGGTCGCGAATGGTCCTTCCAAATGGACAATGACCCCAAGCATACTTCCAAAGTTGTGGCAAAATGGCTTAAGGACAACAAAGTCAAGGTATTGGAGTGGCCATCACAAAGCCCTGACCTCAATCCTATAGAAAATTTGTGGGCAGAACTGAAAAAGCGTGTGCGAGCAAGGAGGCCTACAAACCTGACTCAGTTACACCAGCTCTGGTGGGCCAAAATTCACCCAACTTATTGTGGGAAGCTTGTGGAAGGCTACCCGAAACATTTGACCAAAGTTAAACAATTTAAAGACAATGCTACCGAATACTAATTGAGTGTATGTAAACTACTGACCCACTGGGAATGTAAAGCTGAAATAACTAATTCTCTCTACTATTATTCTGACATTTCATATTCTTAAAATAAAGTGGTGATCCTAACTGACCTAAGACAGGGAATTTTTACTAGGATTAAATGTCAGGAATCGTGAAAAACTGAGTTTAAATGTATTTGGCTAAGGTGTATGTAAACTTCCGACTTCAACTGTAGGTGTATGTTCTAGGTCTACTGAATGCAGTCTGGTGGAGAGCACTAGAAAGACTGGGAGAGCTCTGAGTCAGAGAGTTCAGATGGAGGGAGGATAGATTACAGTCAGAGGGAAAGATCAGAAGTGTTTAGTGTGTTCCATTAAAAGGCTTGGGGAAAGAGTGTTGCAGTCTTCACAGGATTCAGTTGTCCTTCTAATACTGTATTCCACTTTTAGGTGATGTGACCAGTCTAGACTGTTAAGTGTTTTTTATAATTATATAGCTCCAGGAAAACAGATCAAATGGAAATGTAACATTTTCTCTCAGTTGTTGCACTGTATACATTTTTGTCGACAGTTGTTCCACTTCAAAATCAATAAATACTCATTTTGCTGAGTCAGTTGGTTATAATGGCTTACGAGGACCTAAACATTTGACATTTTAGTCATTTAGCAGACGCTCTTATCCAGGGCGACTTAGTAGTGAGTGCATACATTTTCACACTGGTCCCCCGTGGGAATCGAACCCACAACCCTGGCGTTGCAAGCGCCATGCTCTACCAACTGAGATACACGGGACTCTCATCCATGCAGAATTCTGAACTCGTTAGCTAGACTTCTCTTCTTTCATAAATGTGTTGCTTGGCAACAAGGGGACTGATAACATAACGGCAGTAGTCCTTGTCGCTTTTGAAGCATGATGACCTACAAAAAAAACATTTTCAATGGCGCCGCAGAGAGCTTGAATGGCAGTGGGTGAATGCATCTAATAATAGCTTAGTGTGGGAGTATGAATGGTGATTCCAGCCACCACTCTCCCACACACACACACTCAGCAGTCAACAATAACTCATAACATTAGCTCAGAGCTTCAATCTCTGTCTCTCTGCTAAACACCCCTTAAATAAGGTGACATTTCAAACTGATTAGTTGGCACACAGCTTTGGCCTTTTTAATAATGTCACTTAATTTAGCATCTGTAAATATATTGGAGAAAAATAACTTGGTGTACTACTGTGCAGACACAACTCCAGTACCACTCTGATTGGTTGTCTCTTCTTACCATCTGCTCTCACTGGCCCAATCGCCTTTGATCTTTTGACCTGACTGGTCAGAAAGATCAATAGATGATATCTGATGAAGCAGTCAGTCACTCAATGGATTTTCTTGTGGGGTTTTCTTTTGACAATGTTTTTGTTCTTTTCTCTGAGTCCCCAGTCTTTATCTGCTTTGATATTTTAGTGTTTTATTCTAAAGGTCTCGTCTCTCTCAAAACATGTTTTTATAAATGAACTTTCTACATGATGAAAGCAGTAGATTATCTGAAGGTGGGGGTGTGATTGTTGCTGCAGATGTTCATAATATAGTGTTTGTCTCTCCGTCTCTGTATTTGTGTGTGACTGTGTTCTGTGTTGACCGGCCTATATTCCCTCTCTCTTTCTGTCTTCCAGGGCAGGTACCAGTGGAGGACTTGGATGAGGCCGAGGTGGATCTGAGCCGGGCCCAGGCCAAGCCTGTGTGTGTAAACGGGAGCAAGGCCAAGCCAGAGCGCAGTTCTTCCTCCTCATTCAATCCCTCCCGCAAAGGAGTCTCCACAGCCAGCAAGATACGCAAGTTCTCCACCTGCAAACAGCAATGACCCCACCTCAACAACCCACCTGGTGAGAAGGGTGTGTGTAAGTTTGTGTGTCGCAAGGTTATTGTAATGAATGAAAAAAAATCATGAAAAAACTACTGGAACTATTATATTTAAGTTCAATGTAAGTTTCTTTCCCCCCTGAACTTCTGGGAAACTTGGAATGGGGTTTTCAAGCTTTTTCTTTTCTTCTGAATCTGGCGGGTAAATGCTGCCAGGTGATAGCGATGTTTCAAATAGGCCTAGCTTGTGCGTCACTCACTAGCTATCACGTGCTAACGGGGAAGTAATCAGCTATCCTAGCCAAAGGGTGAGTGTGGAGTGTGAACAACGGCGACAGCAAACCCTACACCACCAGTGGTCTGTCGACCATATTTCTATCACCAGTCTAGGCGCTGATCCTTTTAAATTCAAGTCACATTAAGATTGACTTTATAATTTAAAATAGGTCTGTCAAAGTTACCACGTTAACACATGACATGTTTATCAGCTTTTTTTCTTCACTGCATGGAACCTTTTTAAGCGCATGTTTCCACACGGACACTTTTAAGTGCAGAACACAACACGGAACAAAGCTTCAGCACAGATGGAACAATGAGACAGATATTTCACCGTATGTATAAATGTCAAGCATCCAGTTTGCGTTTCCACTCACTACCAAATATGGTGATGAAAGGAAGCCCAGTGGCTGGCAGTGGGAGAAGATTGCGCGAGATGAATTTTGGCCGACATTCTGCAAAATTTGTCATCGATGAAACATTTTATCTCAATACAGATTTCTGTTTCCAAAACTAGAATCTGTTACGAACAGAGTGGTCTAAGTTTTGTAGACTTTACCCTTTACCAAAGTAAAAATGGCATTCTTTAGGAGTGCAAGGGAGAATTGAGTTATTGCACACGTGCACTAAAGAGTAGGCGTTCCCTAACATAAATATGCAAATACATGCTAGAACGCACCAATAGGATCTCGGTAGCGCTTGCTTGTTCTGCCCACTATGATTCATTTTCTCCCATTGGAAACGACAGGCTGTGATCTACACTATATATACAAAAGTATGTGGACACCCCTTCAAATTACTGGATTCGTCTGTCCTCGGTTGCAACACTCACTACCGAGTTCCAAACTGCCTCTGAAAGATACGTCAGCAAGAACTGTTTGTCGGGAGCTTCATGAAATGGGTTTCCATGGCCGAGCAGTCGCACATAAGCCTAAGATCACCATCCGCAATGCCAAGCGTCGGCTGGAGTGGTGTAAAGCTGTGCTTCCAACTTTGTGGCAACAGTTTGGGGAAGGCCCTTTACTGTTTCAGCATGATAATGCCCCCGTGCACAAAGCGAGGTCCATACAGAAATGGTTTGTTGAGATCGGTGTGGAAGAACTTGACTGGACTGCACAGAGCCCTGACCTCAACCCCATCAAACACCTTTGGGATGAATTGGAACGCCGATTGCGAGCCAGGCCTAATTGGCCAACATCAGTGCGCGACCTCACGAATGCTCTTGTGGCTGAGTGGAAGCAAGTTCCCACAGCAATGTTCCAACATCTAGTGGAAAGTCTTCCCAGAATCTTCCCATATTAATGCCTATGATTTTGGAAGGAGATGTTTTGGCGAGCAGGTGTCCACATATTTTTGGTCATGTAGTGTATCTTGGGCTAGTAATACAAATCTTTGGTTTCAGTCAATGCTTGCCCCTTTACAGCGCTGAAGACCGTGTGCCTCTAGCCCAAATCATGTCAAAGTTATGCCCAATATTACCGGGGCGACGTTTCTTTCTGCCGCGGATTCGTGCGCATGTCACGGGCCGTTTTAAACTACTCACAAGACGTTATTTTTCGGTTTGATAAAAGTACATTGTTTAGCTAGCCACCTGAAAACATGACCACTGACTAGGCTTTGCACAAATTTGGATGGCACAGGAAGAACTGAAAGGGAAATGGGCTACTCAGAGATCCTTTAAAGGTAGGCTGCATATGCAAGAGTGGGGTGTGTATGATTGTGTGTGAGAGCGGGAGTAAGTGGGCGAGTTCGTTTTGCATGGCCCGGTGCCCCGGGTGGGTGGAGATTTCTCTTAAGGACCAATTGAATGGCCTAAAATGTGCAAACTCCGCCCACCCAGTGCACCATTCCATGCAAAATGAACTCGCCCAGTTAGAGGGTGTGGGTGGGAGAGTGTGTAGGCCTGTGTGTGTGTGTGTGTAAGGTTATCTGAACAGTACATATGATTACAGTATTTTCATAACATTTGTTGTCACAAGTTTTTAAAAGCTCTTTGTTCTTTTGTATCCGTAGAGCCATTATTAAATTTTTTTATATAGTCACACTCATTTAGAATGCCTGAAGCTTTAACAGTACTTAAAAGTGTGTAAAAATGTAAATGTGTGTGTGTGTGTGTGTGTGTGTGTGTGTGTGTGTGTGTGTGTGTGTGTGTGTGTGTGTGAAACTTCAAGAACATTGATAAGATGGAGTAGGCCTACTTAAACACTGGGAGCATCAACGGCTGTGTGTTAGTAACTTTTGTGTTTATGGTGAAAATGCGATTAAAACATTCTGATGTAGTTTCCGTCCCGTACAATCAAAGCATAGTATGCCTAACTCAATGCACTGCTTTTTAAATGGAAAAAAACGTTATTTAGGGCTAAATATGAACAAATTCAAAAATTGCGATTAACTAATGCCATTAAGTTGATTTAATCATTTGACAGCCCTAATTTAAACAACCTATGACCTGACCCATCACCTTATGTATTACTGCCCACCAGTGGCAAGAGGTGATATCCCAAAAAATAACTATACAACACATAAATGTCTGCTAGCCTCCCATGCATAGGCTACTTTCTGTCCATAACACGATAAATAAACAAAATAACAGAAAAAATGAAATAGAGATGTTTTTCTATAACTAAATAAAAACTAGTAAATCAGGTCTGAAAGCTAACTGAAACTAAACTGAGTTTTAAAAAAAACCTATCAACTATAATAACCGTGTGTGTGTGTGTGTGTGTGTGTGCGCGCTCGCAAACCTGTGTGGATGTGATATTTTAAGCACTCTTGCAAAAAGCATTTAGGGGGAGGAGTGGAGGAAACCGGAGGAGAGAAACTGAGATTCAAGTCTTCTCTGAGTCATCTCTACCACACCACTGCTCCCTAGGCATCCTCCTAGAGACTGAGGTTCACACACACACACACACACTGCACAACTGCATTAGGAGAACACACACACACACACAGTTCTAACAAACTCTCTCTTTCACAGACGCACACATGGTCTTTCCACTAGCGATCATTCAACTCTCGCACACACACACACTGCAGAGCTACTTGGTCGGATATGCAGCAGTCTCTGTATTAATGTGTTAAAGGGATGACTCACGCTTGTCTAGATCGAGTGGGCTGCAGGCAGGATATTGTCTCCCTGTCTATCGCTCCCTGTCTATCGCTCGCTCCCTCACTCCGCCCTCGCTCGCTCCCTCGCTCGCTCGCTCCCTCACTCCCGCCTCTCTATCGTTCCCTCACTCCCTCTCTTTCGCTCCCTCTCTCCTTGTGTGCTGTATTTGACCCTCCTTCATTCAACTGTTTTATCTGTGTGTTGTTGGAGGCAGAGGGACGCAATATGTGTGTGTGCCTGTGTGTGCGTGTGTGACAAATAAGCCTTTGATGCTCAAATAAGGCAAAGGGTGCAAGCCCTTTAAATAGACTTTTCAAGTCTGGACGTCATAAATAATCCTATTTGTCATGCAATAGTTGTACAATGAAATGAACTAAAATAAAGCTTGCCTCACTCTCCTCTCTCTCCTCCCAGGTTTATCTTTTCCCGTCCTTCTGTTTCTGGAGTCCTTGGCAATGGTGAGAGAAACCTGCTGATGTTGTGCCGCACGGTTCCTCCTGAACCATTTGGCTACGACCTCTTCTTCAAGGATGTCATGCACACAGTGGAGAGATGGAAAGAGAGAGTAGCAGAGAAAGAGACTGTACCCTCGGGTCTTGGTGTGAAGTGGTCCTTTGTGTTTCCGTTCCCTCTCTGCGGAAGACCCTCCATCCTCCCCTCTCAGGCTGTCCCAGAGGAGGCATGGCTGGCCGTGCAAGACCCACCTTCGTGAACTCTGACCCCATTGGTTTTAGTTCTTAGACAACCATTTATTTGACAGATCCAAAAGACGCACATTGTGATGTGTAAAAGGAATGAGGTTGATAAAGAATACCTATAAATGTGAACTATGAGGATAGTGATACTGATATAAAAATTGCATGCTGGATGGAACTTTGAGAAAGGGGAAACTGCTTGGTTAAGGACAGACAAAACGGACTGAAACCTTGACATCCACCGCTGATGTGTTGGGAGGGGCTTTATTGTTTTCATTTTGTTTCTTTTTTTTTCTCCAATAAATCTTTTTTAATTATTATTTATATAAAACACGTCCCAACCAAACCCTGTTTGTTGTCTGGCTCCCATTTTTATTTTATATTCTGAACATACACTGAGTGTATAAAACATTAAGAATGTCTGCTCTTTCTATAACAGACTGACCAGGTGAAAGCTATGATCCCTTATAAATGTCACTTGTTAAATCCACTTCAATCAGTGTAGATGAAGGGGAGGAGACAGGTTAAAGAAGGATTTTTAAGCCTTGAGACAATTGAGACATGGATTGTGTAAGTGTGACATTCAGAGGGTGAATGGGCAAGACAAGATTTCAGTGCCTTGGAACGCTGCTGGGTTTTTCACACTCAACAGTTTCCCATGTGTATCAAGAATGGTCCACCAACCAAAGGACATCCAGCCAACTTGACACAACTGCAGTGGTGGAAAAAGTACCCAATTTTCATACTTGAGTAAAAGTAAAGATACCTAAATAGAAAATGACTTAAGTGAAATTCACCCAGTAAAAGTCAAAGTATTTGGTTTAAAATATACTTCAGTATCAAAAGTAAATGTAATTGGTAAAATATACGTAAGTATCGAAAGTAAAAGTATAAATATTTTCTAATTCCTTATATTAATTCCTTATATATTGGGTGTCAAGGAAAACGTATGGAGTAAAAAGTACAATATCTTCTTAAGGAATGTAGTGAAGTAAAAGTAGTCAGAAATGTAAATAGTAAAGTACAGATACCCCAAAAAGCTACTAGAAGTATTTTTACTTCAAGTACTACTTAAGTACTTTGCACAACTGTGGGAAGCATTGTAGTCAACATGGGCCAGCATCCCTGTGGAATGCTTTCCACACCTTGTAGAGTCCATGCCCTGACGAATTGAGGCTATTCTGGGGGCAAAAGGGGGTGCAACTCAATATTAGGAAGGTGTTCCTAATGATTTGTACACTCAGTGTATGGTCATTAAACTGCAGGTGTTTATTTTTACGCATGAATACAGGTTTCAAAGCAACCTTCTACAGTTTATTTCACACCTACACTGACATTGGGGTGAACACTTGCCCCAGAGGGGGACGGAGGGTTGAGGGTGATTCTTAACTATGAAACTGAAATGGGATTCTTCAGACCTCAGGAAAACCGGAATAATATGGCGTCAGGCATCTGTATGTTAAAAGATGCACTGGTGGCCTTTTTTCTTTTTTGTGCTGATCACGTCACTGAAAATTCCTCCCCCATCACCATTCTCTCTCTCCCTCCCATATTTTAATTTCTCTCACTCGCTCTCTGGTCTGACTCACTCACCTACTCTCTTCTCTGCTGACCCGCCCCCTCTCTTTCTCCCTCTTTCCCCCGCTCTGTATCCCCTCCTTTCCCCTTCTCTCGATGCTCCGACTCATCTGCTATCTCCTCTACTCCCTCTTTTACTCCCCCTCTCTCCCTCCCTCCCTGTGCTCTGACTCACCTGCTCTATGATCTATTCTCAGTGCTGGGCTGATGGAGCTGCAGGGTTGCGTAAGGAGAAAGACAAACGCTGCCCACGTCAGCCAGGCACTGAGAGAATCTATACAGAGCCCAGACCAGGCAAAACTCGATGAGAAGCCTCACATGTACCTTTGATTAATGAAGAATTCCTGCTTTTCTGACCTTATTCTAATTATAGAAATACCAATACCATGTGTTAAGAATTATTTATATTTTTTCTTAACAATAATACATGGTATTGGTATTGATATAGCGCATTTCAAGGACCCAAAGTCGTTTTTCTTAGCCGTTGCAATTAACCCACCCCTATTTCCATGATTGTGTTGATGGTACTGTATCTCTTGACTGTTGTGTGATGTGGATGTCTGCCCGGCATCCTCTGTTGCTTACTAGTCATCTCTACAGTCATGGCTATTGTGTTCTATTGTTCAGTCTGTCCACCTGCAATATGTTCAGTCTGTCCACCTGCAATATGTTCAGTCTGTTCACCTTGAATCCACAGAATGACCGAAGTGAAGTGAACACAGCTCTTTTCTTCTGTCCTTCTCTCTTTTATTTAATTGGAGGGAGGGGGAGGGGGGGGGGGGGGGGGTGAATATGTACATTGGTTGGTCCCTCGAAGTCTAGGTATCAAGGCATTACAAAACATCAGGGATTTCGATACTGTACAGATCATTTTTCTCTACACTAAATTACCTACCAGATACATAGACAGGGACCTTTTACTCAAGGTACAACATAACTCGAACCCTGGTTCCAGTAGCAGTACCAATGGATTTGCAGTCTGTTTTTGAGAATGATAAAGTGAACAATGTAATATGTACAAGTACCCAGTGTTTCAAGGTCTAACTCAGGTTTGCAGAAAGTACAACATTGCTTAAACATGCAGAAACTATCCCTTCCAGTGTTTTCTTTCTCTCCCTTACAGTGGGGTTAGGGGTCCTTAAATATCCCTTCCAGTGGGGTTAGGGGTCCTTAACTATCCCTTCCAGTAGGGTTAGGGGTCATTAAATATCCCTTCCAGTGGGGTTAGGGGTCATTGGGTGCTGAGAAGTCACTCACTCAGCGTATGCTGGGTCAAACCAGTGTACTGGATGCATTTAACAACAATCAATTCCAAGCATTTAGATCAGTCAGTCAATGATCCTGAATGCAACTCCAATTTCACAGTCCTGTGGTAGCTACATCCTCCAGGTCTCCCCTCCCAGTCCCCTGCTCTCTGTCTGTCCTCTCTACACCAAGAGTGTGAAGGTTTCTCTGACAGACAGAGTATCATGTGTCAGTCAGGTTGGTGATAACTGTCTGCTGGATGAAGGAGACTTACCATCAGCCTGACTGACACTGTACGCTACGTTTACACGGGCAGACCAATTCTGATATTTTTGACCAATCACATCAGATCTTTTCACGAGCTCTTTTTCGGAGCTGATTTGATTGGTCAAAATACCAATGAATGAAAAAAATCTCAGAATTGGGCTGCCTGTGTAAACGTAGCCTTAGAGTATTGTGTCAGTCAGGCTTATGGTAAGTTCCCTTTATCCAGCAGACGGCTGCCTGCGACACATCCCTGTTCCCTCAGCTCAGGCCTCCAGGGGGAAACATTCCTTTAGAACTGAAAAGGAGGTTTCAGGATTCTCCTTCTATAATCAATATTCAGACACCATGAGAGGATGGAATTGGAATGAGTTGTAGTTCTAATTACTGGTTTCTAGTGCTGATAGGTCTGGGACATTGGAGAGGGAGGACAAACGAGGAAGAGCATAGACAACCATTTGTTTTCTATACATGGTGGAACTTTACCCAAAATAGGCCCATTTTCTAGAGGACGTTTAATGATAAAAAATGTTTACATTGAATATGATGCCATTGAAGATGTAAGACAGGACACCACATAAAATTAGCAAATTTGAATAAATAGTTAAATAATGATATAAATACAAAATAGAGATACAATATGAATATCAAACAAAACCTGATTCAAATCTTGTCATCATGTGTTACTCAACTAGCCTGGGTGCTAATATATTTTGAATGCATAAACAGAACAAACTACCAGACTAGAATCCAGTCATCTCTATGGACAAACAGACACCCATTACCCATACTCAATGATAATCATGATAAGAAGGACACTTGAGGACGAGACGTTTTGGAATGAGGAAAATGGATGACAAACATGCCATATTATCTTCCTTCCCATCAAAGTGCATTTGTTATTATGTAAAACTGTACAGTATTCACTTTCACATTGTTTACACACATATCATGCTGTAAATTACACTATTATGCCAGAAAATAGGATATGAACAGGGAAGTTGTTTAAATGCTAGCAACAATCTAGCTATGAATTGGATATCTAATCTCCTAGCAAGGATATCTATCTAATCTCTCGTAGAACTGTAGAATCTGTCACGAAGGGATGGGATGCGTGGGATGGTGAGCAGCAGTAGTTCTGGTGTTTGGGTTTTCATCACTGGTTATTTGGAGTATCAGGATTGGGGCGAAGGCAGTGCTTAAAGGAAAATTTTACCCAAAAACTATATTTTGGTATTTGTTTCATTAGTCCATTGTTGATATAGTCCCAAAATGTTTTGCATGTCAGCAATCAAGTTTTTAAGATATATAACTTTCAAAATACAGAAATACAGCCGGTATGATTCAAAATGCATCATACCGGCTGTATTTCTATATTTTGAAGGTGATATATCTTGAAAACTTGATTGCTGACATGCAAAACATTTTGGGACTATATCAGCAATGGACTAATGAAACAAATTGGGGGGGCTTTGGCTGAGAGTTTCCTTTTGCAAGGGTGGAGACTTCGCAAACCGGAACTCTCCCTTTCTAACATGTATAGACCCAGCACTTAATCGAGTAAGCTGAACAACTTACGCAAGATTTTAGTTCTGGGTTAACCGAGATTAATATCTATCTAAAGCAAGAATATACCGGTAACAATGGAAATCTAAGGTCGCATATCTTTCATAGTCTATTAGAAAAGATGCCACAGCACCTAGTTTCATGGTAACATAAGGCTGTAGGGAATCACACTGGAAGAGAATCGAGAGTGCGGCCAATAGCCATATTGTCATTTCATATGTGTATTGGGTATCAAGTCAAGAAACCTGTACCAGAGCCTATAAGTCTAAATGGTATCCTTGGGACGTCCCAACTCTGACGTCACCCAATTGAAGTTGAAATTTAAAACGGTTAAGGTTAGGTTAGGGTAGGGCTTAAGGTTAGGGTTAGGTTTGGGATGCCACAAGGACCCCGGATAGCACTAACCAGAGCCTATACCTGTACAGGAAGTGATGTCAGTCATGAGGAAGTGCTCAAAGCCAGAGAAAAGGGTGGGTCACTTATATGTGGGAAGGTCTTTCGTTTCTTTAATGCTATATAGTAGAAATTGAACAAAATCATCCATTGAATGAACTGAAGTGAGATGACATGAAGCTAACTGGAGGAGTGAAAAGTCAGCCGGCTACACAGGGCTGGAGGGCTCAGGGGAAGAGGAGAGGGAGATGGCTCCCACCACATACTCTGGTCCTCCCTGACCCTGCCCTGTCCTCCACAATCCAGTGTAGAGCCTGTCCTCCATGGTCACAGAAAGCTTATCAGACAGGCGAGGGGATGGAGCCTGGGGCTGAGGATGGGGATTTAAGCCTGAGGATTCAGGGTCCTTAATGTGGAGAATAGGGGGATCTATGAGGGAGTCTTTCAGGGACTTAGGGAGAGCCACAAGGGGGTTCTGTGTGGAGGCAGAGGAGTAACTCTCTGCTAGAGTCAAAGCTTGGCTACTGTTGTTGTTGTAATTGTCTACCCTCGGGTCCATCCCACTGGCCTCAGCCCTCAGTACGTCAGATGACCGACTAGCTGTGTCCTGATTGGCTACAGTCTCATTCCCTGTGCCCTTATTGGTTGACTCCTTAACGTCTGTGCTCTCATGCACCGCACCCTCACAGGCCGCACCCTCATTGGTTGCTCCCTCGCCAGCTGCCCCCTCACTGGCCTCCTCGTCGGCTGCGCTGGCTATACGAGACAGCGTGCTATGGTAGCGTGTATCTAGAGGGTATCCCGCACTGTCGCCCCTCCGTAAGGGTCTGAAACTCTGCCTCTCCAGAGAGGGCGAATAGCGCCCCCCAGCACCAGACCCTGGGTCGCTGTACTGCTTGTGGCGCTGCCACTGCTTGCGAAGGTGGATGCGCGAGCGGTGCCGGGAGCGCAGTGGCGACTCCTGCTGGTCGAAGCGGGGATCGTGACGCAGGAACTCGTTGAACAGTGCGTCCGTCTTCTCGTCAATGCTGTAGTCACGCCGACGTAGGCGTACGGGCCGTGGCGAGGGCATGGCTTGGGGTTGGGATGACTGTAGCGGCGGTTGTTGCAATTGTAGCGATTTTAGCGGTGATACCAATTGTGGTGGTTCTTTGAGGATAAGCGTCTTTCCTCCATTAGGGGACCTTGGGGACCTCTTTACAGGTTTCTCTTCCCCCTCAGTATTCTTTCCCATCTCATCCTCCAGCTCCTCCTGGAACACCTTGGCCTCTAAGCTCTCACACACGGTGCCCTTCCTCCCAGAGCTGGTGAAGAACAGCCTTCTCTCCGACGCCGTCTTTCCCCGGGGGCCTCCAGGGGCCCCGAACAGCCTCAGCTCCTCAGTGGCCCGCATCGGAGCCTCAATGGACGTGTACCCGCTGTCCATCTGTAGGAGCTTCCGGCTGCCCGCCTCCCCTCCTCCTCCCCCGGTTTCCCCGGTTCCCCCGGTTCCCCCTTCTCCTCCTCCTCCCTCACTATCTCTCCTCTGGACCCCCCTGTGCCCAATCTTTTTTCCAGTGTCCCTGTATTCCGCCTCCCCCTCTGTCTCCCTCTGTCCCCTGTCTCCCCCCTCCCTTCCCGTGTCCCCATACTCCCATTCTCCCTCCAGTTCGTCACCAAGGTCCTGGGAGAGGCAGGCGGTGAAGCTGGACCGGGCTGCGGCGCCTCCTAGCGAACACACGCTGTCGGCGTCGCTGCGTATGGACTCCCTGTCCGTACTGCTCTGATCCGAGGAGGCATACTGCTCCAGAGAGGCTCGCAGGCTCCAGATGTCTCTGTACAGAGAGGGCTGGGTCTCAGCGCTCTCCTGTCGACTGATACACACCCCAGACCCAGACCTTGATCGAGGCCCTGGATCTTCCCATATCCCTGGCCCTGCTCCAGCACCTAGCACCCCTTCTAACCCTGATCCTGAATCTGCCTTTATCCTTACCCCTGATGTCCCTAGCCCTGCCTCAACTTCTAATTCTGCCCCTGGTGTTTCCCCCACCTCTATCGTTGACTCAAGCCTGACTGCTGTCTCGGGCTCTCTTTCTGTTCCCAGAATAGCCCCTACCCCTGTCTTGGCTCTTACCCCCACCCCTGCTTCTGTCTTTGGAGTGTCCCCCAACCCATCCGCAGTCCTTGCCCTTATCCTTGCCTCAGCTCCTAGTTCTGCCTGGAAACAATCTCCTCCCTCCTGAGCTTGGTCTGCACACAGACATTCCATTATCTCTGATCCCATACCCACCCTTTGTTCTGTCCCTAAAATATCTGCCTCTTCCTCTTCATCTGACTCTTCTCCTGGCCCAACCCATACATTGACCTCCTCTCCTGCTTCTGTTCTTGTCACTGCCCCAGCTTCTTCTCTCCATAAGCCTGTCCCTGTTCCTGTCGCTTCCTCCCCAGGCTCCTGCTCTCTCTCTTGGGTCTCAGGGGGCTCTGATGGTGGGTGAGTCACGTTTCTCTCTGTCCTGCTGCTGCTGCTGCTGGCAGCCTCCACCACCGCCTCCACCTCTAACCTGCAGAGAGACAGAGAGAGAGCGAGAGAGACAAAGAGAGAGAGACAAAGAGAGAGAGACAAAGAGAGACAGACAGACAGACAGACAGACAGACATACAGACAGACAGACAGACAGACAGACAGACAGACAGACAAAGAGAGAGAGACAGAGAGACAGAAACAGAGAGTAAGAGACACAGACAGAAACAGAGAGACAGAGACAGACGTCAGGTAGATTCACCATCAAACAACACCTACATGTTTTATTTATCACCTGCCTGTCTATCATCTGTCTTCACACACTGCACTTATCAAAAGTAGTTAAGTTACGGAATTGATCATATGATGTATTCAGATTCAATAGGTACCCCTATAACCGATATAAATATAATACTGTTTGTTAGAAGTTAGTGTGTGAATGGTACCTGCTGAGACAGGGTGAGGGTGGGCAGGTGGGGGGCGATAGCGACCCTGCAGAGAGACGCTGGAGGCCGTTGCTCTGGCTGTGTGTGTGTGGGAGGGGCTGGATGATGTCACAGCGGAAAGGGAGAGGGGGTGAATCCTCTTCAGTTGGGTCTGCGTTATCACTGGCTGCTCTCTGTCTCTGGAACGGACGCCTCTTAGGAGAGCCTGGGGGAAACACACACACACAAACACACACACAGTGTTATTACTCTCTTCTATATTTTCAGCCATAAGAAGTTCAGGGCTCGATTCAATCAGTAGCGCAGAAGATCAGCGTTATGGTGCCACTGACATTTAAAGGCAATGTTTCCGCATTTGCGGAGACTGCATTCACGGTAAACGCTGCATATGTCGGCTCAATTGGAAATGACCTTTAAATTTCATAATAGTCCAAAAGGTTTAACTTAATAAAACCAGACACATGCCTCTAGCCTCGCTACATGACCTCTCACCTTTGGCATCTAGACTGGCGGCACGATGGCTGCTGTCAAACTTCCACTTCCTGAAGTAAGGCCCCGCCCCCTCCAAGCTGGCATGCCGTCTCAGTTTGCAGAAGAACTGCAGAACGGAACCCTGGTGTCCGGGGGCCGGAGACTTTCCCCTCACTCCTCTCATCTCTCCCTCTCCTTCCATCCTGACCCACGCCCCGTCCCCTACGGCATCCGTCTGTCAAAGCAGATAGAGTATAAGTAGAGATCGGTAGATAATGTAGATGTAGAGATAATGTACATATAGAGAAGTTCACAGAAAGGATTTTAAGGACAGTCAAGTGGGGGCTCGAACCCCCTTCACCAAGGGGCATGCGTGGTGCGAAATCGAGAGCGTTACCACTTCATCAGAGTCTGTAGTAGCGTGTGTATAAAGTAATGTATAACACTCACGGTTCTGGAGCGGGGGGTCGGGGGGCACGGGATTGGTGGACTGTGGCTGAGTCTGGAGTCCAGCAGGATGTTGTGGTGGATGTCTCCAGGGAGGGTATTACTAGAGCTTTGGCCCAACCAGGCAGGCGCAGACCTCTCAGAAGACTAGACAAAACACCAGCTCAAGTTAGGATGATCAGGGAAAAGCAATGCCAAGGTTGTGTTGTATGTTGAGTACAGAGGAGGCTGGTGGGAGGACCTATAGGAGGACAGGCTCATTGTAATGGTTGGAATGGAATAAATGGAACAGGTATCAAACACATCAAACATATTGACTCCGTTCCATCGATTCCCTTCCAGCCATTACAATGAGTCTTCCTATAGATCCTCCCACCATCCTACCAACAACCTCTGGTTGAGTAGTTGAGTCAGCTAGATATTTATCTACCTTCCCAGACACCTGAAGTTTTAATGCACCTAACCAATAAATGCTATGTTTTTTTTACCATGGAAAAGTAATCATGCTAAATGTAAAATGTGAAGGTTTACCTGGTAGAGGGGATAGAGGGGGAGTTTGGGAGCGGGCGGTTCGTTGACGTTGAGGCTGCTGCTCTCTGTAGACTCACACTCCATGATGGTGAGGATTTTCAGGGTGGAGGGGGGGGGGGCCAGGGGGAGGTGGGTCAGACGGGCCTTCTTCAGGTGATGGAAGTCTCCTTCTGTGAGGGTGTACCTGAGTAGGAGGAGAGGAAGGAAATGGTATCTAATTTTAATTCAGTCGTGAGTTTCCATTGAGATAAAGAGATTGTTTTTCAAGGAGACCTTGCTTCAAAGGACTTAATATTGTATGGAGACGACGCTCCACTTCCACCACCAATCTGTGCTTGTGTTGCAACATCAACCTGAGTGATACACGGCAGCCATTTTGTGAATAACATTGCCCTGTACCTGCGTCCTTTGTCCTGAGTCTTGCTCTCCTTTTCGTAAAGAGCTGACTCATTGAAGGAGACCCGGCGGCCAGTAGCGCAAGTGGACATGAACCTGTCTGTCTCTTCATCATGGCAGCAAGACGCCGAGAGTGCATCTGACTCATCTAGCCTGATAGTGATGTCTGGAGAGAGGGGAGGGGAGAGGAGAGGAGAGGAGAGGAGAGGAGAGGAGAGGAGAGGAGAGGAGAGGAGAGGAGAGGAGAGGAGAGGAGAGGAGAGGAGAGGAGAGGAGAGGAGAGGAGAGGAGAGGAGAGGAGAGGAGAGGAGAGGAAAAAATTAAAGGAGGAAGTGTCAGTTTCTATGGTTTTAATACAAATATTCTGCGACTAAACTGAAGTAGAATGTACATCCTCCTTACCTTGTGTGGGCTGTGAATCCTCCTTACCTTGTGTGGGCTGTGAATCCTCCACATAGGTGGTATTAGTCTTCTCTGGATCATCACTGGCCCTGCACACAGAGGACAGAAAGAGAGGGAGAAGAGAGAGGGAGGAGAGAGGAGAGAGGGAGGAGAGAGGGAGAAGAGAGGGATGAGAGAGGGAGAAAGAGAGTGTTATTTGTACTGTCTCTTTGCCCTTTGTGGTCAAAAATAGAACTGTCTCCAGGCATCAAAGATTTAATGCTCATTTTTATTTCACTGAGCAGTAATCCATTTCTATCATAATCACTTCAACACTGTGTCTCCTAATCCCTCTATGCAGACGTGCCACAGTTCTGTTTATACATAATACGCTTAATCAGAGTTAGAACCAGGGACATGATCTATAATACTGTAGGTGTGGTTACTGTAGAGGTGTTACCTGGAGTAGCGGCGGCCGCCCACACAGCAGCGGTGACAGAACAGCAGCAGCACGGACAAAAGGATCAGGGAGCCTCCAGCGAGCACACACAGCAGGACCAGCAGGAGCACATAGTTCTCCACCCGCCCTGCCGACACTGGCACCTCCTGTATAGAGGGAGGGACCATAAGGGTCAGAGGCCTCCCACCCTGCCGACACTGGCACCTCCTGTATAGAGGGAGGGACCATAAGGGTCAGAGGCCTCCCACCCTGCCGACACTGGCACCTCCTGTATAGAGGGAGGGACCATAAGGGTCAGAGGCCTCCCACCCTGCCGACAGTGGCACCTCCTGTATAGAGGGAGGGACCATAAGGGTCAGAGGCCTCCCACCCTGCCGACACTGGCACCTCCTGTATAGAGGGAGGGACCATAAGGGTCAGAGGCCTCCCACCCTGCCGACAGTGGCACCTCCTATACAGAGGGAGGGACCATAAGGGTCAGAGGCCTCCCACCCTGCCGACAGTGGCACCTCCTGTATAGAGGGAGGGACCATAAGGGTCAGAGGCCTCCCACCCTGCCGACAGTGGCACCTCCTGTATAGAGGGAGGGACCATAAGGGTCAGAGGCCTCCCACCCTGCCGACAGTGGCACCTCCTGTATAGAGGGAGGGACCATAAGGGTCAGAGGCCTCCCACCCTGCCGACACTGGCACCTCCTGTATAGAGGGAGGGACCATAAGGGTCAGAGGCCTCCCACCCTGCCGACAGTGGCACCTCCTGTATAGAGGGAGGGACCATAAGGGTCAGAGGCCTCCCACCCTGCCGACACTGGCACCTCCTGTATAGAGGGAGGGACCATAAGGGTCAGAGGCCTCCCACCCTGCCGACAGTGGCACCTCCTGTATAGAGGGAGGGACCATAAGGGTCAGAGGCCTCCCACCCTGCCGACAGTGGCACCTCCTGTATAGAGGGAGGGACCATAAGGGTCAGAGGCCTCCCACCCTGCCGACAGTGGCACCTCCTGTATAGAGGGAGGGACCATAAGGGTCAGAGGCCTCCCACCCTGCCGACAGTGGCACCTCCTATACAGAGGGTCAGAGACCTAGTACCATTTCCGCTCTTAGTACCTTACCCTAGACACTACCCCTTTGAACCAACGGGAGTCAGTAGAAGTTTCCCAAATAGATATTTGGTTAAGGGAACTTCTATCTGGAGAAACTGGGTAAGACTCTTCAGGTTTTATTTAGCCTAGCAGCTTACCCTGGTGGTTAACACTTTCAGTGTTCACAGATCTGAAATGACTGGATAGGTGACAGAAATATGATAGAAAATCTATTGTATTACATACTTTGTATCACATGAAGGGGTTTTGCCTTGCAATCTATTGTTTGTATTATTGTTGTGCGTCATAATGTATTGTATTGTAAATCAATGATTGAATAGATAGCCTGCAGTACATTATTCTTCAGAAATGCATTATGTTTTCACACCATGTTTGTGTGAATGCGGTTATCTATTGTGCCAAGCTAACATCTTAGCTACATGAGTAGTGCTGCTGGGAATAAATATTATTTTCCTTTTGAAGTCTATATTTTTGTCCCATTACAGTGTCAGCTCAGCAGTGTAATATTTAATAAGGAGTCGCGTTGATTCAGAGAGATGTTGTAAGCCACACACGTACACACACAGTAATATTCTCTGTGCTTTGTGATTAACATGCTCTGTCTTCCCTAAGTGATCCTCTGGATTATAATCGAAACGTCAATGAGACCCTTAATTCAATTTCCCTGCTCATCTGACTGAGGAGAAAATTAGGCCTCAGCAGGCTAAAAATGGAGATGGGAGGAGAAAAGGAGGGAAGATGGGGGAGGAGAGGAAGAAAGAGGGGGAGAGGAGAGAGGGGAGAGAGAGAGAGGGGAGAGGAGGAGAGAGGAGGAGAGAGAGGGAGAGAGGAGGAGAGAGGAGGAGAGCGGAGGAGAGAGGAGGAGAGGGGGAGAGTGGAGGAGAGAGGGGAGATGAGGAGGAGAGTGGAGGAGAGAGGAGAAGAGCGGAGGAGAGAGGAGGAGAGGGGGAGAGGAGGAGAGAGGGGTAGAGGAGAGAGGAGGAGAGAGGGAGAGAGGAGAAGAGAGGAGGAGAGAGGGGGAGAGGAGGAGAGCGGTAGAGAGGAGGAGAGAGGGTGAGAGGAGGAGAGGAGAGAGAGGAGGAGAGAGGAGGGGCGACAGAGTGGCATCATCAGGAGGATGCAGTCAGACTGTCGTAAGCAGTGAGAACCTGCTTATGTTATATTATCGACTGATTCTGATAATGGAGGGCCATTAAAAGCCAATGACGAAGCAGTTCTATATTGAATATCAGTTAACACACCCCTCTACTCTAATTACGCTATGATTAAGACAGAGAGGACAGTAATGGATTGGCTGTGATATCAAATGTGCTATGAGTCATGCTAAGATTTGGTAATTGGGTGAAAGACAGAACACTCCATACTATGGATGGGGAAGCCCTCTAGATCACAAGAGTCTACTTGCTTCATAACCTTGACTGAGGGAACAACAAGGTCAACCTAGAAATTCCACACAGTATTACTGGGGGGAGAGAGAGAGAGAGAGAGAGAAAGAGAGAAAGATATGGAGAGAGATGGAGAGAGTGAGACAGAAGAGTGAGAGACAGCCAGAGAAGAAATCATGTAGAGATAGGGGAATGATCTGAGTAAAATCCACCCTCTAGTCTGCAACTCTGCATTTCCCTCAGAGGAGTTTGGAACCCTCGGAATGAGCTTCTGGGGAAAGTTCCAGAACGCCACCCATCAATCAAACATTGTCAACCTGTTAACTCCAATCACACACACAATCCAGCAACTGAGCGGTTATTCTACGAGGAATGACTGGGAGGGAGAGGGAGCCATGGTTTCCAATTGAATGCCCTTCTGAGAATCAAAACAGCTGGTGTCAGGTTAGCTGCTAGCATAACCAGGCCTCGGATCAAAGCATCGCTAGATTCGCTAATGAAACAAAAAGAATAGCGGGCCTATTGTTTTACATTTAAATAAATGATCATCAGCGTATTCATTTTTCCTCTGTCTTCATCCTCTTCCTGTCACGTACTGGGCTACAGATGTGTATTAATGAATAACCTATCACACAGGGTTCATCCATTAGTATATAGGTTCAGCAGGAAGGGGACTCATGTAAAGAGTGTGTGTAGGTCTACACAGTGAGGTAGGGATGAGTACAGTGTGTTACGGCGTAGTAACAGGGAAAGGAGGATACCTAGTCAGTTGCACAACTGAATGCGTCTTCTGCATTTAACCCAACCCCTCTGAATAAGAGAGGTGCGGGGGGCTACCTTAATCAACATCATTGGCGCTCGGGGAGCAGTTGTTGGGGGTTAGCTGCCTTGCTCAGGGGCAGCACGACAGATTTCTACCTTGTCGGCTCAGGGATTTGATCCAGCAACCTTTGGTTATTGGCCCAACGCTCCTACCCGCCAGGCTAGGTCCTTCAGGGAAAGCCTCACAGGCAGCACGATTACCTGCTGGGTCTCAGTTATCATTACAGGAAACATCATACACACACACACACACACACACACACACACACACACACACACATACACTGTGACCCACACACACACATTCTCCACTGCCAGAGTGACTGTAGTGTAATGCAATCTGCTGTTTTTACAAACTCAGCCCAACAGTAAGAACAACACAATCAATCGTGGGAGCAGCTAAATCCCTGGCCGGCTACCTGCAGACCATATTACTAACCCATTGAAACCCACTGGACTAATCTAACATGACAGTCTGCAGCCAGTCACTGAACCCAATGTCTGCTTCTGGGATACGGTCACAAAGAGGCAGCCCAAAAGACTGGCTCAATGGAGAGAATAAACAGGATGGAGAGAGAGGATGGAGGGAGGAGACCGAATGGAGATTGTGGGGAGAGAAAGAGAGAGGGAGAAGTGTGAGAAAAGAGGGAGGAGAGAGGATGAAGAAAGCATAGAGAGAGATGGATGAAGAGAAGGCGGAGAGATTATAGAAAGAGTAGGAGAGCACAAGATGGATGGAGAGAGGATAGGAGGTAGAGAGCTGCAGTACTTACGGTGGAGTTCTCCGTCAGGCTTGTCAGTACAGGCGAGTCATTGCTCATGGTCCAGGTCAAAGAGAGTGAACCCTGAGGACGACAGAGAGGAGAGGAGAGGAGAGGAGAGGAGAGGAGAGGAGAGGAGAGGAGAGGAGAGGAGAGGAGAGGAGAGGAGAGGAGAGGAGAGGAGAGGAGAGGAGAGGAGAGGAGAGGAGAGGAGAGGAGAGGAGAGGAGAGGAGAGGAGAGGAGAGGAGAGGAGAGGAGAGGAGAGGAGAGGAGAGGAGAGGAGAGGAGAGGAGAGGAGAGGAGAGGAGAGGAGAGGAGAGGAGAGGAGAGGAGAGGAGAGGAGAGGAGAGGAGAGGAGAGGAGAGGAGAGGAGAGGAGAGGAGAGGAGAGGAGAGGAGAGGAGAGGAGAGGAGAGGAGAGGAGAGGAGAGATACTCATAAACTATCCAGTCTAGTTCTTTATTGCACGCAGGCTGCCCTGCTACTGTCTGGAGCCTGATTTAACATGTGCTCCACTTATCTAAAGCAACTTACAGTAAATGCATTTATCTTAACATAGCTAGGTGAGAAACCCACATAGTCGTAGTAAATACATTTTTCCTCTACGGAAGTTATGAGCAAAGTCAGTGCTAATAGGAATAGACAGTGCTGAGACGTCTTATTTAAGATACTCTTTGAAGAGGCAGGGTTTCAGTTGTATTCAGAAAATGGGCAGGGACTCTGCTGTCCTAGCTTCAGGGGGAAGCTCATTCCACCATTGGAGTGCCAGGACAGATAAAAGCTTTGACTGGGCTCCGTAGGGGTGGGACGGCCAAGAGACCAGAGGTGGCAGAACGGAGTGCTCGGGTTGGGGTGTAGGGTTTGAGCATAGCCTGAAGGTAGGGAGGGGCAGTTCCCCTTGCTGCTCAGTAGGCAAGCACCATGGTACTACTACAACAAAGTACTACTGTGTTCTGCTTAGAATCTTGTGTATTACATGTAAACGGAATTCATTAGCAGTGAGACAGCACTGAACTCATAAACAGTATAAATTGTGTACCAGGTGTGCGTGCGTTTGTGCGTGTGGGTGCGTGCGATGGCTAATCCCACGCCTCACTTGTTCTTCTGATTGTATTACAATACAATAATCTGCTCTATACACTACTCTCATCAGAGATTACCACATAATCTCTTTGGCATGAATGTGTGTATGCAAAACTTTGATTCATGCTCAGGAAAACTTTGTCACATCCCCACACCATATGGGCACCTTATTTTATGCAAAATCTCATACAACCTGCTCAGTCCTTTTGTAGAGCGAGGAGCTTTCTAAAACCACCAGCCCAGTTAAAATGTTTCAAACAGCAAAGTCGTAAACCCTATTACTTGTTAATGGACGGGACATACCAGCTCATGTTACTCTCAGACTCACACACACACCAGCTCACATTCCTCATGCATAGAACCCTCATTAGCCACATATGTACTGAGTCCCTGTGATGATTTACACACGTTGCCTCGGTCGCCGCAGGTCATGCTGTACTCATGGACAGAACTGAGGCAGCTGTGTGTGTGTGTGTGCGTGTGTGCGTATCAGTGGAGGCTGCTGAGGGGAGAACGTCAAACACCTATTTTTCAATGGCAATTGATGAGACAATAACTGACTAAATCAGGGCTATTCAACTGGTGGCCCGCGGGCCAAAACCAGCCCGTTTATTAACTTAGACTGGCCCTTTGATCAATTCTGAACATGAATAAAAGAACTGCAAAAAATTCCCTGCCAAAATCCGACATTCAGTGCCAAAATGACAAGCACTATGATGGTTGTCTATTGTGTGGTTTCTAGTTGTTTTTAGTGGTTTCTTGCGCCCATGTGGCATGTTGATTATTTTGGCTCTAGCGTTTGAACAGTTTAAGCTACAAAATATTATGACCCCATTCCTGAATGCTCACGAGGACTCGTTAGAAGGGAAGGTGACAAAAAAAATCACCTAATGACTAAGGGAAATTAATTCAATGCATACTTCCTTCAGACTGGAATTTGGCATTGCCTGATTTGACATACAGTGAGCTCCAAAAGTATTGGGACAGTGACTCTTTTGTTATTGTTTTGCTCTGTAGTCCAGCACTTTGAATTTGAAATTATACAATGACTATGAGGTTAAATAGCAGACTGTCAGCTTTAATTTGAGGTTATTGTCATCTATATTGGGTGAGCCGTTCAGAAATACAGCTCTTTTTGTACATAGTCCCACCATTTTAGGGGACCAAAATATCATACCCCCCAAAAATGATAACCTCCCCTGTTATTATAATGGTGAGAGGTTAGCATGTCTTGGGGGTATGATAGTTTTCAGATGATTTTAAAATGACCTAATTACTCTTAAGAAGCTTTTAATAGTTGTTTAAATTAAAATAAATAATGGTGAGCAAGCACCTTTTTCTTTTCAATGATGATTAAAATAATTGGTTGCACCTTGACTCAGGTTGGTTGACCTCCTCCACTTCTTTCCTAATTACTTTTAGCAACCTTTCATTTTAAGAAAAGTGCTTTATTGATGTGTGTTCATTGCTTTTTTATACAGTTCTTCTTTTATACAGTTTTCCACATAATCACATGTGGAAAATGTCCGGCCCCTCTGCAATTAACCTTTTTTACATCTGGCCCCAGTAAGAATATAGTTGAATAGCCCTGGACTAAATAGACCCTGAAAAAAACTATAATTAAACAAAAATTATTTTTCATTTCAGTTGACGAAAACCAGACGAGACTAGATTATCTCTGTGACTAAGGGACAGATCGAAATGTACTGAGAGGGAGGGGCTGGTCCAACTCAAGGTGTCATTTAAAAAGAATGCACCCTCCTCCCCAAAGTTACAAATATTTTCACATGACCCTCCCCTTGTACTGTAAAATAAATGGAACACCCTCCCCCCTAATAGAATTAACTCAAAATAATGTTTACGACCACAAATAACAATAACTGTAGCGACCCTGTGTTTACCTTGCACTAACATAAATAACATTAGCATGTCTACTTCTGCTACGCTTTACAGTAAAGCAATGGAAACAATCAAGCATTTCAGAAAAATGCTAAAAATAGCCCACGTTAACATATGTAGCTTAAGAAACAAGGTTCATGAAATCAATAATTTGCTAGTAACAGATGACATTCATATTCTGACAATCTCTGAAATTCACTTAGATAATACCTTTGATGATACAGTGGTAGCAATACATGGTTATAACATCTATAGAAAATACAGAAATGCCAAAGGTGGAGGTGTTGCCGTTTATATTCAGAACCACATTCCAGTAAAGCTTAGAGAGGATCTCATGTTAAATACTGTTGAAGTAATTTGACTACAGGTTCATCTGCCTCACCTATAGCCCATTCTGGTGGGAAGCTGCTACAGATCACAAAGTGCTAACAGGCAGTATCTGGATAACGTGTGAAATGCTTGCTCATGTATGTGATATCAACAGAGAGGTATATTTTCTGGGTGATTTAAATATTGACTGACTTTCATCAGGCTGCCCACTCAAGAGAAAGCTTCAAACTGTAACTAGTGCCTGCAACCTGGTTCAGGTTATCAGTCAACCTACCAGGGTAGCTACAATCAGCACAGGAATTAAATCATCAACATGTATTGATCACATCTTTACTAATGCTGCAGAAATGTGCTTTAAAGCAGTATCCAAATGCATCGGATGTAGTGATCACAATATAGTAGCCATATCTAAGAAAACCAAAGTTCCAAAGGCTGGGCCTAATATGGTGTATAAGAGGTCATACAATACGTTTTGTAGTGATTCCTATGTTGTTGATGTAAATAATATTTGTTGGTCTGTGGTTGGTAATAAAAAAATATATATATATTTCACCTTTATTTAACCAGGTAAGCCAGTTGAGAACAAGTTCTCATTTACAACTGCGACCTGGCCAAGATAAAGCAAAGCAGTGCGATAAAAACAACAACACAGAGTTACATATGGGGTAAAAAAAACATAAGGTCATAAAATACAACAGAAAATATATATACAGTGTGTGCAAATGTAGCAAGTTATGGAGGTAAGGCAATAAATAGGCTATAGTGCAAAATAATTACAATTAGTATTAACACTGGAATGCTAGATGTGCAAGAGATTATGTGCAAATAGAGATACTGGGGTGCAAAAGAGCAAAATAAATAACAATATAGGGATGAGGTAGTTGGGTGGGCTAATTTCAGATGGGCTGTGTACATGTGCAGTGATCGGTAAGGTGCTCTGACAACTGATGCTTAAAGTTAGTGAGGGAGATAAGAGTCTCCAGCTTCAGAGATTTTTGCAATTCGTTCCAGTCATTGGCAGCAGAGAACTGGAAGGAATGGCGGCCAAAGGAGGTGTTGGCTTTGGGAATGACCAGTGAGATATACCTGCTGGAGCGCAGACTACGGGTGGGTGCTGCTATGGTGACCAATGAGCTAAGATAAGGCGGGGATTTGCCTAGCAGTGATTTATAGATGGCCTGGAGCCAGTGGGTTTGACGACGAACATGTAGTGAGGACCAGCCAACAAGAGCGTACAGGTCACAGTGGTGGGTAGTGTATGGGGCTTTGGAGACAAAACGGATGGCACTGTGATAGACTACATCCAATTTGCTGAGTAGAGTGTTGGAGGCTGTTTTGTAAATGACATCGCCGAAGTCAAGGATCGGTAGGATAGCCAGTTTTACGAGGGCATGTTTGGCAGCATGAGTGAAGGAGGCTTTGTTGCGAAATAGGAAGCCGATTCTAGATTTAACTTTGGATTGGAGATTCTTAATGTGAGTCTGGAAGGAGAGTTTACAGTCTAACCAGACACCTAGGTATTTGTAGTTGTCCACATACTCTAGGTCAGACCCGTCGAGAGTGGTGATTCTAGTCGGGTGGGCGGGTGCCAGCAGCGTTCGATTGAAGAGCATGCATTTAGTTTTACTAGTGTTTAAGAGCAGTTGGAGGCTACTGAAGGAGTGTTGTATGGCATTGAAGCTCGTTTGGAGGTTTGTTAACACAGTGTCCAAAGAAGGGCCAGATGTATACAAAATGGTGTCGTCTGCGTAGAGGTGGATCTGAGAGTCACCAGCAGCAAGAGCGACATCATTGATATACACGGAGAAAAGAGTCGGCCCAAGAATTGAACCCTGTGGCACCCCCATAGAGACTGCCATAGGTCCAGACAACAGGCCCTCCGATTTCACATATTGAACTCTATCTGAGAAGTAGTTGGTGAACCAGGCGAGGCAGTCATTTGAGAAACCAAGGCTATTTATGGTTGCTCCTCAAGGTAATGAGGAGCAACCAGACACATTTATGAAATTGCTTATCCCAGTTACTAATAAGCATGCACCCATTAAGAAAATGACTGTAAAAACTGTTAAATCCCAGTGGATTGAAGAGGAATTGAAAAATGGTATGGTTGAGCGGGATGAGGCAAAAGGAATGGCAAATAAGTCTGGCTGCACAACCGATTGGCAAACGTACTACAAATTCATTGAATCAGATGGCTCATTCATCACAAAACCCACTGATATTGCCAACTACTTTAATGATTTTTGCATTGGCAAGAAGAGCGAACTTAGGCATGACATGCCAGCACAAACACTGACACTACATCCAAGTATAACTGATCAAATTATGAAAGAAGGAATGGGCTACAAGACCATCGCCAAGCAGCTTGGTAAGAAGGTGGACAACAGTTGGTGCGATTATTCGCAAATGGAAGAAACACAAAATAACTGTCAATCTCCCTCAGCCTGGGGCTCCATGCAAGATCTCACCTCGTGGAGTTGCAATGATCATGAGAACGGTGAGGAATCAGCCCAGAACTACACAGGAGGATCTTGTCAATGATCTCAAGGCTGCTGGGACCATAGTCACCAAGAAAACAATTGGTAACACACTACGCCGTGAAGGACTGAAATCCTGCAGCGCCTGCAAGGTCCCCCTGCTCAAGAAAGCACATATACAGGCCCGTCTGAAGTTTGCCAATGAACATATGAATGATTCAGAGGAGAACTGGGTGAAAGTGTTGTGGTCAGATGAGACCAAAATCGAGCTCTTTGGCATCAACTCAACTCGCCGTGTTTGGAGGAGGAGGAATGCTGCCTATGACCCCAAGAACACCATCCCCACCGTCAAACATGGAGGTTAAAGCATTATGTTTTGGGGGGGTTTTTCTGCTAAGGGGACAGGACAACTTCATCGCATCAAAGGGACGATGGACGGGGCCATGTACCGTCAAATCCTGGGTGAGAACCTCCTTCCCTCAGCCAGGGCATTGAAAATGGGTCGTGGATGGGTATTCCAGCATGACAATGACCCAAAACACACGGCCAAGGCAACAAAGGAGTGGCTCAAGAAGAAGCACATTAAGGTCCTGGAGTGGCCTAGCCAGTCTCCAGACCTTAATCCCATAGAAAATCTGTAGAGGGAGCTGAAGGTTCGAGTTGCCAAACATCAGGCTCGAAACCTTAATGACTTGGAGAAGATCTGCAAAGTGGAGTGGGACAAAATTCCTCCTGAGATGTGTGCAAACCTGGTGGCCAACTACAAGAAACGTCTGACCTCTGTGATTGCCAACAAGGGTTTTTCCACCAAGTACTAAATCATGTTTTGCAGAGGGGTCAAATACTTATTTCCCTCATTAAAATGCAAATCAATTTATAACATTTTTGACATGCGTTTTTTCTGGATTTTTTTGTTGTTATTCTGTCTCTCACTGTTCAAATAAACATACCATTAAAATTATAGAATGATCATGTCTTTGTCAGTGGGCAAACGTACAAAATCAGCAGGGGATCAAATACTTTTTTCCCTCACTGTATCTTCAATCTAAGCCTAATAGAATGTGTGTTCCCTCAGGTCTAGAGGGAAGCAAAAGTAATTCCGCTACCCAAGAATAGTAAAGCCCCCTTACTGGCTCAAATAGCTGACCAATCAGCCTGTTACTAACCCTTAGTAAACTTTTGGAAAAAAAATTGTGTTTGACCAGATACAATGCTATTTTACTGTAAACAAATTGACAACAGACTTTCAGCACACTTATAGGGAAGGACATTCAACAAGCACAGCAATTACACAAATAACTGGTTGAGAGAAATTTATAATACAAATATTGTGGGGGCTGTTTTGTTAGACTTCAGTGTGGCTTTTGACATTATCGATCATAGTCTGCTGCTGGAAAAATGTAGTGTTATGGCTTTACACCCCCTGCTATATTCTGGATAAAAAGTTGTTACCTGTCTAACAAAACACAAAGGGTGTTGTTTAATGGAAGCCTCTCCAACATCATCCAGGTAGAATCCGGAATTCCCCAGGGCAGCTGTTTAAGCCCCTTCCTTTTTTCAAACTTTACTAACGACATGCCACTGGCTTTGAGTAAAGCCAGTGTGTCTATGTATGCGGATGACTCAACACTATAAACGTCAGCTGCTACAGCGACTGAAATGACTGCAACACTTAACAAAGAGCTACAGTTAGTTTCTGAATGGGTGGCAAGGAATAAGTTAGTCCTAAATATTTCAAAAACTAAAGGCATTGTATTTGGGACAAATAATTCACTAAACCGTAAACCTCAACTAAATCTTGTAATGAATAATGTGGAAATTGAGCAAGTTGAGGAGACTAAACTGCTTGGAGTAACCCTGGATTGTAAACTGTCATGATCAAAACATGTTGATACAACAGTAGCTAAGATGGGGAGAAGTCTGTCCATAATAAAGCGCTGCTCTGCCTTCTTGACAACACTGTCAACAAGGCAGGTCCTACAGGCCCTAGTTTTGTCACACCTGGACTACTGTTCAGTCGTGTGGTCAGGTGCCACAAAGAGAGACTTAGGAAAATTGCAATCGTCTCAGAACAGGGCAGCGCGGCTGGCCCTTAAATGTATACGGAGAGCTAACATTATTGATATGCATGTCAATCTCTCATGGCTCAAAGTGGAGGAGAGACTGACTTCATCACTACTTGTTTTTGTTAGAGGTGTTGACATGCACTGAGCTGTCTGTTTAAACTAGTAGTACACAGCTCGGACACTCATGCATACCCCACAAGACATGCCACCAGAGGTCTCTTCACAATCCCCAAGTCCAGCAGCTAATGGGGATCCCTAATAAAATACAAAATACAAATAAGCGTGGATATGGACTTTGCCACTTCAGCATGCTTTTGTGGCACAGTCAATGCCACGCAGGGCTACGGATCAGAAGGTTGAGGTTTCACCGGCCACCACAGACGAGCTCACTCTCCCTGCCTGTTTCATTACTCTACGATCATAGCCAGCTGCAAACAATGATCAGCTAGGGGAAATCAGATTTTTCAACATTTTGATGCCATAAAATAAAATATATGCAACAATTTTTCCACCAACAGGTTTCTGTGCCAATGCACCATACAACCAATAAACAAAGCATATTGACTTCGGGAACTTCAATATCATGGTTTGTGTTTTCAACACCACAATAAATAGACTATGTAAATCTCAACAAACAGAAAATACATCCCTCTCTACTTTGTAGGCTTCCCAGTATTGAAGGCTTGGCTTGACAATCTCCGAATGTCATTTAACTTGTTGATGTTTTGTAACAGATGTCTCTTTCCATTCATCAATTTCCCACTGCACAGTTTGGATGGATTGATTGATTTTATTTGTCAGTAAAAAAAAAAAGTTTAAACACAAATACTTTTTAAAGTAACCGGGATTGCACAATAAAGTCGGGGACGTATTTCCATTGTGGTCCCTTTTTTTATTTACGTAAATACATATACAATTACATACAGTTGAAGTCGGAAGTTTACATACACCTTAGCCAAATACATTTAAACTCAGTTTTTCACAATTCCTGACATTTAATCTGAGTAAAAATTCCCTGTTTTAGGTCAGTTAGGATCACCACTTTATTTTAAGAATGTGAAATGTCAGAATAATAGTAGAGAGAATTATTTATTTCAGCATTCATTTCTTTCATCACATTCCCAGTGGGTCAGAAGTTTACATACACTCAATTAGTATTTGGTAGCATTGCCTTTAAATTGTTTAACTTGGGTCAAACGTTTCGGTTAGCCTTCCACAAGCTTCCCACAATAAGTTGGGTGAATTTTGGCCCATTCCTCCTGACAGAGCTGGTGTAACTGAGTCAGGTTTGTAGGCCTCCTTGCTCGCACATGCTTTTTCAGTTCTGCCCACAAATGTTCTATACGATTGAGGTCAGGGCTTTATGATGGCCACTCCAATACCTTGACTTTGTTGTCCTTAAGCCATTTTGCCACAACTTTGGAAGTATGCTTGGGGTCATTGTTCATTTGGAAGACCCATTTGCAACCAAGCTTTAACTTCCTGACTGATGTCTTCAGATGTTGCTTCAATATATCCACATAATTTTCCTTCTTCATGATGCCATCTATTTTGTGAAGTGCACCAGTCCCTCCTGCAGCGAAGCACCCTCACAGCATGATGCTGCCACCCCCATACTTCACGGTTGGGATGGTGTTCTTCGGCTTGCAAGGAACCCCCTTTTTCCTCCAAACATAACGATGGTCATTATGGCCAAACAGTTCTATTTTTGTTTCATCAGACCAGAGGATATTTCTCCAAAAAGTAAGATCTTTGTCTCCATGTGCAGTTGCAAACCTTAGTCTGGCTTTTTTAAGGCGGTTTTGGAGCAGTGGCTTCTTCCTTGCTGAGCGGCCTTTCAGGTTATGTCGATATAGGACTCGTTTTACTGTGGATATAGATACTTTTGTACCTGTTTCCTCCAGCATCTTCACAAGGTCCTTTGCTGTTGTTCTGGGATTGATTTGCACGTTTCGCACCAAAGTACGTTCATCTCTAGGAGACAGTACGTGTCCCCTTCCTGAGCGGTATGACGGCTGTGTGGTCCCATGGTGTTTATACTTGCGTACTATTGTTTGTACAGATGAACGTGGTACCTTCAGGCGTTTGGAAATTGCTCCCAAGGATGTACCAGACTTGTGGAGGTCTACAAAAGAATTTATGAGGTCTTGGCTGATTTCTTTTGATTTTCCCATGATGACAAGCAAAGAGGCACTGAGTTTGAAGGTAGGCCTTGAAATACATCCACAGGTACACCTCCAATTGACTCAAATTATGTAAATTAGCCTACCAGAAGCTTCTAAAGCCATGACATCATTTTCTGGAATTTTCCAAGCTGTTTAAAGGCACAGTCAACTTAGTGTATGTAAACTTCTGATCCACTGGAATTGTGATACAGTGAATTATAAGTGAAATAATCTGTCTGTAAACAATTGTTGGAAAAATTACTTGTGTCATGCACAAAGTAGAAAACTATAGTTTGATAAAAAGAAATTTGTGGAGTGGTTGAAAAACAAGTTTTAATGACTCCAACCTAAGTGTATGTAAACTTCCGACTTCAACTGTAGATACAGAAATTACAAAAACACTATTCCTTGTGTTTCGATGTGTAGCATATGCAGAACTTTATATATATATATACAGTGAGGGAAAAAAGTATTTGATCCCCTGCTGATTTTGTACGTTTGCCCACTGACAAAGACATGATCAGTCTATAATTTTAATGGTAGATTTATTTGAACAGTGAGAGACAGAATAACAACAAAAAAATCCATAAAAACGCATGTCAAAAATGTTATGAATTGATTTGCATTTTAATGAGGGAAATAAGTATTTGACCCCTCTGCGAAAAATGACTTAGTCCTTGGTGGCAAAACCCTTGTTGGCAATCACAGAGGTCAGACGTTTCTTGTAGTTGCCCACCAGGTTTTCACACATCTCAGGAGGGATTTTGTCCCACTCCTCTTTGCAGATCTTCTCCAAGTCATTAAGGTTTCGGGGCTGACGTTTGGCAACTCAAACCTTCAGCTCCCTCCACAGATTTTCTATGGGATTAAGGTCTGGAGACTGGCTAGGCCACTCCAGGACCTTAATGTGCTTTTTTCTTGAGCCACTCCTTTGTTGCCTTGGCCGTGTGTTTTGGGTTATTGTCATGCTGGAATACCCATCCACGACCCATTTTCAATGTCCTGGCTGAGGGATGGAGGTTCTCACCCAAGATTTGACGGTACATGGCCCCGTCCATCATCCCTTTGATGCGGTGAAGTTGCCCTGTCCCCTTAGCAGAAAAACACCCCCAAAGCATAATGTTTCCACCTCCATGTTTTCCGGTGGGGATGGTGTTCTTGGGGTCATAGGCAGCATTCCTTCTCCTCCAAACACGGCGAGTTGAGTTGATGCCAAAGAGCTCTATTTTGGTCTCATCTGACCACAACACTTTCACCCAGTTCTCCTCTGAATCATTCAGATGTTCATTGGCAAACTTCAGACGGGCCTGTATATGTGTTTCTTGAGCAGGGGGACCTTGCGGGCGCTGCAGGATTTCAGTCCTTCACGGCGTAGTGTGTTACCAATTGTTTTCTTGGTGACTATGGTCCCAGCTCCCTTGAGATCATTGACAAGATCCTCCCGTGTAGTTCTGGGCTGATTCCTCACCATTCTCATGATCATTGCAACTCCACGAGGTGAGATCTTGCATGGAGCCTCAGGCCGAGGGAGATTGACAGTTATTTTGTGTTTCTTCCATTTGCGAATAATCGCACCAACTGTTGTCACCTTCTCACCAAGCTGCTTGGCGATGGTCTTGTAGCCCATTCCAGCCTTGTGTAGGTCTACAATATTGTCCCTGACATCCTTGGAGAGCTATTTTGTCTTGGCCATGGTGGAGAGTTTGGAATCTGATTGATTGATTGCTTCTGTGGACAGGTGTCTTTTATACAGGTAACAAGCTGAGATTAGGAGCACTCCCTTTAAGAGTGTGCTCCTAATCTCAGCTCGTTACCTGTATAAAAGACACCTGGGTGCCAGAAATCTTTCTGATTGAGAGGGGTTCAAATACTTATTTCCCTCATTAAAATGCAAATCAATTTATAACATTTTTGACATGCGTTTTTCTGGATTATTTTGTTGTTATTCTGTCTCTCACTGTTCAAATAAACCTACCATTAAAATTATAGACTGATCATTTCTTTGTCAGTGGGCAAGCGTACAAAATCAGCAGGGGATCAAATACTTTTTTCCCTCACTGTATGTATATATATATATATATATTGGCTACTTTCCTAAAACAATAACGGTCCACTTCACGGTTAAACTGTCAGAGATTTGAGCACTAAATGTATCAGGGCATTGCATGCAAAGACCTATAGGCGTAGCTGTCCACTGTATAATATTCATATTTTCATATATATATATATATATATATATATATATATATATATATATATATATATATATATATATATATATGTATACACACACACACAAAGGAAGAGAAGCTTAGGCCTAACCCCAGAAATAAATATACAGTGCATTCGGAAAGTATTCAGACCACTTCACTTTTTCCACATTTTGAATACATTACAGCAGAATTCTAATATCGATAAAAAAATTCCCTCATCAATCTACACACAATACCTCAGCGTTTTTTGCTAATTTATTAAAAATGAAAAAATGAAATTCATTATTTACCTACAGTACCAGTCAAAAGTTTAGACACACCTACTCATTCAAAGGTTTTTCTTTATTTTTACTATTTTCTACATTGTAGAATAATAGTGAAGATATCAAAACTATGAAATAACACATATGGAATAATGTAGTAACCAAAATTTTTTTAAACAAATCTAAATATATTTTTTATTTGAGATTCTTCAAATAGCCACCCTTTGCCTTGATGACAGCTTTGCACACTCTTGGCATTCTCTCAACCAGCTTCAACTGAAATGCTTTTCCAACAGTCTTGAAGGAGTTCCCACATATGCTTAGCACTTGTTGACTGCTTTTCCTTCACTCTGCCGTCCGACTCATCTCAAACCATCTCAATTGGGTTGAGGTCGGGGGATTGTGGAGGCCAGGTCATCTATCACTCTCCTTCTTGGTAAAATAGCCCTTACCCAGCCTGGAGGTGTGTTGGGTCATTGTCCTGTTGAAAAACAAATGATAGTCCCACTAAGCCCAAACCAGATGGGATGGCGTGTCGCTGCAGAATGCTGTGGTAGCCATGCTGGTTAAGCGTGCCTTGAAATATAAATAAATCACAGACAGTGTCACCAGCAAATCACCCCCACACCAAAACACCTCCTCCTCCATGCTTTACTGTGGGAACTACACATGCAGAGATCATCCGTTCACCCACACCGCGTCTCACAAAGACACGGCGGTTGGAACCAAAAATACAAAAAAACATATTTCCACTGGTCTAATGTCCATTGCTTGTGTTTCTTGGCCCAAGCAGGTCTCTTCTTCTTGTTGGTGTCCTTTAGTAGTGGTTTCTTTGCAGCAATTCGACCATGAAGGCCTGATTCACACAGTCTACTCTGAACAGTTGATGTTGACATGTGTCTGTTACTTGAACTCTGTGAAGCATTTATTTGGGCTGCAGTTTCTGAGGCTGGTAACTCTAATGAACTTATCCTCTGCAGCAGAGGTAATTCTGGGTCTTCCATTCCTGTGGTGGTCCTCATGAGAGCCAGTTTCACCATAGCGCTTGATGGTTTTTGTGACTCCACTTGAAGAACATGGCACCATCCCTACGGTGAAGCATGGTTGTGGCAGCATCATGCTGTGGGGATGTTTTTCAGCGGTAGCGACTGGGAGTCAGGAACGAGGGAAAGATGAAAAGAGCAAAGTACAGAGAGATCCTTGATGAAAACCTGCTCCAGAGCGCTCAGAACCTCAGACTGGGGCGAAGGTTCCCCTTCCAACAGGACAATGACCCTAAGCACACAGCCAAGACAACGCAGGAGTGGCTTCGGGACAAGTCTCTGAATGTCCTTTAGTGGCCCAGCCGGAGCCCGGACTTGAACCTGTTTGAACATCTCTAGCGAGACCTGAAAATAGCTGTGCAGCACTAAATGTCTAAAAACCTGTTTTTGCTTTGTCATCATGGGGTATTGTGTGTAGATTGATGAGGGGAAAACCAATTTGATCAATTTTAGAATAAGGCTGTAAGGTAACAAAATGTGGAAAAAGTGAAGGGGTCTGAATACTTTCCAAATGCACTGTATGCCGGTGACATGCTATGACACCAACATGTATTTATTTATGTCAGATGGCTACTGCGTTTACAGATACAGATATAGACGTACAGAAAGAGGGTAATTCGTAAATTTTCTATCCCTAATATTTTGTATAAAGATAAGCATTATATTGTTAGATTATAGGTGTAACTCTGGTGGGCCTGAAACAGTCTTCCTCACCTCAAGTTCAACTGTTGGAGTCAGTTGGAGCCCCGGGGTGCACTGCCTTCATATCATAGGCCTGCAGTAGCTAAAGCTTAATAATAACCACACCCTACCAAACCTTCACAAACGTTTCTAAGCTTTATTAGGGTAATATCAAAAGGAAGTCAAGCCATTGTTTGACTACCCTCCCCTGTGCCCCCCCCAAAAAACACACAACCCTCCCCAAATAAAAAATATAACTTTGACAACCCTCCCCTATTTTGAACCACCAGTAAATTTCGATCTGTCCCTAAAATCTGACTAGTAAATTGACTGGACAAGAGTTTTTGGAGAAATGGAACTGTTTCCAATCTGGCAGCAACACATCATTGATGTAAATAAGGCACACACCATACTCTCCTGGTGGTACAAGCTCCCAGTAGAAAAAGGGGCAACGTTTGGAGCCACTTTACTTATCTTTTTATGGGGCCTGCTGCTGTAATGAGCGAGCCACTCTCTCTCCCTCTCCCCCAATGTGAGCTCCGGGAGAGATAAAAAAAAGGCTTCTGATTTTATTACATTTCAAAATCCAATCACTGGAAACACAAACCTTAGATGCAAATACTGTTGTTCTCAGTTTTCTGTCGGTGTATGTTTTATTTGTCATCTCTTAATATTGAGCTCATATAGCAACTATTTTACAACCAAGATATTTGATATGCCTTTAAGATACAAAGCGCGAAATGCGGAATTACGCATCCGCCATTGTGAGTGATTTTTATTTGTTTTATTGTATTTTATTAGGATCCCCATTAGCAGATGCCAATGGTGAAAGCTAGTCTTACTGGGGACAGACACAACAGAAAAGACATTACAGACAAAATACTTTACAATTTACAGAAATGAAAAACATTAACGCCTTCCGAGTGGCGCAGTGGTCTATGTCGTAGCCGGCCGCGACCGGGAGACCCATGGGGCGGCGCACAATTGACCCAGCGTTGTCTAGAGTAGGGGAGGGAATGGCCGGCAGGGATGTAGCTCAGTTGGTAGAGTTTGGCGTTTGCAACGCCAGGGTTGTGGGTTCGATTCCCACGGGGGGTATGAAAAAATAAAATAATGTATGCACTCACTAACTGTAAGTCGCTCTGGATAAGAGCGTCTGCTAAATGACTAAAATGTAGTGTGTGATTGGGCGTATGTGTGCATCTATCAATTACACACACAAAAAGTAGGTCACGTTGGGGAGAGGCAGTGAGGTGTTGCTTTATTTGTTTTTTGAAACCAGGTTTGCTGTTCACTTGCGCTATATAAGATTGAAGGGAGTTCCATGCAATCATGGCTCTGTATAATACTGTACGTTTCCTTGAAATTGATCTGGAATGGGGACTGTGAAAAGGTGGCATGTCTGGTGGGGTAAGTGTGAGTGTCAGTGCTGTGTGTAAATTGACTATGCAAACAATTTGGAATTACCAACACATTCATGTTTCTAATTATATAAAAACAACAATCGATGCAGTCAGAGTGCATAGGGTAGCAGGCTACAACTGCAACATTTTGTTTAGGACATTTACTGTTAGATTAATACATGACTAGTAGCAGTGGGTATTATATTTAGTCTTAGCGATCTAGCTAATGTGTTTTGAGTTTTCACTTCCTCTTGGTGAATTAGACCCAAAATAAATTAGCCTATGATATTAGAGCACATAAAGATGCAGGTAAATTCAACTCTATTGAACAACAAAATTCAGAAAATTCTGGAGCCCTATTTTAACAGTAAAATAGAACAACAATATCCTATTGTCAACCCACAATTCATGACTATCACTGGATTAGGTTGCACTTGCACATAAAAGTATATTGCATTCCTGCTTGGACATGTTAGATGAAACAACATACATTATGTATTCAATAACACAAGGGTTGTGGGTTCGATTCCCACGGGGGGCCAGTATGGAAAATGTATGCACTCACTAATTGTAAGTCGCTCTGGATAAGAGTGTCTGCTAAAGGACTAAAATGTCAATTGGATCACTAAAAAATACAACTTTCTGGTGTTCAACCTTCCCAAGTTCTCTCATGTCACCCCGCTCCTCCGCACACTCCACTGGCTTCCAGTTGAGGCTCGCATCTACTACAAGACCATGGTGCTTGCCTACGGAGCTGTGAGGGGAACGGCACCTCTTTACCTTCAGGCTCTGATCAGACCCTACACCCAAACGAGGGCACTACTTTCATCCACCTCTGGCCTGCTAGCCCCCCTACCTCTACGGAAGCACAGTTCCCGCTCAGCCCAGTCAAAGCTATTCGCTGCTCTGGCACCCCAATGGTGGAACAAGCTCCCCCACGACGCCAGGACAGCGGAGTCACTGACCACCTTCCGGAGACACTTGAAACCCTACCTTCCGGAGACACTTGAAACCCTACCTCTTTAAGGAATACCTGGAATAGTATAAAAGTAATACTTCTACCCCACCCCCCAATAAAAAATAAAAAAAGTGGTTGTCCCACTGGCTATCATAAGTTGAATGCACCAATTTGTAAGTCGCTCTGGATAAGAGTGTCTGCTAAATGACGTAAATGTAAATGAATAGCCTACCATCTCAGTAGTCCATTACACAGTCTACAGCACTGTGAATGACTTTATAAGGTGATTACAAATGTTTTCTATTGCGTGATGCCGAGGGGGGGAAATGGTGCTACCAAATCATGGGCTGGTGCCACCAACTTCAGATGTTAGCGGCACTAGTGCCACCAGGAGAAATGTTAGTCTGGAGACGTGTGATTTTCTATCTGCTGCTGAGTAATGTGTTCTTCTGCCAATTTGGCTGTTGGGAAGAGAATCATGCGATATGTTGTTATTACATTTACATTTTAGTCATTTAGCAGACGCTCTTATCCAGAACGACTTACATTTTCATACTGGCCCCCCGTGGGAATCGAACCCACAACCCTGGCGTTGCAAACGCCATGCTCTACCAACTGAGCTACTGGGGGCCGTTATGTAGAAATATATGTTGACAAGGCTATGTATGTTTGAGCACATGGAAGTCAGTGATTTATGTTTACTATAGGTTAGAGGCAATACAAATGTGATGTGACTCAAATGTGACTAAAATGAAAGGACGTTTAGTTGACTAAAATGGCCCACTGTTTTCGTCATTTTGACAATAACTAGACTAAATTATTATTCAAATGACAAAAATGTGACTAAGACATAATTCTATTTTTGGCTAAATCTAAAAAATGGTGCCAAAATTAACACTTCTTCAAGGCAAAGTGATCTAGTGAGTGCAGCTTTCTCCTCCCTTATTCCCCTCTGGGGGAATCATACCATTGTAAGACTATAGATTGCCCCTGAAATAATCAGAGATATGCCTGTACTTGCGGAAACAGCAGAAGTCTAGCACACTTGCTGTGAGTGAAGCCTGCCACATCAGAGATGAGGGCTAATGTGTCACAGCAGGTGAAAGTGGCATGATGTGATCCAGATCCTTGGACAAGGCCTAATTAAAGGCTTTGTTCTAACTTTTTAATTATTACTGAACTAATGTAATGTTCCTCCCTATAATATACATATAATATCATGCTTTCTGGGCATCAGAAATATTGGCAAGGCAACAAGAAGAAAGTCAGTGGATATTCTAGCACATTCTACATATGAAACATTTGAAATAACGTCACATCATGTCTTGTCATGCATTGAAGCAACCCCCCAGTTTCTTTCCCTCTTGTCTTGATGATAACCGAAGCGCGCTAGCTCTCCTCCGGTTGGTGCTGAGACAGCGCTCATCTCAGCATCCTTTCTTCCGATAAACCGCTGATCAAGGAAATCGTTGCACATTTATGCACCATCTTATATATTGACACACATCTTACAGAAAACAGCCAAGCGGTGTGAATTATCAGCAAAATATCATATCGAATATATTTGACCATCATCGGCAATGATTGTAGCCTTTTACGTAACAAAAGTGATTATTGCACTGCATAGGCTATGGAAAACTTCACAATCAGACGTGTGCTCTCCTCACATCGCTGTATCATTTTCATCGCAATGGTGTGGCGACATACCGAGATTTATCAGCAATATGTGTGGTAAATTGTATTCTACAGTATGGATCGCTATCCCTATCCACATCACATCCCCTACTACCCCAAATTCGTCTAGCCTACTTGATATATAGGGCAGTGCTGGAATAACTAAATGTAAACTGTTTCAGAGTAGGCTACAATCTGTAGTGTTCACTATCCATCCATTCTTCTAGAATACATCATTCAATCATAAATCAAAGGCAACAGATGGATTGTCTGTATGGATAAAAGCGAAAGCGCACTATGGAGACGCACTTACCTTATTCTAGGCTACTTAATGTGGTCCATTTGACGCTGTCCATCACACGCAAATAGCGTCAGCCTTCCCCGCATAGTTTAATTTGGGCGTTAAATGCCGATTTTAGTTATGAATGAAACCGCACGCGATAAGACACACCCACAGCCCGCTCCTGAAAACACCACGTGACGAAGACGGCGAAGATGTGAGATGGAACAGACACTGGTGGTCCGTGCACTTTTACGCGAGGCGCGTGGGAATAATGTATTCTATTCATAATAGCCCTCGCACAAAGATGTAAAACAAAGATTTTGATATCATTGTTTTATTGATTTAATGATATCATTGATCTTCTTTTGCTAAACGAAAAACACAGATCAGCAAGCACAGTCAGTGAGATTTGCAGGTGAAATATTTTTGATAGTTCATTTCATTACCTGTCTTGATTACTCATGACACACCTATAACGGAGGTAATTAATGCCCGTGATAATATCATAACCATGATAGAAAGTTCATGAACCAATTGAGATGTTGCATATATTCACCTCATGCAGTTTCGTCTTATACCCACATGGTGGTATTGTTGCACCATAGCGCAATTGTGGACCGGCCAACAACACTTGAATTGAGGTCCAGTTTACTTTCTATAAAACGATAAGATGGCTTACACAGAACACTGCTACGTCTTGACCTCACAACAATCTCAGTATGAATGGGAACTGTAATCCATATGAATTTGAGATACTTCAACATCTGTGTTGACTAGTCAAGGGCCAGGCTCGTTCCTGATAGGGTCCGTGCTATTTGGGATCCTTGGGACGTCCATAAACCGTTGAAGTTGAAATGTAAAATGCTTACTGTAATGGTTAAGGTTAAGGTTAAGGTTAAGGTTAAGGTTAAGGTTATGGATATGGTTATGGTTAAGGTTAAGGTTAAGGTTAAGGTTAGGGTTTAGGGTAGGGAGAATCCTAACTTGCAATTCAGATGAATTTGTTGTCATTTATTGATGTCAATGGGGGACTAGGCCAAGGTTTATTCTGTTTGCTCAACGACAGCACTTTTTTACGAAAGCCAAAGGATGTGTCGCTCCAAAACCTTTACCTGAACAATGGGAACACATACTGAGCAAAAAGATAAAAGCAACATTTAAAGTGTTGTTCCCATGTTTCATGAACTGAAATAAAATGTCCCAGAAATGTTCCATAAGCACAAAAAGCTTATTTCTCTAAAATGTTGTGCACAAATTTGTTAGTGATCATTTCTCCTTTGCCATGATAATCCTTCCACCTGACAGGTGTGGCATATCAAGCAGTTGATTAAAGCATAATCATTGCATAGATGCACCTTGTGCTGGGGACAATAAAAAGCTACTCTAAAATGTGCAGTTTTGTCACACAACACAATGCCATAGATGTCTCAAGTTTTGAGGGAGCGTGCCATTGGCATGCTAACTGCAGGAATGTCCACCAGAGCTGTTGCCAGATAATTGAATGTTCATTTCTCTACCATTTCTCTATGTCGTTTTAGAGAATTTGGCAGTACGTCCAACCAGCCTCACAACCGCAGACCACGTGTAACCAAGCCAGCCCAGGACCTCCACATCCGGCTTCTTCACCTGCGGGATCGTCTGAGACCAGCCACCCGGACAGCTGATGAAACTGAGGAATATTTCTGTATGTAATAAAGCCCTTTTGTGGGGGAAAACGCATTCTGATTGGCTGGGCCTGGCTCCCAAGTGGTCTGGTGGTCACACCAGATACTGACTGGTTTTCTGATCCCCGCCTTACCTTGTTTTAAAGGTATCTGTGACAAAGATGCATATCTGGATTCCCAGTCATGTGAAATCCATATATTAGGGCCTATTTTATTTATTTTAATTGACTGATTTTCTTATATGAACTGTAACTCAGTAAAATCGTTGAAATTGATGCATGTTGCATTTATATTTTTGTTCAGCATAAAACACTGGAAGAATAAAAATGTTATGTTTAGACTGTATGGAAATTAGTTTAAATATAGCAACAACTGTGAATCTCAATTCTGCAAATAGCACATCCTTCGTATTCAATCAAAGCTTCCTACGCTTCACACAGGCTGGATGAAAACACCCACAGTAGAAATGTTTTGCCTACACACTGGGTTTAAAGGGATAGTTCATCCCCAAATCAATGATCATGAGAGAGTTTTTAGACCACTTCTGAGGCATAAAAATGTCTGAGGGGATTGTTTGTAACTAGTTTTTTATGTCATGCATGACGTTCTAAAAGGACATCTAAATTACACATATTACACATTAATTGTTTCATGAGTGACCAAAACCAGGACATTGTGTGGAAATATGAAGCGGGAGAGATAAAGAGAGTGCACAGGACTGTTTAGTAAGAGTGTTGGGAAAGAACTTCCTCCCTCTCTCAGAATGGTGACTTTGGGCACACGCAGTCACATCTCACTTCCTGTTGTTGATCAATCAGTCATGCATTCAGGGAATTGGCTTGTCTGCCAGTCAGCAGAGTTTCCTGTGGATGTTTGGCTGTCAAGTCATCATCAGTCATAAGTCATACATTCAGATACCATGCAATAATCATGTTTTGTGTGCGTGCGTGTGTGAGTGTGTGTGTGAGAGTTCCTCTGTGTTGGTGTAAATGTGTGGGTTGTATTTGTGGGCATGCCGTCTGTTTCACCAGTAGATCATGTGACTCAGAACAGATGGTTGACCCAAAAGCAATGTATAAAAATATATCCCCCCCAAAAAGAAAAAGAAAAGGACTTCTGTACCTTCATCCCAAAATAACTCGAACAACGATGCTATAACTCAACAAAGGGCTGCCAAATTCAGTCTATTTTCAGATCTTCCATAGAAAGAAAGCCATTCCTTCACTCATATACTTTCCTCAACATGGCTTAAGAACTGGAAGTTCAGGAGTTTACAGTGCATTCGGAAAGTATTCAGACCACTTGACTTTTTCCACATTTTGTTACGGTACAGCCTTATTCTAAAATTGATTAAATAAATAAAAAATCCACACTATACCCCATAATGACAAAGCAAAAACAGGTTTTTATACATTTGAGCAAATGTATAAAATAAAACAATAAAATAATACCTTATTTACATAAGTATTCAGACCCTTTGCTTTGAGAGTCAAAAATTGAGCTCATGTGCATCCTGTTTCAATTGATCATCCTTGAGATGTTTCTACAACTTGATTGGAGTCCACCTGTGGTAAATTCAATTGACTGGACATGATTTGGAAAGGCCCACAAATGTCTATATAAGGTCCCACAGTAGACAGTGCATGTCAGAGCAAAAACCAAGCCATGAGGTTGAAGGAATTGTCTGTAAAGCTCAGAGACAGGATTATGTCGAGGCACAGATCTAGGGAAGGCTACCAAAAACTGTCTGCAGCATTGAAGGTCCCCAAGAACACAGTGGCCTCCATCATTCTTAAATTGAAGAAGTTTGGAACCACCCAGACTCTTCCTAGAGCTGGCTGCCAGGCCAAACTGAGCAATTGCTGGAGAAGGGCCTTGGTCAGGGAGGTGACCAAGAACCCGATGGTCACTCTTACAGAGCTTCAGAGTTTCTTTGTGGAGATGGGAGAACCTTCCAGAAGGACAACCATCTCTACATCACTCCACCAATCAGGCCTTTATGGTAGAGTGGCCAGACGGAAGCCACTCCTCAGTAAAAGGCACATGACAGCCCGCTTGGAGTTTGCCAAAAGGCACCTAAAGGACTCTCAGACCATGAGAAACAAGATTCTCTGGTCTGATGAAACCAAGATTTAACTATTTGGCCTGAATGCTAAGCGTCACGTCTGGAGGAAACCTGGCACCATCCGTACGGTGAAGCATGGTGGTGGCAGCATCATGCTGTGGGGATGTTTTTCAGCGGCAGGGACTGGGAGAAGTGTCAGGATCTAGGGAAAGATGAACGGAGCAAAGTACAGACAGATCCTTGATGAAAACCTGCTCCAGAGTGCTCAGGACCTCAGACTGGGGTGAAGGTTCACCTTCCAACAGGACAATGACCCTAAGCGCACAGCCAGACAATGCAGGAGTGGCTTCGGGACAAGTCTCTGAATGTCCTTGAGTGGCCCAGCCAGAGCCCGGACTTGAACCCGATCGAACATCTCTGGAGAGACCTGAAAATAGCTTTGCAGTGATGCTCCCCATCCAACCTGACAGAGCTTGAGAGGATCTGCAGAAAAGAATGGGAGAAACTCCCCAAATACAGATGTGCCAAGCTTGTAGCGTCATACCCAATAATTATCGAGGCTGTAGCCGCTGCCAAAGGTGCTTCAACAAAGTACTGAGTAAAGGGTCTGAATACTTATGTAAATGTGATATTGAAGTTTTTTCTTTTTGAATAATTTGCAAAAATGTCTAAAAACCTGTTTTCACTTTGTCATTATGGGGTATGTGTGTAGGTTGATGAGGGGGAAAAACAATTTAATGAATTTTAGAATAACGCTGTAACGTAACAAAATGTGGAAAAAGTCAAGGGGTCTGAATACTTTCCGAATGCACTGTACACGTGTTTAATGACTTACAGGACGGGATGAATAGACAGAGTTCTGGCTATAGACAATACTATCGAATGGCAGGTTACTACTTTTCTTTCTAGGAATTGCAGAATATACTAAAGAAAACAATCATATAGCCTACATAAATGTCTATGTTAGAAATACTGTCTGTCTGACCACCCGCCTTATACAAACAAAATTCCTTGAAAAGTCAGCTCAGCATTCTGGAATTCCGAGGAGAGAGGGGTAACATTCCAGACTGGTGAGACATTGGGAAAACTGTGCCGGGAAAGGCCACAAAGGGGGGAAGCCAGGAAAGGCCACGGAGGGGGGAGGAGGAATGTGAGGACGGAGGGTAAATTTGGAGAGGAGAGGAGGAATTTGGAGTGTGTTCCATGTCTTCTGACGTCAATGTAACATCCCTGCTGTCATGCTCCAGGGAACAGGACATCCTGCGGGTCGGGGTTCATCCCAACAGTCTAAACTGGCTTCCTCTCCTCGTCTCCTTTACTTCATCTGCACTGATCTGGAAACATTGGGGGGATGAAAGCAATAGAGTATAATGGGGAAAATGTCTCGTTGGGGTCTACTTTCATCTATCCTGGGTTGCTAGATCAGTACAGATGCAGGGAATGAGAGGAGAAGAGGAAGCCACTTTGGAATATTGGGATTGTTCTTGTTGGTGTCTTGCTGGAATCTTGCTGGATTCCATGGAGGACATGGATTCCTCCACATGAGGCTAGACATAGAACCTCCAAAAAATTGAACCTATTATCAGCTACTTTTCTGGCTAAGTTTTTATCTCAACAGGGCTTTTTATTCAACCTTCAATGAAGAATACCCCAAGCCACTGAAATGTATGTCAGTTATGCATCTATGAATTGTATTTTCTGTATTGTGTATTGCGTTGTGAAGCTTTAGGTAAGGTTTCTAATGTATTACAAATGGTCATAAAAACTTGAACTTGAACTGCAAATGCGTCATGCTTTTCCCTTGTTGATGTCTCTCTTACAGGTCCAAAGTTCAAGAGAACTATTGGTCAGGTTATATACAGAAAAGAGGTGTAGCAATGTGCGTTAAAGGACAATAATATTCTGAATAAGATCCAAGTTACACAGGGAGGGAGGTTGCGATTCATGCTGAGATCGAGGCTGTGGTGAGTGGGGGTTATTCTCTCTGCAACAACATTCAACAATAACACCCTCTCGCTTCTGCTCTGCTGTCTCTCTCAAACACTGTGGGATTTCCATTTGAGCATTTGAGAGAGAGATTCACAGAGAGAGATTCACAGAGAGAGAGAGAGAGAGAGAGAGAGAGAGAGAGAGAGAGAGAGAGAGAGAGAGAGAGAGAGAGAGAGAGAGAGAGAGAGAGAGAGAGAGAGAGAGAGAGAGAGAGAGAATAAAAGAGAGAGAATAAAAGAAGAGAGAGAGAGAGAGAGAGAGAGAGAGAGAGAGAGAGAGAGAGAGAGAGAGAGAGAGAGAGAGAGAGAGAGAGAGAGAGAGAGCGAGAGAGAGGGAAACAAAAACAGACAAAGACAAAAAGAGAGACTCAGACAGAGAGCGTTGTCCCTATCCCCAAATATCCCTATTGTTATTAGGAAGAGGACAGGAGAAAGAGGACGACAGAAGCTGAAAAGGAAGGGATAGAATGAGTGGGCGGAGGAAGGATAGTTGCACTTGCAGAGAAGAGAAGATGGAGTGAGCGAGTGCATGAGTGGGTGGATGGAGGCAGGCAGGTGGGCCGGGAAAGGTCTGACGCAGTCTGGATGAAGCGGGGGCGGAGGGGGGCGGAGGGGGGCGGTGCTATATTTAGCACCCGATGGGAGAGGTTCTGGCTTTTCTCTGCCTGTCCACGTCACCGATTCTATGCTGGCCCTCTGGGCGTTACCATGTGACAGGTGACAGCACGCTGTTCTTTATCAATGAGGAGACTGGACTAGAATACTAAGCAGAGGAGCAGAGAAAGACCTGATGCTGTGGACAGTACAGGATACAATAACTTAAAATAACGATTTGAATATACTGTCGAATACAATAGAACAGAAAATTATAGAATAGGGTCACTGATTATTAAATTTACATTTTAGTCATTTAGCAGACGCTCTTATCCAGAGCGACTTACAGGAGCAATTAGGGTTAAGTGCCTTGCTTAAGGGCACATCGACAGATTTTTCACCTAGTCGGCTCGGGGATTAGAACCAGCGACCTTTCGGTTACTGGCACAACGCTCTTACCCACTAAGCTACCTGCCGCCCTATTATGATTAATTTGCTTATTAAATTCCTGATATGTGAAATGCTTGGACCTTAGCTTAGTGCATGCGCATTCTATTATAGTCATAATGTGGATAGACAAAGCATAAACAGAAATGTGTGAGCAAATCTCCTACATTACATATCAGAGTTACAGCATTCTAAATGAGCTCATTCTCAAATAAAATCAGTGTGCCAGCACGGAGGTCATATCTTCTTTTGTCAGTATAAATGATAGTTTGTATATGTGAAAAAAAATTTTTAAACAGGCAACATTGTTGCTTTTCCGATTACATCACCACCTTTATGAATGGCACAGTGCTTGGGGGTAGGCTACAAGAACGAGAGCGAGTCCTGTCTACACGTGGGTAGCAAGTAGAGCTGATAGGACCATTTAGTCCAACACTAGGCACTCACAATTGATTGGCTAGTAGGGACAGTGGGAGGATTTAACAGTCATCAAATAGAGATGCTTTTACGCATTGTACAGTTCAATGTGTAGGTTTGAGTCTGAGGAAGACGGGATAGCCAAGAATAGGCACTATAGGGCAGTCTATTGTGATTATCTATCTTCAGTTATCACTCAGTTACATATTTGGAACACACAGTTCAACTCATAGGCTACTGTACTTGGCTCCATTGATCAATAAAGACAAATAATTATTTATATTTCGTCTTCTGGAAAACGGCAGAAGAGTATCGGAGTTGTGCGGTCAGTTCCAAATAGCCTACATTTAGACAAGAGGACACTAGCGACTCTCTGATACTCCGACCCAAATAAAGTGCAAAATAAAGCGCAGCTCAGCGAATGGACCATCATCAACTCCGCACACGTAGCTTCATTCCTTGTGCGGCTCCAGTCTGCGTTACTGGACCTACTGAACCATTCATGCGCTTGTCCATCAGCTCGACCACAGGCAGCCGCTTCGAGCTCTCTGTCCATCAGGGAGAGACCGTGGAGGTGCTGAGGAGACGACTTTCCCAAAAGCTCAGAGTACCGAAAGAAAGATTCGTCTTGCTGCATAAGGAAACGTGAGTAGCCTAACCCCACTGGGCACATACGTCCATTTCAACGTCTATTCCACGTTGGTTCAACGTAATTTCATTGAAAAGACGTTGAATCAACGTTGATTCAGTACATTGCGTATGATTTCTTGGGGACCAAATAACAGTTCTGATGTAGGCTTTTGTAATACATATTGGATGCAATATCATGTAATGTATTTTATTTCTGGTTCTGCATGAGCCTATAACTTCATTGTCAAACAGGCCTAAATCATAAATGAGATGCATTTAAGTGCAGGTGTTCTTTGTCAAATATAATTTTAATCTCTCATGTGTATACATGTAGTAATGATCATGTCCTCTTATGTGCCCACAGGCGGTTGAGTACAGGGACACTCCATGACCTGGGCATAGTTGATGGGAGTAAACTGACACTGGTCCCAACTATTGAAGCAGGCTTGTTATCAGTAAGTCATATATTGTACAGTCCACAAATGGTAAACAATGTTAACACCAGGTATTGAGTAAAGGAAATATGTCCGTAATGTTATTTATAATGTATAAACTTCAGCCAAGTGGTCTGGATCCTTATAGCACAGGTGATATTACTACTGGTGCTCTGGCAGTTCTCCCTGAACCACTTTTACAACAGAACCATGTGTCTGTCTGGGGATGTACTTGCCAGCTTCTATCGGCATTGATCTATCATATGTGATCTTAATCAATACATTTATTCCATGTTGTTAGCGGTTAGAATCTCTCTCTCTCTCTCTCTCTCTCTCTCTCTCTCTCTCTCTCTCTCTCTCTCTCTCTCTCTCTCTCTCTCTCTCTCTCTCTCTCTCGCTCTCTATCTTTCTCTCTATATATATATAATCTCTATCTATCTCTATCTCTCTCTATCTCTCTATATATATAATCTCTATCTATCTCTATCTCTCTATCTCTCTCTATATATAATCTCTATCTATCTCTCTCTCTATCTCTCTCTCTATATATAATCTCTATCTATCTCTCTCTCTCTATATATATATATATATATATATATATATATAATATCTATCTATCTCTCTCTATCTCTCTATCTATCTCTCTCTCTATATATATATATAATCTCTATCTATCTCTCTCTCTAGCTCTCTCTCTTTCTCTCTCTCTATATATAATCTCTATCTCTCTCTCTCTCTCTCTCTCTCTCTCTATCTCTCTATCTCTCTCTCTATCTCTCTCTCTATATAGATAATCTCTATCTATCTCTCTCTCTCTATCTCTCTCTATATATATAATCTCTATATATCGCTCTCTCTATCTCTCTATCTCTCTCTATCTCTCTCTATATATATAATCTCTATCTCTCTCTCTCTCTCTCTCTCTCTCTCTCTCTATCTCTCTCTATATATAATCTCTATCTATCTATCTCTCTCTATCTCTCTCTCTCTCTCTATCTCTCTATCCCTCTATCTCTCTCTATCTCTCAATCTCTCTCTCTATCTCTCTCTCTATATATCATCTCTATCTCTCTCTATATATATATATATATATATAAATTCTCTCTATCTCTCTATTTCTCTCTCTATCTCTCTATCTCTCTCTCTATAAATATATGCCTATTTTTGTTTTCTTTGCTTCCTTAGTCCCAACTATCCAGAAGAGAGCAGACCATCATGCAGGCTTTGGAGAGTTTAACTGAAACTCAGGTAGGTCTCTGATCTTTCACTGGACGTCTGTGTCATAAGATAAGATGGCTGTGACACTGTTGTCTCAATGTGGTGCGATTGAAGGCCTATGTAAATAAATAAGTGGCATTTTCTTTCTGTCTTCATCCGTACCAGCTCAGTACGGCTGGGTTATTTTCATGAAACAGCAAGGTTGTGCTTTTGTGGTTGTGTGTCTGCATATGTGTGTGTGTGTGTGTGGTTGAGCTTGGAAGGAGTGACTCAACTCAACAAAGAACAGTTTTCTAAGAAATGGTAGTTCTCACTACAGTCTGACTGCCCCCGCCCCTGACTGCGCCTCATGCACACGCACACACATACACACACACACACACACACACACACATGCGCGCGCAGTGACCTAGCCTCCACCACAAGATGAAACAATCACCGCTATATACAGTATATTGGTTATATTTACACCAAATATCAGAAGCCATTTTGTACCCGAATGCTCCCCTCACATCATATATTACAGTGGAGAGGTGAGCGGTTCAACAAGACTGTTGTCTGTTGTGTCGTGACCTGCCGTCTTTAGGCCTGATGGCCTCTTTGTCATTGAAGTGTTCTGCTTCGTGACTGGGCTAAATGGAGACACCAGACTGATAATAACAAATAACCTCAATTGTAATGCCTCTGTGTCCATAGCAAGCAGTTAGTTCTCAGTAAATAGCTCTGAATGTCTGGGGCCATAACACTAGTGAGAGGGTATCAATATGACTTGTCTGTTTAAGCTTATTATATCTTGGATCATTCAGGACCCTTGTAATGGAGAGAGGCAGCAGTAAATTAATAAGTGCTGTAAATATATTAATCAAGCTATTCCTCCCTTTCTGTGTCTGCAGGTCAGTGACTTCCTGTCTGGCCGTTCACCCCTGACCCTTGCCCTCAGGATCGGTGATCACATGATGTTCGTCCAGCTCCAACTGACCCCCCAGAGCGCCACTGGGCAGCAACAGCAGCAGAGGCACCTCATCGCCCGGCGCACAGGCAGGTCCACCAGGTTCCCTTACCCCCCCCCAGCCCACCTCTCCTCCAACACCCCTCTCTCCCCTCAAACCCCCTCCTCAACCTCTCACGTCACCTACTCCTCTCCCTCACCTAGTGCCCCCCTCCGCTACACCAACCCCACCTGCTCCAGCCCTGGACCCCAGAGCCCAACCCCTGCTGCCACCTACCCAGAGGTGAGACTCAGATTTTGCACAGATTATGAATATTATTATTATTATGTGAATATTATGTGTGTATTATCATATGCTAATGTTAGTTCAATACTTCAAAGCCTCATCCTGTTACTAAGGCAGGGAATAACTTTTCAATATAATGTAGTTGCAGATTTATTGTAATATTATTAAATGACAGGTAGTCTACTGCTATTATCATTATACAGGCTTTTGACTAGAGAGGGAGTATCTTATATACAACCCTTTCGCTGTCTTTATCACAGGGTGACTGCAGTGTGGCTGGTACTCCCACCTCTAAGAAACCAGCTGCCGGGGAACCAGGTGCTGTCATAGAGAGCTTTGTGAGCCATGCCCCAGGAGTCTTCTCAGGGACCTTTTCAGGCACTCTGCCCCCAGCCGGCCAGGACAGCACCAGTACCAGTGCCAGGTCATCCAGGCAAGGCATCAACACAATCCTCCAGATCCTCAACGACCTTCTCAGTGCCACTCGCCAGTACCAGGGGGCTCCACTGTCCCTCTCCCAGCTCCTCTGCCGCCCTCCCATCACCCCAGCCAGCAGCACCCCGAGTACCCCAACCTCGCCCTCCCCGCCGCCCTCACCTCTCACCCCTGACCCCGTCAGCACTGCTACCTCAGGACCACTTATAGACCACATCAGCCAGGAACAGAGCCGCTCATGTAAACCTACTGGTGAGTTGAGGTCCCACAGAATAAGCAAAACCTGTCAATGCTGTGTGTAGCTGATTATAGGCAAAACAAAGTACAACAATATGCTGAGACAAAGGATGTTTTAGGTTTTGTTATACCATGCTGTCTTTATTCGACTCTTCATAACACAACTAAAGAACCAAATTAATGAGATAGAGATTCTCTTTATTGTCTTTATTGAAAACGTATGTACCGTATGTGCATTCAATGAATGTTTAGCCTTGAAGTATTCCCTGTCAGTGGTCTGTCACTTAGTTCTCGCTCCTGCATTCCGGAACCCTAGCGTCATGTTTGGAAACCAGTCCAACCTTCTCAGTTTTTAGAAAGTTTAGAAAGTAGCAGCTGTACAGAAAGTAGCAGCTGTACAGCAGAGAACACTGGTTGTGAGGGTATTGTTAGAAAGGAGGAAGTGGTTTCTGTGCCCCCTATTAATGAACTAGGGCTGTTTATATCCGTTACCTCACGGCCTATGCATTCATTTGTTCCCCAGTCTGCAATGAATTAGAAAATCGTGTGTCTGTGTGTGTGTGTGTGTGTGTGTGTGTGTAGTTTTGTGAGTGTTTTGGGGCAGAGAGAGCATGGCCCTCAGGGGTCAGTTAGTGACAGGAACGAACACTCCGTCACACACACGTTTACATTTACATTTTTAGTCAACAGGACCTTAACCTTTTAACCTGAGTGTGTGAACTATTGTATCTTACTAGCACCTTTTCACCCTAGCACCGGAAACATACTAATGAACACATAATCATTGGCGACAGTGGCAGCTCTTGGTCACGTTGTCAGGGAAACGGCACTGCTCCATTCTTAGAATTAGAATCCATTCAATGTTGTTCATGGTTCCATCCGTCGAATTCTGTGTTCAGTGAACAATGCTAGGCTGATTATATGAGTATGGCACAATGTACACTATATATACGAAAGTATGTGGACACCCCTTCAAATTAGTGGATTCGGCTATTTCAGCCACACCGTTGCTGACAGGTGTATAAAATCGAGCACACCGCCATGCAATCTCCATAGACAAATATTGGCAGTAGAATGACCTTAATGAAGAGCTCAGTGACTTTCAACGTAGCACCGTCATAGGATGCCACCTTTCCAACAAGTCAGTCACATTTCTGCCCTGCTAGAGCTGCCCAGGTCAACTGTAAGTGCTGTTACTGTGAAGTGGAAACATCTAGGAGCAACAACGGCTCAGCCGCGAAATGGTAGGCCACACAAGCTCACAGAACGGGACCGCCGAGTGCTGAAGCGCATGGTGCGTAAAAATCATCTGTCCTCGGTGGCAACACTCAAAACTGAGTTCCAAACTGCTCCAGTTTGGTGGAGGAGGAATAATGGTCTGGGGCTGTTTTTCATGGTTCGGGCTAGGCCCCTTAGTTCCAGTGAAGGGAAATCTTAATGCTACAGCATACAATTACATTCTAGATGATTCTGTGCTTCCAACTTTGTGGTAACAGTTTGGGGAAGGCCCTTTCCTGTTTCAGCATGACAATGCCCCCGTGCACAAAGCGAGGTCCATACAGAAATGGTTTGTCGAGACCGGTGTGCAAGAACTTGACTGGCCTGCACAGAGCCCTAACCTCAACCCCATCGAACACCTTTGGGATGAATTGGAACACCGACTGCGAGCCAGGCCTAATCGCCTAACAAAAGTGCCCGACCTCACTAATGCTCTTGTGGCTGAATGAAAGCAAGTCCCCGCAGCAATGTTCCAACATCTAGTGGAAAGCCTTCCCAGAAGAGTGGAGGCTGTTATAGCAGCAAAGGGGGGACCATCTCCATATTAATGCCCATGATTTTGGAATGAGATGTTTGACGAGCAGGTGTCCACATACTTATGGTCATGTAGTGTATATGTATATACTTCCTGAATTCCTGCAATAACATTCTTCCTCATGACCAGTGGTGTAAAGTACTTAAGTAAAACTACTTTAAAGTACTACTTAAGTAGTTTTTTGGGGTATCTGTTCTTTACTATTTCAATTTTTGACAACTTTTACTTTCACTCCACTACATTCCTAAAGAAAATAATGCACTTTTTACTCCATACATTTTCATTGACACCCCAAAAGTACTCGTTACATTTTGAATGCTTAGCAGGACAGGAAATTTGTCAAAACCTTGCACTTATCAAGAGAACATCCCTGGTCATCCCTACTGCCTCTGATCTGGCAGACTCACTAAAAACACATGCTTCGTTTATAAATGATTGTCTTAGTGTTGGAGTGTGCCGCTGCCTATCCGTAAAAAGAAAGTAATAAATAAAAAATGGTGCAGTCTGGTTTACTTAATATAAGGAATTTGAAATGATTTATACTTTTACTTTTGATATTTAAGTATATTTTAGCAATTACATTACTTTTGTTATATTTAAGTATATTTAAAACCAAATACTTTTAGACTTTTACTCAATTAGTATTTTACTGTGCGACTTTCACTTTTACTTGTCATTTTCGATTAAAGGTATCTTTCCTTTTACTCAAGTATGACAATTGGGTACTTCTTCCTCCACTGGTCATGACTCTTCCCGTCTTCTTCCTCCCACCTCTTTTCTCTATTCCCTTCCATCCTCCCTGTCTCTCTCCCTTCTCCTCCTCTCTCAGCAGGCCTGTGTTCCAGTCAGTCCGAGGAGGAGAACCAGTCGTTGCGTTGTAAACTGGAGCGCCTTCAGATGTTGATGCACCAGAGACGCCTGCGCAGGCGGGCTCGCAGGTACACACGCACCTCACACCCCTACCCTCCTCACCACCGTCAGCCCTGGTCGCCCGGACGAGACAAAGCCAACACCAGCCGCCATAGCAACGGCAGCCTGTCCAGCAGCGAGGGCTCTTCCCTGGATGACCTGGAGTTGCCATGGAAACCGGAGCTGCCATCCGACCTTGTGATGGCGTAGAAAGAGAGCGAGAGATGACAATATGTTTCTGGCTCCCAATTGGACCTGTGTCATTGGCTGTCTTTCTGAATGGCTGAATAGGAGAAATAAGCTGTCCATTTTGGGACTCACTTGATCAGGCTGCACAAGGACTCTTCAAAAAGACGACTGTGTCCTGCTTTCTTGAAACTGGACATTCAAACAAAACTTCAGTAGTATATTGTGTATATAATTGCTTAGGTAAATACATTTTTTTCAACTTAGTTTATACTCCCTTGACTGAGCTTTCTGCAGATCATATGACACCTCTTTACTGTCATCATTCTTTGTCTATTTTCCCGGAGTCTGTTGGAACCGGACTGTCTTTCTGACTGTGACTAATGTTTTCAGAGGGACTAAGCTTTGTCTACCATTTTAAACTCTCATTTGACTCACCACATCTTCAGTTGCTGTCGTTGTTAGCATTGTCAGAACTATGTAGCGTTTGAGGTTATCAAATAAAGACACGTTTCTGCACATTAGTTTTCTTGACAGCTTTGTTTTTGCAATGTTTTGCGGTCGCTCAAGAGTGAGCGAAATTATACTTTTGTCTTTGTGTATACAGTATGTTCTGATTGATGCCTTAAGCAGCATGCATGTAAAGGATACAATGGATGACATGTGTTTCTTAACCTTTGTAGATATTATGTAGACTGTTTCAAATAGTTTTTCTGAAGCAATACTTTTCCGTTTGTCAATGCAGTGGAAAGTTTCTTTTTTCTAGGAAATATAAATTATTCTGAAAAGTCAGTAATTTGCCTCATTTGTTCCATTACATATAGTCCTGACATCCATTTGTTTGATTGACATAATAGGATACTCCAACCCTAGGCCTCTTATCCCAACGCCTGTATGTATCCAGAGTGAGTGCTGGGGTGTGTTCAGTTCGATTAAACGTTTGTACTGAAGGACAAGTTTCACAAACGTTCAATGTTCATGAACAGACTGAGGTACGTTTGCTCAGTTTGGTGGGTGTAACTTAAATTAGTAATGTATTTAAAGAGCAGCGGAGTGTTCCCTAACCCACAACCTCTCCCAGTTAACTGGTCGTTCAGAACAGCACTGTTTAATTGAACTTTGCAGTACGTTGTTGTACTGAACGCAAGCCCTTGGTCAACGAAAAGCTAGTTTCTATTGGACAAATCCGGTAGGTCCCACCCAGTGTGGTGTGAAGATCTAGGATCAGGTCCCTCCGTCCATGTAAAATTGAGATCCAAGACAAATTATCCTAAAAGTTAACACGCTTACAGAGACGCTTGATACAAGAGGGTGTAGTCATTCATCTAAACAGCTGCCAAACGTTCTGAAACTAAAGTATTTATTGGACAAATTCAGATAATGGGAGGGACTTAAATTTTTGTAAACACTATTTGCTGAATGTTTCTTAAATGGGATGGACTTAAGCATTCTGCAACAGAATGAATACACCCAAGGTGTGTAAGAGATGTTGCGGTCACCACCAGCGCAACTATGAGGTTGGCCGCGACAGTTGCAGTTCCTTACACAAGTGTCAAGAGGAAATTGAACTTCAGCCATTATAAAAGCAAAAACAGAAGAGGGCTGTTGAATCATCCATCTTACAAATACAGGAAGTCAAATGGACAAGCATCAGAATAGTAAAGGCAGTTCCTGTGTTCAGGTTCGTTACTGGTGATTAGATGTGAGGGTTCAGATGTTCGACACTCATTCTCATGTACTCCCCGATCTTCTGTTACAGATGTGATGGTTCCAAGGCCCGTTTAGACATTTAAAAATGCCTCCTTCCTAATCTGACACATTGGACTGGTGAAACCCAAAATGGTGGATCTTGCCCTCACTTGAATCCAAATGAAACAAAAATCACTTTCAAATGTTTATTTCCCAAAAAATCTACTATATTGACAAATCACTCCTGGAAATTGATGGGGCCTGGGGTAAGAATTCAGTATGGTAGCAATGTCAAGAATACCTGAGAAATGTAGCTCATGGCAATGTCCTGTGAATAGTGATCAGCTGAACACATAATTTTCCTAATTGAATGGTTGATATCACTGCATTCCTGAATTAACCCCAGCAGACATTGAATATTACATTCTAAATAAATCCAGTCAGATGTGAACATTTTAATGTAATATGTTTATTCTCCCAAAAAAAGTTTAAAAAAGCAAGATTACTCTTGGACTATGATAGGGCCCATGGTAGCATCACCTTCCTTCTGCCCATCTGAGGAGAGTAGAGAACAGTGATAAGATAAAACTGTGATGAAGATAAAGCTCTGGCTTTGATTGACACTTACCTGAATTACTGTCCAGATCTCTAGCCTTGCTCGCAGCACAGCTGGAGTCACAGCAGCCACAAACCTCGTCATCCCCATCTGCAGCCTTCCACCTACAGATAAATATGAAGGTTAGTTCATATAGCAGCATGTCATAAACGTAATATTCCCACAACTCAGCTTACATACCCATCTGTGAAGGAGCAGGCCTTGTTCTCAGCATCAATGCAGTTGCTTTCAGATGACATGTTATGTAGAGCTGTTGGGAATCATTCTGTGGTTGGAACCTGAAGGACACCAGCTGAAACTGGATCTTGTCATCCTTCGATCTGGACAGGAACTGGGAGCTGGAGCCGGTCAGCTTGGCGTCAACCAGACATCTGAGGAGACCAAGGGTCAACGTTAGGCTTCAGGGGTCACATTTATGGTAACATAAGAGGTGTCAAACTGACAACTAAACTCACCCATGGTCCTCAATGAAAGAGTATCTAGGGACAGTGTTGACATCAGGCGCCAAGGTGGCGACACAGCGGTCCACAAAGATACGGAGGGGAACGTGGTGGTAGGGCATGACCGAAGCTTCCATGTTGATGACGTCACCAAGATAGTAATGGTTGGAGGGCCTCTCAAACTGCCAGTCAGCTGGAAAGACAAGTAGCATGTTAGTGGTGGTTTACACAGAGGAAGAGGCTTCCAGTCAGGTTTACCCACCAGTCATTAACCTCAGGGAGAAGTAGAGGAGCTCCTCCGCCACCATGTTGGAGGTGTAGGGGATCCAGGTCGGCTTCAGGGCATTGCTGCTCACATCGTGATTCCTAGAAAAAAAAACATGGAATATGGCATTACTCAAACCTCAGAATTATAGGTGTTGTCAAAGTGAAGAATGGCAACAATAGTTACCTCAAGTAGTGGCACTCAATATCAACCATAGCTGCACTGGTCTTCACTATAGAAGTGTTAGCAAGAGGTTTTGGCTCATGGACAAGAGTGAAGGTGTAGATCAGCACATCCTCCGTCATCTAGGAACAGGATCACAAATTATGTCTGAGACAAGAATAACGATTCCCATTCTTCAGGAAGTTGAACAGCAGAAGTGACATACCGTCAGCTCACTGCCACAGCCATGCAGCTCTGATTCAAAGGTGAGCACATGAGTGTCAGCGTCCTCCTCAGTGGCAGCACAGCCTCCTAGAGTGATACGCTCTGGCTGGATGAGCCGGCCAATGCCCAGCAGGTCCTGCTTCACCTCCACACGGACCACACTCTCCCCACACCAAGCCGCCACACTGTTAGCAGCCACCTGCTTCAGCCGCTCAAATACAGTAGGCTTGCGCTCAGGCTTTTCAACGTAAGGAAATCTCCAAGTTAAAGGGTTCTCAGAGGTCTGCTTGGACTGGGAGCTCTCAAACTCTAAAGCCTGGTTAGGTTCCTGTCCCACAGGCTTGCAAAGTACCTGGCCCACAGGCTTGCTAGGTTCCTGGCCCACAGGCACGCCAACAGGCTTGTAGTTCCCGGGCCCAGAGTCACGCCAACAGGCTTGCTTGGTTCCTGTTCTACAGGCCCTCCAACAGGCTTGCTTGGCACCTGGCCTACAGGCTTTCTAGGTTCCTGGCCAACAGAATCTCCAACAGGCTTGCTAGGCTCCTGGCCCACAGGCACGCTAGGTTCCTGGCCCACAGTCAGCCCAACAGGCTTGCTAGTTCCCTGGCCTACAGGCTCTCCAACAGGCTTTCCAACAGGCTTGCTAGGCTCCTGGCCCACAGTCACTCCAACAGGCTTGCTCGGCACTTGGCCTACAGGCTTGCTAGGTTCCTGGCCCACATGCTCTCCAGCAGGCTTGCTAGTTCCCTGGCCTACAGGCTCTCCAATAGGCTTGCTAGGCTCCTGGCCCACAGGCACGCTAGGTTCCTGGCACACAGTCACGCTAGGTTCCTGGCCCACAGTCACGCCAACAGGCTTGCTAGTTCCCTGGCCTACAGGCTTGCTTGGTTCCAGGCCCACAGTCACACCAACAGGCTTGCTAGGTTCCTGTGCTACATGCTCTCCAACAGGCTTGCTAGGTTCCTGTCCAACAGGCTCTCCAACAGGCTTGCTAGGCTCCTGGCCCACAGTCACGCCAGGTTCCGGGCCCACAGTCACGCCAACAGGCTTGCTCGGCACCTGGCCTACAGAATCTCCAACAGGCTTGCTAGGCTCCTGGCCCACAGTCACGCTAGGTTCCTGGCCCACATGCTCTCCAACAGGCTTGCTAATTCCCTGGCCTACAGGCTTGCTATGTTCCTGTTCTACAGGCTCTCCAATAGGCTTGCTAGGCTCCTGGCCCACAGCCTCTCCAACAGGCTTGCTAGGCTCCCCAACAGGCTTGCTAGGCTCCTGGCCCACAGTCACGCCAACAGGCTTGCTAGGTTCCGGGCACAGTCACGCCAACAGGCTTGCTCGGCACCTGGCCCACAGGCTCTCCAACAGGCTTGCTAGGTTCCGGGCTCACAGTCACGCCAACAGGCTTGCTCGGCACCTGGCCTACAGGCTTGCTAGGTTCCTGGCCAACAGGCTCTCCAACAGGCTTGCTAGGCTCCTGGCCAACAGGCTCTCCAACAGGCTTGCTAGGCTCCTGGCCCACAGTCAGGCTAGGTTCCTGGCCCACAGTCACGCCAACAGGCTTGCTAGTTCCCTGGCCTACAGGCTTGCTAGGTTCCTGGCCTACAGGCACTCCAACAGGCTTGCTAGGCTCCTGGCCCACAGGCTCGCTAGGTCCATGGCCCACATGCTCTCCAACAGGCTTGCTAGTTCCCTGGCCTACAGGCTCTCCAACAGGCTTGCTAGGTCCCTGGCCCACAGGCTTGCTAGGTTCCTGGCCCACAGGCTCTCCAACAGGCTTGCTAGGTCCCTGTCCCACAGGCTTGCTAGGTTCCAGGCCCACAACAACCTGGCTAGGTTCCTGTCCCACAGGCTTGCTAGGTTCTTGTCCCACAGGCTCTCCAGACTTCAGGGCATTGTTGCTCACATCGTGTTTCCTAGAAACATACATGGAATATGGCATTACTCAAACCTCAGAATTATAGGTGTTGTCAAAGTGAAGAAAGGCAACAAGTTACCTCAAGTAGTGGCACTCAATATCAACCATAGCTGCACTGGGCTTCACTATAGAAGTGTTAGCAAGAGGTTTTGGCTCATTGACAAGAGTGAAGGTGTAGATCAGCACGCCCTCCGTCATCTAGGAAGAGAGTCACAAATCATGTATCAGACTAGAATAATGAGTCCCATTCTTCAGGAAGTTAACCAACGTAACATACCGTCAGCTCACTGCCACAGCCATGCAGTTCTGATTCAAAGGTGAGCACATGAGTTTCAGAGTCCTCCTCAGTGGCAGCACAGCCTCCTAAAGTGATACGCTCTGGCTGGATGAGCCGGCCAATCCCCAGAAGATCCTGCTTCACCTCCACACGGACCACACTGAGCTACCACACTGTTGGCCGCCACTTGTTTTAGACTCTCAAACACAGTAGAATTGCGGTCATGCATTTCAACCTTAGGATAGCGCCAAGTCAGAGGGTTCTCAAAGGTCTGCATGGACTGGAAGCTCTCAGGGTCCTCATCCTGGCTAGGTTCCTGTCCCACTGGCTCGCCGCTAGGTTCCTGTCCCACTGGCTCGCCGCTAGGTTCCTGTCCCACTGGCTCGCCGCTAGGTTCCTGTCCCACTGGCTCGCCGCTAGGTTCCTGTCCCACTGGCTCGCCACTAGGTTCCTGTCCCACTGGCTCGCCACTAGGTTCCTGTCCCACTGGCTCACTAGGTTCCTGTCCCACTGGCTCACTAGGTTCCTGTCCCACTGGCTCACTAGGTTCCTGTCCCACTGGCTCACTAGGTTCCTGTCCCACTGGCTCACTAGGTTCTTGTCCCACTGGCTCACTAGGTTCCTGTCCCACTGGCTCGCCGCTAGGTTCCTGTCCCACTGGCTCGCCGCTAGGTTCCTGTCCCACTGGCTCGCCGCTAGGTTCCTGTCCCACTGGCTCACTAGGTTCCTGTCCCACTGGCTCACTAGGTTCCTGTCCCACTGGCTCATTAGGTTCCTGTCCCACTGGCTCACTAGGTTCTTGTCCCACTGGCTCACTCGGTTCTTGTCCCACTGGCTCACTAGGTTCTTGTCCCACTGGCTCACTAGGTTCTTGTCCCACTGGCTCACTAGGTTCTTGTCCCACTGGCTCACTAGGTTCTTGTCCCACTGGCTCACTAGGTTCTTGTCCCACTGGCTCACTAGGTTCTTGTCCCACTGGCTCAACAACAGCCTCAACAGGGTCTTCTCCCACAGGCTCTTCCTGCACTGGCTTCTGAGAGTCAAACTGGGCTGGGACTTGATCGTCATGCAGAAACCCCGATCTCGGATAAAACCATCTGGAGTCCCAAGCATCACTAACAACACAGCCAAAAGCCATGACCAAAAGAAGCACTGCAGACACCTGCCTGAACCCCATCACTGCAATTAGATATTAGTTATTCTTGTCAATACGTTCACAGAGTCTGTCAAACCATTTTATAGCCACAATGTCTGACATAGACCCCACCCCTTCAGCAATCAGCTTGATTATTGTCCAGACCTGATTAATTATACAGGTGCTGAGGAATGTGAAGTTGATTGTCATTTACGTACCATTGGTTGCCTTTGTGCAGGCAAAATCACGTACACCTGAAGCTTTATTGAGGAGGCCTCAACTTTAGAGAGCGTTGATAGAAATGTGTTATGTAGAACAGTCATACTTTTCTATAGTGGATGTTACTCCCAGATCCTGTTGTTGATCTAACCTTGGTAGAGAAAAAGAAAGATTGGTCAGAAACTGGTTGACAATAACATTGGTAGAAGTTTTTATGCATTTTCACAGATGGATCCAAGGACTCAGATAGTGGGCGCACAGCTAGCAGGCGTTTATGTTCCTGAATTTGATGTGCAGATATGTAGAAGACTAACAGCTGAACTGTTGGCGATAGCAGTTGCCCTCCAGTGGGTGGAGGACGTACAACCTGTCAGAATTATAGTATGTTCAGATTCCCTGTCTATATTGAATAGTTTATCATCTGGCTAATCTAATAGGAGTGATATACTATTGGAGGTATTAATATTATTATGGAGAATTGAGAGACAGGGTGCAGTGTTGAGGTTCTACTGGGTCCCAGCCTATTTGGTTGTGGAAGGGAATGAAATTGTAGACCAGTTAGCCAAAAGAGCTTTAAAACGAGATATAATTGATATTAATGTTCCACTGGGTAGAGGTGAGGCCAAATGTAAGATCTGAGCCATTTTGATGGATGTGTGGCAGAAGAGATGGGACTCTGAGCCCGAGGGCCGGCATTTATATGCCCTCCAAATAAAGGTTGGCGGACCAATATCCAAAGGTCAGATTAGGAAGGATGAGGTGGTGTTTGCTCAATTGCGCCTAGGACATTGTACATTGAAGTCGTCATCACATCTGGTTGGCAATGGTTTGTGTCTGGAATGTATGGTCGATGAAACGGTGGAGCATGTGTTGTTATATTGTTGTAAGTATGTTGAAGAGAGGGAAAGTTTGAAGTGTAGGGTCATTGAGGTTGGATGTGGTTGGGGGGGTGGGGGGGGGGGTTGGAAGGGATTTTGGAAATGGGGAGGGTCTATTAGAAGTTAGTAGGGCTTTTTTCATTTTCTCAGAAGTACTGAGTTAGGTAGGAGGACTTAGAAATGTGGAGCTATTGTTGTAAACCGTGATTGACCACAAACTCCAGCACAGTAGTTGGCGGCATGCACCTTTAACATCTGTTTGCGGACCACCATTATATCATGGAGGAAGAAGAATACTTTATTTTCTGTAATAATGTGAGCTCTATATATTATATTGCTATAGGATCACACAGGTGCTCACGATAATGAAGTTGATTGTAATTTAACCACACGCCTTGTGTTGCACCAGGGGCGAGAATATATGCTTGAGTAAGGTTGGCTTTTTAGTGTTCATAGCAATGGTTATCAACTGTACTGCAGAACTGGAACGTAAATCACAGAAAATAGATGTTGTGGTGGCAGTAGCAGAGATTTGACTTCAGAAGAGTTACAGTGTGTGTTATGTGATAGTGTCCTGTCCTCTCAGGTCGTTGGCCTGGAGTAGGATCAGACAGGATGAACGTAGTGGAATAAAGTGATGGGTTTTAATGAGTATAGGGTTAGTTGGTAGGGTAATAAAAAGTGTGTGTGTGTGTATTTTTATATATATATATATATATATATATATACATCATTTCCTGTAGTTTTGGGACACTGAAGTCCATGGAAAATAAGAGCACCTCCTCCCAACTGCCCACTGCACTGAGGCTAGGAAACACTGTCACCACCGATAAATCTACAATAATTGAGAATTTCAACAAGCATTTTGCTACGGCTGGCCATGTTTTCCACCTGGCTACCACTACCCCGGCCACCAGCTCTGCATCCTCCGCTGCAACTTGCCCATGCCCCCCCCGCTTCTCTTTCACACAAATTCAGACAGCTTATGTTCTGAAAGAGGTGAAAAATATGGACCCCTACAAATCAGCTAGGCTAGACAATCTGGACCCTTTCTTTCTAAAATTTAAAAGAGTTAAAGTTAAAGTTAAAAAGAAATTACCCTTTCTTTCTAAAATTAGAAAATATAAATTCTGAAAAGTCAGTAATTTGCCTCATTTGTTCCATTACATATAGTCCTGACATCCATTTGTTTGATTGACATAATAGGATACTCCAACCCTAGGCCTCTTATCCCAACTAAGCTCAACGCCTGTATGTATCCAGAGTGAGTGCTGGGGTGTGTTCAGTTCGATTAAACGTTTGTACTGAAGGACAAGTTTCACAAACGTTCAATGTTCATGAACAGACTGAGGTACGTTTGCTCAGTTTGGTGGGTGTAACTTAAATTAGTAATGTATTTAAAGAGCAGCAGAGTGTTCCCTAACCCACAACCCCTCCCAGTTAACTGGTCGTTCAGAACAGCACTGTTTAATTGAACTTTGCAGTACGTTGTTGTACTGAACGCAAGCCCTTGGTCAACGAAAAGCTAGTTTCTATTGGACAAATCCGGTAGGTCCCACCCAGTGTGGTGTGAAGATCTAGGATCAGGTCCCTCCGTCCATGTAAAATTGAGATCCAAGACAAATTATCCTAAAAGTTAACACGCTTACAGAGACGCTTGATACAAGAGGGTGTAGTCATTCATCTAAACAGCTGCCAAACGTTCTGAAACTAAAGTATTTATTGGACAAATTCAGATAATGGGAGGGACTTAAATTTTTGTAAACACTATTTGCTGAATGTTTCTTAAATGGGATGGACTTAAGCATTCTGCAACAGAATGAATACACCCAAGGTGTGTAAGAGATGTTGCGGTCACCACCAGCGCAACTATGAGGTTGGCCGCGACAGTTGCAGTTCCTTACACAAGTGTCAAGAGGAAATTGAACTTCAGCCATTATAAAAGCAAAAACAGAAGAGGGCTGTTGAATCATCCATCTTACAAATACAGGAAGTCAAATGGACAAGCATCAGAATAGTAAAGGCAGTTCCTGTGTTCAGGTTCGTTACTGGTGATTAGATGTGAGGGTTCAGATGTTCGACACTCATTCTCATGTACTCCCCGATCTTCTGTTACAGATGTGATGGTTCCAAGGCCCGTTTAGACATTTAAAAATGCCTCCTTCCTAATCTGACACATTGGACTGGTGAAACCCAAAATGGTGGATCTTGCCCTCACTTGAATCCAAATGAAACAAAAATCACTTTCAAATGTTTATTTCCCAAAAAATCTACTATATTGACAAATCACTCCTGGAAATTGATGGGGCCTGGGGTAAGAATTCAGTATGGTAGCAATGTCAAGAATACCTGAGAAATGTAGCTCATGGCAATGTCCTGTGAATAGTGATCAGCTGAACACATAATTTTCCTAATTGAATGGTTGATATCACTGCATTCCTGAATTAACCCCAGCAGACATTGAATATTACATTCTAAATAAATCCAGTCAGATGTGAACATTTTAATGTAATATGTTTATTCTCCCAAAAAAAGTTTAAAAAAGCAAGATTACTCTTGGACTATGATAGGGCCCATGGTAGCATCACCTTCCTTCTGCCCATCTGAGGAGAGTAGAGAACAGTGATAAGATAAAACTGTGATGAAGATAAAGCTCTGGCTTTGATTGACACTTACCTGAATTACTGTCCAGATCTCTAGCCTTGCTCGCAGCACAGCTGGAGTCACAGCAGCCACAAACCTCGTCATCCCCATCTGCAGCCTTCCACCTACAGATAAATATGAAGGTTAGTTCATATAGCAGCATGTCATAAACGTAATATTCCCACAACTCAGCTTACATACCCATCTGTGAAGGAGCAGGCCTTGTTCTCAGCATCAATGGGGGAAGAGGCTGCAGTTGCTTTCAGATGACATGTTATGTAGAGCTGTTGGGAATAATTCTGTGGTTGGAACCTGAAGGACACCAGCTGAAACTGGATCTTGTCATCCTTCGATCTGGACAGGAACTGGGAGCTGGAGCCGGTCAGCTTGGCGTCAACCAGACATCTGAGGAGACCAAGGGTCAACGTTAGGCTTCAGGGGTCACATTTATGGTAACATAAGAGGTGTCAAACTGACAACTAAACTCACCCATGGTCCTCAATGAAAGAGTATCTAGGGACAGTGTTGACATCAGGCGCCAAGGTGGCGACACAGCGGTCCACAAAGATACGGAGGGGAACGTGGTGGTAGGGCATGACCGAAGCTTCCATGTTGATGACGTCACCAAGATAGTAATGGTTGGAGGGCCTCTCAAACTGCCAGTCAGCTGGAAAGACAAGTAGCATGTTAGTGGTGGTTTACACAGAGGAAGAGGCTTCCAGTCAGGTTTACCCACCAGTCATTAACCTCAGGGAGAAGTAGAGGAGCTCCTCCGCCACCATGTTGGAGGTGTAGGGGATCCAGGTCGGCTTCAGGGCATTGCTGCTCACATCGTGATTCCTAGAAAAAAAAACATGGAATATGGCATTACTCAAACCTCAGAATTATAGGTGTTGTCAAAGTGAAGAATGGCAACAATAGTTACCTCAAGTAGTGGCACTCAATATCAACCATAGCTGCACTGGTCTTCACTATAGAAGTGTTAGCAAGAGGTTTTGGCTCATGGACAAGAGTGAAGGTGTAGATCAGCACATCCTCCGTCATCTAGGAACAGGATCACAAATTATGTCTGAGACAAGAATAACGATTCCCATTCTTCAGGAAGTTGAACAGCAGAAGTGACATACCGTCAGCTCACTGCCACAGCCATGCAGCTCTGATTCAAAGGTGAGCACATGAGCGTCAGCGTCCTCCTCAGTGGCAGCACAGCCTCCTAGAGTGATACGCTCTGGCTGGATGAGCCGGCCAATGCCCAGCAGGTCCTGCTTCACCTCCACACGGACCACACTCTCCCCACACCAAGCCGCCACACTGGTAGCAGCCACCTGCTTCAGCCCCTCAAATACAGTAGGCTTGCGCTCAGGCTTTTCAACGTAAGGAAATCTCCAAGTCAAAGGGTTCTCAGAGGTCTGCTTGGACTGGGAGCTCTCAAACTCTAAAGCCTGGTTAGGTTCCTGTCCCACAGGCTTGCAAAGTACCTGGCCCACAGGCTTGCTAGGTTCCTGTCCCACAGGCACGCCAACAGGCTTGCTTGGTTCCTGTTCTACAGGCTCTCCAACAGGCTTTCTAGGTTCCTGGCCAACAGGCTCTCCAACAGGCTTGCTAGGCTCCTGGCCCACAGGCTCTCCAACAGGCTTTCTAGGCTCCTGGCCCACAGGCTCTCCAACAGGCTTGCTAGGCTCCTGGCCCACAGGCATGCTAGGTTCCTGGCACACAGGCATGCTAGGTTCCTGGCCCACAGTCATGCCAACAGGCTTGCTAGTTCCCTGGCCTACAGGCTTGCTAGGTTCCAGGCCCACAGTCACACCAACAGGCTTGCTAGGCTCCTGGCCCACAGTCACGCCAGGTTCCTGGCCCACAGTCACGCCAGCAGGCTTGCTAGTTCCCTGGCCTACAGGCTTGCTAGGCTCCTGGCCCACAGTCACGCCAGGTTCCTGGCCCACAGTCATGCCAACAGGCTTGCTAGTTCCCTGGCCTACAGGCTTGCTAGGTTCCAGGCCCACAGTCACACCAACAGGCTTGCTAGGCTCCTGGCCCACAGTCACGCCAGGTTCCTGGCCCACAGTCACGCCAGCAGGCTTGCTAGTTCCCTGGCCTACAGGCTTGCTAGGCTCCTGGCCCACAGTCACACCAGGTTCCTGGCCTACAGTCACGCCAACAGGCTTGCTAGGTTCCTGTGCTACAGGCTCTCCAACAGGCTTGCTAGGTTCCTGGCCCACAGTCACGCCAACAGGCTTGCTAGGCTCCTGGCCCACAGGCACGCTAGGTTCCTGGCCCACATGCTCTCCAACAGGCTTGCTAGTTCCCTGGCCTACAGGCTTGCTAGGTTCCTGGCCTACAGGCTCTCCAACAGGCTTGCTAGGCTCCTGGCCCACAGTCACGCTAGGTTCCGGGCCCACAGTCATGCCAACAGGCTTGCTAGTTCCCTGGCCTACAGACTTGCTAGGTTCCAGGCCCACAGTCACGCCAACAGGCTTGCTAGGTTCCTGTGCTACAGGCTCTCCAACAGGCTTGCTAGGCTCCTGGCCCACAGTCACGCCAACAGGCTTGCTAGTTCCCTGGCCTACAGGCTTGCTAGGTTCCGGGCCCACAGTCATGCCAACAGGCTTGCTAGGCTCCTGGCCCACAGTCACGCTAGGTTCCGGGCCCACAGTCATGCCAACAGGCTTGCTAGGTTCCTGTGCTACAGGCTCTCCAACAGGCTTGCTAGGTTCCTGGCCCACAGTCACGCCAACAGGCTTGCTCAGCAACTGGCCAACAGGCTTGCTAGGCTCCTGGCCCACAGTCACGCTAGGTTCCGGGCCCACAGTCACGCCAACAGGCTTGCTCAGCACCTGGCCTGTAGGCTTACTAGGTTCTGGGTACACAGTCACGCCAACAGGCTTGCTAGGCTCCTGGCCCACAGGCTCGCTAGGTCCATGGCCCACAGGCTCTCCAACAGGCTTGCTAGGTTCCTGGCCCACAGGCTTGCTATGTCCCTGTCCCACAGGCTCTCCAACATGCTTGCTGGGCTCCTGGCCCACAGGCTTGCTTGGTTCCTGGCCCACAGTCACGCCAACAGGCTTGCTAGTTCCCTGGCCTACAGGCATGCTAGGTTCCTGGCCTACAGGCTCTCCAACAGGCTTGCTAGGTTCCAGGCCCACAACAACCTGGCTAGGTTCCTGTCCCACAGGCTTGCTAGGTTCTTGTCCCACAGGCTCTCCAGACTTCAGGGCATTGTTGCTCACATCGTGTTTCCTAGAAACATACATGGAATATGGCATTACTCAAACATCAGAATTATAGGTGTTGTCAAAGTGAAGAAAGGCAACAAGTTACCTCAAGTAGTGGCACTCAATATCAACCATAGCTGCACTGGGCTTCACTATAGAAGTGTTAGCAAGAGGTTTTGGCTCATAGACAAGAGTGAAGGTGTAGATCAGCACGCCCTCCGTCATCTAGGAAGAGAGTCACAAATCATGTATCAGACTAGAATAATGAGTCCCATTCTTCAGGAAGTTAACCAACGTAACATACCGTCAGCTCACTGCCACAGCCATGCAGCTCTGATTCAAAGGTGAGCACATGAGTTTCAGAGTCCTCCTTAGTGGCAGCACAGCCTCCTAAAGTGATACGCTCTGGCTGGATGAGCCGGCCAATCCCCAGAAGATCCTGCTTCACCTCCACACGGACCACGCTCTCCCCACACCGAGCTACCACACTGTTGGCCGCCACTTGTTTTAGACTCTCAAACACAGTAGATTTGCGGTCATGCATTTCAACCTTAGGATAGCGCCAAGTCAGAAGGTTCTCAAAGGTCTGCTTGGACTGGAAGCCTTCAGGGTCCTCATCCTGGCTAGGTTCCTGTCCCACTGGCTCGCCGCTAGGTTCCTGTCCCACTGGCTCGACAACAGGATCACTAGGTTCTTGTCCCACTGGCTCACTAGGTTCTTGTCCCACTGGCTCACTAGGGTCTTGTCCCACTGGCTCACTAGGGTCTTGTCCCACTGGCTCACTAGGGTCTTCTCCCACAGGCTCAACAGGGTCTTCTCCCACAGGCTCAACAGGGTCTTCTCCCACAGGCTCTTCCTGCACTGGCTTCTGAGAGTCAAACTGGGCTGGGACTTGATCGTCATGCAGAAACCCCGATCTCGGATAAAACCATCTGGAGTCCCAAGCATCACTAACAACACAGCCAAAAGCCATGACCAAAAGAAGCACTGCAGACACTTGCCTGAACCCCATCACTGCAATTAGATATTAGTTATTCTTGTCAATACGTTCACAGAGTCTGTCAAACCATTTTATAGCCACAATGTCTGACATAGACCCCACCCCTTCAGCAATCAGCTTGATTATTGTCCAGACCTGATTAATTATACAGGTGCTGAGGAATGTGAAGTTGATTGTCATTTACGTACCATTGGTTGCCTTTGTGCAGGCAAAATCACGTACACCTGGAGCTTTATTGAGGAGGCCTCAACTTTAGAGAGCGTTGATAGAAATGTGTTATGTAGAACAGTCATGCATTTCTATAGTGGATGTTACTCCCAGATCCTGTTGTTGATCTAACCTTGGTAGAGAAAAAGAAAGATTGGTCAGAAACTGGTTGACAATAAAATTGGTAGAAGTTTTTATGCATTTTCACAGATGGATCCAAGGACTCAGATAGTGGGCGCACAGCTAGCAGGCGTTTACGTTCCTGAATTTGATGTGCAGATATGTAGAAGACTAACAGCTGAACTGTTGGCGATAGCAGTTGCCCTCCAGTGGGTGGAGGACGTACAACATGTCAGAATTATAGTATGTTCAGATTCCCTGTCTGTATTGAATAGTTTATCATCTGGCTAATCTAATAGGAGTGATATACTATTGGAGGTATTAATATTATTATGGAGAATTGAGAGACAGTGTGCAGTGTTGTGGTTCTACTGGGTCCCAGCCTATTTGGTTATGGAAGGGAATGAAATTGTAGACCAGTTAGCCAAAAGAGCTTTAAAACGAGATATAATTGATATTAATGTTCCAATGGGTAGAGGTGAGGCCAAATGTAAGATCAGAGCCATTTTGATGTATGTGTGGCAGAAGAGATGGGACTCTGAGCCCAAGGGCCGGCATTTATATGCCCTCCAAAGAAAGGTTGGCGGACCAATATCCAAATATCAGATTAGGAAGGATGAGGTGGTGTTTGCTCAATTGCGCCTAGGACATTGTACATTGAACTCGTCATCACATCTGGTTGGCAATGGTTTGTGTCTGGAATGTATGGTCGATGAAACGGTGGAGCATGTGTTGTTATACTGAGTTAGGTAGGAGGACTTAGAAATGTGGAGCTATTGTTGTAAACCGTGATTGACCACAAACTCCAGCACAGTAGGTGGCGGCATGCACCTTTAACATCTGTTTGCGGACCACCATTATATCATGGAGGAAGAAGAAGACTTTTCTGTAATAATGTGAGCTCTATATATTATATTGCTATAGGATCACACAGGTGCTCACAATAATGAAGTTGATTGTAATTTAACCACACGCCTTGTGTTGCACCAGGGGCGAGAATATATGCTTGAGTAAGGTTGGCTTTTTAGTGTTCATAGCAATGGTTATCAACTGTACTGCAGAACTGGAACGTAAATCACAGAAAATAGATGTTGTGGTGGCAGTAGCAGAGATTTGACTTCAGAAGAGTTACAGCGTGTGTTATGTGTACTCTCAGGCCGTTGGCCTGGGGTAGGATCAGACAGGATGAACGTAGTGGAATAAAGTGATGGGTTTTAATGAGTATAGGGTTAGTTGGTAGGGTAATAAAAAGTGTGTGTGTGTATTTATATGTATATATATATACATCATTTCCTGTAGTTTTGGGACACTGTGAAGTCCATGGAAAATAAGAGCACCTCCTCCCAACTGCCCACTGCACTGAGGCTAGGAAACACTGTCACCACCGATAAATCTACAATAATTGAGAATTTCAACAAGCATTTTGCTACGGCTGGCCATGCTTTCCACCTGGCTACCACTACCCCGGCCACCAGCTCTGCACCCTCCGCTGCAACTTGCCCATGCCCCCCCCCCGCTTCTCCTTCACACAAATTCAGAAAGCTTATGTTCTGAAAGAGGTGAAAAATATGGACCCCTACAAATCAGCTAGGCTAGACAATCTGGACCCTTTCTTTCTAAAATTAGCCGTCGAAATTGTCGCTACCCCTATTACTAGCCTGTTCAACCTCTCTTTCGTAACGTCTGAGATCCCCAGAGATTGGAAAGCTGCCACGGTCATCCCCATCTTCAAAAGGGGTGACACTCTAGATCCAAACTGTTACAGACCTATATCCATCCTGCCCTGCCTTTCGAAAGTATTTGAATGCCAAGTTAACAAACAGATCACCGACCATTTCGAATCCCACCGTACCTTCTCCGCTATGCAATCCGGTTTCCGAGCTGGTCATGGGTTCACCTCAGCCACGCTCAAGGTCCTATACGATATTATAACCGTGATCGATAAAAGACAGTACTGCGCAGCCATCTTCATCGACCTGGCCAAGGCTTTCGACTCTGTCAACCACCGGATTCTTATTGGCAGACTAAATAGCCTTGGTTTCTCTAATGACTGCCTCGCCTGGTTCACCAACTACTTCTCAGATAGAGTTCAATGTGTCAAATCGGAGGGCCTGTTGTCTGGACCTCTGGCCGTCTCTATGGTGGTGCCACAGGGTTCAATTCTCGGGCCGATTCTATTCTCTGTGTATATCAATGATGTCGCTCTTGCTGCTGGTGACGCTCGGATCCACCTCTATGCGGACGACACCATTTTGTATACATCTGGCCCTTCATTGGACACTGTGTTAACAAACCTCCAAACGAGCTTCAACGCCATACAACACTCCTTCCGTAGCATCCAACTGCTCTTAAACACTAGTAAAACTAAATGCATGCTCTTCAACCAAAATGCTGCTTGCACCCGCCCCCTCCGACTAGAATCACTACTCTCGGTGGGTCTGACTTAGAGTATGTGGACAACTACAAATACCTAGGTGTCTGGTTTAGACTGTAAACTCTCCTTCCAGACTCACATTAAGCATCTCCAATCCAAAGTTAGATCTAGGAACGGCTTCCTATTTCGCAACAAAGCCTCCTTCACTCATGCTGCCAAACATGCCCTCGTAAAACGGACTATCCTACCGATCCTAGCCTCCAACACTCTACTAAGCAAATTGGATGTAGTTGTGGTGTCCGAACAACGATGCTGCGATGATGTGTTGATAAGAAATCCGCTGACACTGTACTTTGATTACAAAGGTTTATTATATAAAAGATTTCAGCATCAATTTACAGACTCTGCAGAATCTGGAGAGCAACGAAACCAATCCCAAATATGATCGCTCTCCTTGTCCTTTTGTTAAAACATGGTATATATATTCTATGCTTTATGTAACATAAGATGGCGTGATTTGAATAGACCAATCCCTGGCCTCCACATATCCAAATCTCCACTGTTTTAGGGGGGCCCTATAGTAACACTTTCCAGATGTTTCAGCAAAGCAGAGTAAAGTTCATCTAACCAACAATATGAAAACCTCAGATACTACATAGTCTATCACAGTGCCATCTGCTTTGTCACCAAAGCCCCATATACTACCCACCATTGTGACCTGTACTCTCTCGTTGGCTGGCCCTCACTACATATTCGTCGCCAAACCCACTGGCTCCAGGTCATCTATAAATCACTTCTAGGCAAATCCCTGCCTTATTTTAGCTCATTGGTCACCATAGCAACACCCACCCGTAGGATACGCTCCAGCAGGTATATCTCATTGGTCATCCCCAAAGCCAACACCTCCTTTGGCCGCCATTCCTTCCAGTTCTCTGCTGCCAATGACTGGAACGAACTGCAAAAATCTCTGAAGCTGGAGACTCTTAGCTCCCTCACTAACTTTAAGCATCAGTTGTCAGAGCAGCTTACCGATCACTGCACCTGTACACAGCCATTCTGAAATTAGCCCACCCAACTACCTCATCCCCATATTGTTATTTATTTTGCTAATTCGCACCCCAGTATCTCTATTTGCACATCATCTTTTGCACATCTATCATTCCAGTGTTAATACGAAATTGTAACTCTTTTGCACTATGCCTATTTATTGCCTTACCTCCATAATTTACTACATTCGCACACACTGTATATATATTTTCTGTTGTATTTTTGACTTTATGTTTTGTTTACCCCATATGTAACTCTGTGTTGTTGTTTTCATCGCACTGTTTTGCTTTATCTTGGCCAGGTCGCAGTTGTAAATGAGAACTTGTTCTCAACTGGCTTACCTGGTTAAATAAAGGTGAAAAAATATATAAATAAAAAAATCACAAAATGTAACGGATCTATAATATATTTCAGTTGGGAGCGGTAACGGAACCTAAACCCCACAGAAGAAGAATAACTGCCCAGTCGCTGCTGACCCATGCCAAATCTTTGATAGGTTACGTATCCGCTAACCACGTCATATGTTATAGCAGGTGTGTCAAACTCATTCCATGGAGGGCCTTGTGTCTGCTGGTTTTTCCTTTCCATTAAGATCTAGACAACCATGTGAGGGTAGTTCCTTACTAATCAGTTTCCTTAATTCATCAATCAAGTACAAGGGAGGAGCAAAAACCCGCAGACACTCAGCCCTCCGTGGAACACATGTGTGTTATAGCAACCTGGTCCCGACTGCACAATTGATGACTTGGCATGCAACCATAGGTTGATGCATGCAAAGTCTGAGCAGGGGAACGCGACCGTGCACTTTCAAGAGCGGCTGAACTCACCAATTACGCATATATTTTTCTGCTGCTAATTTAAAAAACGGATTTGTGTCTTCGGGGTGTTATGTTCGGTATATCATACACTGGCAGTTGTTGTTTGTCCCTCGAGTCACGGTAGCAGAAGATCACCCTCAATAGTCAGTTAATCTTAAAAATCAAGAAATCTGTAATTTGGATGTTTTTGCCAAGGAGGTCTTAGTCACGCAATTTTACATCTAGTCAAGGTGTTTGGTGCAGTATTTCTCAAGTAAAAAAATGTGCCTGAAATCTAGTAGCACACTGCAGACAGTATTGAGTCAGCTGCTGCTGCGCAGGACTGATTTCTGAGAACATGTCTACAACTTCATCAGCAAGCTGTCAAACTATTGGAAATAAAGCACAAGCTACACTCGGTTTATCACTAGCTAGCTAAGTTCCATCTCTGGGTTTGTAAATTAAGCTAGCTAATAGCAACAAAAAAAATCTAATTGTATTTGTCGTATGATTCACAGACAACAGTGAAATTATTACTTACAGGTCCATTTCCAATAATGCAGAGTTAAGAAATAGAAATAGTGACACAAGAATAAATACACAGTGAATAACAAAAATAACGAGTAAAAATAACATGGCTATATATAGGGAGTAGAAAATAACATGGCTACATACAGGGAGTACCAGTACCGAGTCGATGTGCATGGGTACAAGTTAATTGAGGTAGCTATGTGCTGTACATATAGGTAGGGGTAAAGTAACTAGGCAACAGGATAGATAGACAGTAGCGTGTGTGGCGTCAGTATGCATGTGTGTGCATATAATGTGTGTGTGTGTTGGGGTGTAAGTATGTGTGGGTAGAGTCCAGTGTGTGTGCATAGTGGGTTAGTGCAATAAAAGGGTCAATGCAGGTAGTCCGTGTAGCCATTTGATTAGCTATTTAGCAGTCTTGTTTAGAAGTCTTATGGCTTGGATGTAGAAACTGTTCATGGTCCTGCTGGTTTCAGACTTGGTACCACTTGCCGTGCGGTAACAGAGAGAACAGTCTGTGGCTTGGGTGGCTGGAGTCTTTGACAATTTTCTGGCCTTTGACACCGCCTAGTATAGAGGTTCTGGATGGCAGGGAGCTCGACCCCAGTGATGTACTGGGTCATACGCACTACCCTCTGTAGCTCCTTGCGGTCAGATGCCAAGCAGTTGCCATATCAAGCGGTGAAGCAGCCAGTCCAGATGCTCTCGATGGTGCAGCTGTAGACATTTACCAGAATCTGAGGGCCCATGCCAAATCTTTTCATCCTCCTGAGTGGGAAGAGGCGTTTTCTTCACAACTGTGTGGTGTGTTTGGACCATGATAGATCCTTAGTGATGTGGACACTGAGGAACTTGAAGCTCTCGACCCGCTCCGCTACAGCCCCATCGATGTGAATGGGGCGTGCACGGCCTTCTGTTTCCTGTAGTCCACAATCAGCGCCATTGTTTTACTGACGTTGAGGGAGAGGATGTTGTCCTGGCACCACACTGCTAGGTCTCTGACCTTCTCCCTATAGGCTGTCTCATCGTCGTCGGTGATCAGGCCTACCACCGTCGGCAAACTTAATGGTGTTGGAGTCGTGGGTGAACAGGGAGTGCAGGAGGGGACTAAGCACGCACCCTTGAGGGGCCCCCGTGGCGGATGCGTTGTCTACCCTCACCACCTGGGGGCGGCCCGTCAGGAAGTCTAGGTTCCAGTTGCAGAGGGAGGAGTTTAGTCCCAGGGCAGGCAGGCCACGTTAGTTAAATAAGCTTATCAAGTCACTGGCTAGTGGCAAAGTGCGTCGGTACCATTTTGTTCTTACAACTTTCTCACTATTACCAGAGATACTCTATATAATGATGAGATGGTCTTGTCTCCGCCCTAACAATGGGGATTGTTGCCCACAAATTCGGAACGGCGAGCTGTCAAGCGTCGCCTATTCCTCCTTTTGGATACATACCCTTATTTGAACTTCCTTTGAATATTCAATGAGGGGTGTTGTCAACCGCCTGAAATCTAAGGCATTTCAAATTAATCGAGAAAGTGAGAACGACAATTTCTTGGAAAGGTAAGTCAGTCGTTCATTTAGTAGTCATTCAATAGCAAAGTCAGCTATATATAAGTAATTTCCCCCTTACGATATTTCTCTTCAGATGAACTTGCGAGGTAATTGACTGTCAGAGAGTTGAGGAACGCTAACTTTAGTGCTAGCTGTAGCTTATTTTCCCCAATGCACAATAAATCGTTTCTACTAACAAGCCGGGCGGGAGCTTGACCCTGATTGCTCCAGTGGGTTGCTCTGGATGGGAGCGTCTGTTAAATGACTGGAATTGTAATGTAAATGTTGAGCGGCTTCACTGCAGCTGGATTGTAGGTTTTCAAAATTCAGGTCCGTACAGCTACCCCAGGGAGATTCCCACATTTTTCACGAGCTACTTTTGCTCTGAAAGTGTCCATCCATCAGTTGATGACAATGTCTGTTTACAGACCTAGTGAATATGCATAGACTTCGTAGTACATTTACACTAATATTGATGCTCAGGCCATTTCACAACACTACCCATCATGTCTCTTGTCCACCCCGAGCTTCTGTTATAGCTGCGATGGTTCCAAGGCCTGTTCATTAAAGAATGCCTCCTTCCTAATCTGACATATTGGACAGGTGAAACCCAAAATGGTGGATCTCTTCCCCTCACTTGAATCCAAATAGAAGAAACAAAATCACATTCAAATGTTGATTTTCCAAAAGTCAAACCACTCCTGGAAATGTATGGGGCCCAGGGTAACAATTCAGTATGGTAGCAATTTTAATACCTGAGAAATGTAGCTCATGACAAAGTTCTGTGGATAAAGAGTGATCAGCTGTACACATCATTTTCCGATTTGAATGGTTGATTGCGTTCCTGAATAAACCCCATTCTAAATAAATCCAGTCAGATGTGAACATTGTAATTTGTTTATTCTCCCAAAAAAAGTTTAAAAAAGCAAGATTACTCTTGGACGATGATAGGGCCCATGGTAGCGTCACCTTCCTTCTGCACATCTGAGGAGAGTAGAGAACAGTGATAAGATAAAACTGTGTGATGAAGATAAAGCTCTGATTGACACCTACCTGAATTACTGTCCAGATCTCTAGCCTTGCTCGCAGCACAGCTGGAGTCACAGCAGCCACAAACCTCGTCATCCCCACCTGCAGCCTTCCACCTACAGATAAATATGAAGGTTAGTTCATATAGCAGCATATAAACGTAATATTCCCACAACTCAGCTTACATACCCATCTGTGAAGGAGCAGGCCTTGTTCTCAGCATCAATGGGGGAAGAGGCTGCAGTTGCTTTCAGATGACATGTTATGTAGAGCTGTTGGGAATCATTCTGTGGTTGGAACCTGAAGGACTCCAGCTGAAACTGGATCTTGTCATCCTTGGATCTGGACAGGAACTGGGAGCTGGAGCCGGTCAGCTTGGCATCAACCAGACATCTGAGGAGACCAAGGGTCAACGTTAGGCTTCAGGGGTCACATAAGAGGTGTCAAACTGACAACTAAACTCACCCATGGTCCTCAATGAAAGAGTATCTAGGGACAGTGTTGACATCAGGCGCCAAGGTGGCGACACAGCGGTCCACAAAGACACGGAGGGGAACGTGGTGGTAGGGCATGACCGAAGCTTCCATGTTGATGATGTCACCAAGATAGTAATGGTTGGAGGGCCTCTCAAACTGCCAGTCAGCTGGAAAGACGAGTAGCATGTTAGTGGTGGTTTACACAGAGGAAGAGGCTTCCAGTCAGGTTTACCCACCAGTCATTAACCTCAGGGAGAAGTAGAGGAGCTCCTCCGCCACCATGTTGGAGGTGTAGGGGATCCAGGTCGGCTTCAGGGCATTGCTGCTCACATCGTGATTCCTAGAAAAAAAAAACATGGAATATGGCATTACTCAAACCTCAGAATTATAGGTGTTGTCAAAGTGAAGAATGGCAACAATAGTTACCTCAAGTAGTGGCACTCAATATCAACCATAGCTGCACTGGTCTTCACTATAGAAGTGTTAGCAAGAGGTTTTGGCTCATGGACAAGAGTGAAGGTGTAGATCAGCACATCCTCCGTCATCTAGGAACAGGATCACAAATTATGTCTGAGACAAGAATAACGATTCCCATTCTTCAGGAAGTTGAACAGCAGAAGTGACATACCGTCAGCTCACTGCCACAGCCATGCAGCTCTGATTCAAAGGTGAGCACATGAGCGTCAGCGTCCTCCTCAGTGGCAGCACAGCCTCCTAGAGTGATACGCTCTGGCTGGATGAGCCGGCCAATGCCCAGCAGGTCCTGCTTCACCTCCACACGGACCACACTCTCCCCACACCAAGCCGCCACACTGTTAGCAGCCACCTGCTTCAGCCGCTCAAATACAGTAGACTTGCGCTCAGGCTTTTCAACATAAGGAAATCTCCAAGTCAAAGGGTTCTCAGAGGTCTGCTTGGACTGGGAGCTCTCAAACTCTAAAGCCTGGTTAGGTTCCTGTCCCACAGGCTTGCAAAGTACCCGGTTCACAGGCTTGCTAGGTTCCTGGCCCACAGGCACGCCAACAGGCTTGCTTGGTTCCTGTTCTACAGGCTCTCCAACAGGCTTGCTCGGCACCTGGCCTACAGGCTTTCTAGGCTCCTGGCCCACAGGCTCTCCAACAGGCTTGCTAGGTTCCTGGCACACAGGCACGCTAGGTTCCTGGCCCACAGTCACGCCAACAGGCTTGCTAGTTCCCTGGCCTACAGGCTTGCTAGGTTCCAGGCCCACAGTCACGCCAACAGGCTTGCTAGGTTCCTGTGCTACAGGCTCTCCAACAGGCTTGCTAGGTTCCTGGCCCACAGGCTCTCCAACAGGCTTTCTAGGTTCCTGGCCCACAGTCACGCCAACAGGCTTGCTAGGCTCCTGGCCCACAGGCACGCTAGGTTCCTGGCACACAGTCACGCCAACAGGCTTGCTAGTTCCCTGGCCTACAGGCTTGCTAGGTTCCAGGCCCACAGTCACGCCAACAGGCTTGCTCGGCACCTGGCCTACAGGCTTTCTAGGTTCCTGGCCAACAGGCTCTCCAACAGGCTTTCTAGGCTCCTGGCCCATAGGCTCTCCAACAGGCTTGCTAGGTTCCTGGCACACAGGCACGCTAGGTTCCTGGCCCACAGTCACGCCAACAGGCTTGCTAGTTCCCTGGCCTACAGGCTTGCTAGGTTCCAGGCCCACAGTCACGCCAACAGGCTTGCTAGGTTCCTGTGCTACAGGCTCTCCAACAGGCTTGCTAGGTTCCTGGCCCACAGGCTCTCCAACAGGCTTGCTAGGTTCCTGTGCTACAGGCTCTCCAACAGGCTTGCTAGGTTCCTGGCCCACAGTCACGCCAACAGGCTTGCTAGTTCCCTGGCCTACAGGCTTGCTAGGTTCCAGGCCCACAGTCACGCCAACAGGCTTGCTAGGTTCCTGTGCTACAGGCTCTCTAACAGGCTTGCTAGGTTCCTGGCCCACAGTCACGCCAACAGGCTTGCTAGGCTCCTGGCCCACAGGCACGCTAGGTTCCTGGCACACAGTCACGCCAACAGGCTTGCTAGGTTCCTGTGCTACAGGCTCTCCAACAGGCTTGCTAGGCTCCTGGCCCACAGGCACGCTAGGTTCCTGGCCCACAGGCATGCCAACAGGCTTGCTAGTTCCCTGGCCTACAGGCTTGCTAGGTTCCAGGCCCACAGTCACGCCAAAAGGCTTGCTAGGTTCCTGTGCTACAGGCTCTCCAACAGGCTTGCTAGGTTCCTGGCCCACAGGCACGCTAGGTTCCTGGCACACAGTCACGCCAACAGGCTTGCTAGTTCCCTGGCCTACAGGCTTGCTAGGTTCCAGGCCCACAGTCACGCCAACAGGCTTGCTAGGTTCCTGTGCTACAGGCTCTCCAACAGGCTTGCTAGGTTCCTGGCCCACAGTCACGCCAACAGGCTTGCTAGGTTCCTGTGCTACAGGCTCTCCAACAGGCTTGCTAGGTTCCTGGCCCACAGTCACGCCAACAGGCTTGCTAGTTCCCTGGCCTACAGGCTTGCTAGGTTCCAGGCCCACAGTCACGCCAACAGGCTTGCTAGGTTCCTGTGCTACAGGCTCTCTAACAGGCTTGCTAGGTTCCAAGCCCACAGTCACGCCAACAGGCTTGCTAGGTTCCTGGCACACAGTCACGCCAACAGGCTTGCTAGTTCCCTGGCCTACAGGCTTGCTAGGTTCCAGGCCCACAGTCACGCCAACAGGCTTGCTAGGTTCCTGTGCTACAGGCTCTCCAACAGGCTTGCTAGGTTCCTGTGCTACAGGCTCTCCAACAGGCTTGCTAGGCTCCTGGCCCACAGGCACGCTAGGTTCCTGGCCCACAGGCATGCCAACAGGCTTGCTAGTTCCCTGGCCTACAGGCTTGCTAGGTTCCAGGCCCACAGTCACGCCAAAAGGCTTGCTAGGTTCCTGTGCTACAGGCTCTCCAACAGGCTTGCTAGGTTCCTGGCCCACAGGCACGCTAGGTTCCCGGCCCACAGTCACGCCAACAGGCTTGCTAGGTTCTTGTGCTACAAGCTCTCCAACAGGCTTGCTAGGTTCCTGGCCCACAGGCTCTCCAACAGGCTTGCTAGGCTCCTGGCCCACAGGCACACTAGGTTCCTGGCAAACAGTCACGCTAGGTTCCTGGCCCACAGTCACGCCAAAAGGCTTGCTAGGTTCCTGTGCTACAGGCTCTCCAACAGGCTTGCTAGGTTCCTGGCCCACAGGCTCTCCAACAGGCTTCCTAGGCTCCTGGCCCACAGGCACGCTAGGTTCCTGGCACACAGGCACGCTAGGTTCCTGGCCCACAGGCACGCCAACAGGCTTGCTAGTTCCTTGGCCTACAGGCTTGCTAGGTTCCAGGCCCACAGTCACGCCAAAAGGCTTGCTAGGTTCCTGTGCTACAGGCTCTCCAACAGGCTTGCTAGGTTCCTGGCCCACAGGCTCTCCAACAGGCTTTCTAGGTTCCTGGCCCACAGTCACGCCAACAGGCTTGCTAGGCTCCTGGCCCACAGGCACGCTAGGTTCCTGGCACACAGTCACGCCAACAGGCTTGCTAGTTCCCTGGCCTACAGGCTTGCTAGGTTCCAGGCCCACAGTCACGCCAACAGGCTTGCTAGGTTCCTGTGCTACAGGCTCTCCAACAGGCTTGCTAGGTTCCTGGCCCACAGTCACGCCAACAGGCTTGCTAGGTTCCTGTGCTACAGGCTCTCCAACAGGCTTGCTAGGTTCCTGGCCCACAGTCACGCCAACAGGCTTGCTAGTTCCCTGGCCTACAGGCTTGCTAGGTTCCAGGCCCACAGTCACGCCAACAGGCTTGCTAGGTTCCTGTGCTACAGGCTCTCCAACAGGCTTGCTAGGTTCCTGGCCCACAGTCACGCCAACAGGCTTGCTCAGCAACTGGCCAACAGGCTTGCTAGGCTCCTGGCCCACAGTCACGCTAGGTTCCGGGCCCACAGTCACGCCAGGTTCCGGGCCCACAGTCACGCCAACAGGCTTGCTCAGCACCTGGCCTACAGGCTTACTAGGTTCTGGGTACACAGTCACGCCAACAGGCTTGCTAGGCTCCTGGCCCACAGGCTCGCTAGGTCCATGGCCCACAGGCTCTCCAACAGGCTTGCTAGGTTCCTGGCCCACAGGCTTGCTAGGTCCCTGTCCCACAGGCTCTCCAACAGGCTTGCTAGGCTCCTGGCCCACAGGCTTGCTTGGTTCCTGGCCCACAGTCACGCCAACAGGCTTGCTAGTTCCCTGGCCTACAGGCATGCTAGGTTCCTGGCCTACAGGCTCTCCAACAGGCTTGCTAGGCTCCTGGCCCACAGTCACGCCAGGTTCCTGGCCCACAGTCACGCCAACAGGCTTGCTAGGTTCCAGGCCCACAGTCACGCCAACAGGCTTGCTAGGTTCCTGTGCTACAGGCATGATAGGTCCCGGGCCCACAGTCACACTAGGTTCCAGGCCCACAGTCACGCCAACAGGCTTGCTAGGTTCCTGTTCTACAGGCTCTCCAACAGGCTTGCTCGGCACCTGGCCTACAGGCTTTCTAGGTTCCTGGCCCACAGGCTCTCCAACAGGCTTGCTAGGTTCCTGGCCCACAGGCTCTCCAACAGGCTTGCTAGGCTCCTGGCCCACCGGCTTGCTAGGTTCCTGGCCCACCGGCTCTCCAACAGGCTTGCTAGGTTCCAGGCCCACAACAACCTGGCTAGGTTCCTGTCCCACAGGCTTGCTAGGTTCTTGTCCCACAGGCTCTCCAGACTTCAGGGCATTGTTGCTCACATCGTGTTTCCTAGAAACATACATGGAATATGGCATTACTCAAACATCAGAATTATAGGTGTTGTCAAAGTGAAGAAAGGCAACAAGTTACCTCAAGTAGTGGCACTCAATATCAACCATAGCTGCACTGGGCTTCACTATAGAAGTGTTAGCAAGAGGTTTTGGCTCATAGACAAGAGTGAAGGTGTAGATCAGCACGCCCTCCGTCATCTAGGAAGAGAGTCACAAATCATGTATCAGACTAGAATAATGAGTCCCATTCTTCAGGAAGTTAACCAACGTAACATACCGTCAGCTCACTGCCACAGCCATGCAGCTCTGATTCAAAGGTGAGCACATGAGTTTCAGAGTCCTCCTTAGTGGCAGCACAGCCTCCTAAAGTGATACGCTCTGGCTGGATGAGCCGGCCAATCCCCAGAAGATCCTGCTTCACCTCCACACGGACCACGCTCTCCCCACACCGAGCTACCACACTGTTGGCCGCCACTTGCTTTAGACTCTCAAACACAGTAGAATTGCGGTCATGCATTTCAACCTTAGGATAGCGCCAAGTCAGAAGGTTCTCAAAGGTCTGCTTGGACTGGAAGCCTTCAGGGTCCTCATCCTGGCTAGGTTCCTGTCCCACTGGCTCGCCGCTAGGTTCCTGTCCCACTGGCTCGACAACAGGATCACTAGGTTCTTGTCCCACTGGCTCACTAGGTTCTTGTCCCACTGGCTCACTAGGGTCTTCTCCCACTGGCTCAACAGGGTCTTCTCCCACAGGCTCAACAGGGTCTTCTCCCACAGGCTCTTCCTGCACTGGCTTCTGAGAGTCAAACTGGGCTGGGACTTGATCGTCATGCAGAAACCCCGATCTCGGATAAAACCATCTGGAGTCCCAAGCATCACTAACAACACAGCCAAAAGCCATGACCAAAAGAAGCACTGCAGACACTTGCCTGAACCCCATCACTGCAATTAGATATTAGTTATTCTTGTCAATACGTTCACAGAGTCTGTCAAACCATTTTATAGCCACAATGTCTGACATAGACCCCACCCCTTCAGCAATCAGCTTGATTATTGTCCAGACCTGATTAATTATACAGGTGCTGAGGAATGTGAAGTTGATTGTCATTTACGTACCATTGGTTGCCTTTGTGCAGGCAAAATCACGTACACCTGGAGCTTTATTGAGGAGGCCTCAACTTTAGAGAGCGTTGATAGAAATGTGTTATGTAGAACAGTCATACTTTTCTATAGTGGATGTTACTCCCAGATCCTGTTGTTGATCTAACCTTGGTAGAGAAAAATAAAGATTGGTCAGAAACTGGTTGACAATAAAATTGGTAGAAGTTTTTATGCATTTTCACAGATGGATCCAAGGACTCAGATAGTGGGCGCACAGCTAGCAGGCGTTTACGTTCCTGAATTTGATGTGCAGATATGTAGAAGACTAACAGCTGAACTGTTGGCGATAGCAGTTGCCCTCCAGTGGGTGGAGGACGTACAACCTGTCAGAATTATAGTATGTTCAGATTCCCTGTCTGTATTGAATAGTTTATCATCTGGCTAATCTAATAGGAGTGATATACTATTGGAGGTATTAATATTATTATGGAGAATTGAGAGACAGTGTGCAGTGTTGTGGTTCTACTGGGTCCCAGCCTATTTGGTTGTGGAAGGGAATGAAATTGTAGACCAGTTAGCCAAAAGAGCTTTAAAACGAGATATAATTGATATTAATGTTCCAATGGGTAGAGGTGAGGCCAAATGTAAGATCAGAGCCATTTTGATGTATGTGTGGCAGAAGAGATGGGACTCTGAGCCCAAGGGCCGGCATTTATATGCCCTCCAAAGAAAGGTTGGCGGACCAATATCCAAATATCAGATTAGGAAGGATGAGGTGGTGTTTGCTCAATTGCGCCTAGGACATTGTACATTGAACTCGTCATCACATCTGGTTGGCAATGGTTTGTGTCTGGAATGTATGGTCGATGAAACGGTGGAGCATGTGTTGTTATACTGAGTTAGGTAGGAGGACTTAGAAATGTGGAGCTATTGTTGTAAACCGTGATTGACCACAAACTCCAGCACAGTAGGTGGCGGCATGCACCTTTAACATCTGTTTGCGGACCACCATTATATCATGGAGGAAGAAGAAGACTTTTCTGTAATAATGTGAGCTCTATATATTATATTGCTATAGGATCACACAGGTGCTCACAATAATGAAGTTGATTGTAATTTAACCACACGCCTTGTGTTGCACCAGGGGCGAGAATATATGCTTGAGTAAGGTTGGCTTTTTAGTGTTCATAGCAATGGTTATCAACTGTACTGCAGAACTGGAACGTAAATCACAGAAAATAGATGTTGTGGTGGCAGTAGCAGAGATTTGACTTCAGAAGAGTTACAGCGTGTGTTATGTGTACTCTCAGGCCGTTGGCCTGGGGTAGGATCAGACAGGATGAACGTAGTGGAATAAAGTGATGGGTTTTAATGAGTATAGGGTTAGTTGGTAGGGTAATAAAAAGTGTGTGTGTGTATTTATATGTATATATATATACATCATTTCCTGTAGTTTTGGGACACTGTGAAGTCCATGGAAAATAAGAGCACCTCCTCCCAACTGCCCACTGCACTGAGGCTAGGAAACACTGTCACCACCGATAAATCTACAATAATTGAGAATTTCAACAAGCATTTTGCTACGGCTGGCCATGCTTTCCACCTGGCTACCACTACCCCGGCCACCAGCTCTGCACCCTCCGCTGCAACTTGCCCATGCCCCCCCCCCACTTCTCCTTCACACAAATTCAGAAAGCTTATGTTCTGAAAGAGGTGAAAAATATGGACCCCTACAAATCAGCTAGGCTAGACAATCTGGACCCTTTCTTTCTAAAATTAGCCGTCGAAATTGTCGCTACCCCTATTACTAGCCTGTTCAACCTCTCTTTCGTAACGTCTGAGATCCCCAGAGATTGGAAAGCTGCCACGGTCATCCCCATCTTCAAAAGGGGTGACACTCTAGATCCAAACTGTTACAGACCTATATCCATCCTGCCCTGCCTTTCGAAAGTATTTGAATGCCAAGTTAACAAACAGATCACCGACCATTTCGAATCCCACCGTACCTTCTCCGCTATGCAATCCGGTTTCCGAGCTGGTCATGGGTTCACCTCAGCCACGCTCAAGGTCCTATACGATATTATAACCGTGATCGATAAAAGACAGTACTGCGCAGCCATCTTCATCGACCTGGCCAAGGCTTTCGACTCTGTCAACCACCGGATTCTTATTGGCAGACTAAATAGCCTTGGTTTCTCTAATGACTGCCTCGCCTGGTTCACCAACTACTTCTCAGATAGAGTTCAATGTGTCAAATCGGAGGGCCTGTTGTCTGGACCTCTGGCCGTCTCTATGGTGGTGCCACAGGGTTCAATTCTCGGGCCGATTCTATTCTCTGTGTATATCAATGATGTCGCTCTTGCTGCTGGTGACGCTCGGATCCACCTCTATGCGGACGACACCATTTTGTATACATCTGGCCCTTCATTGGACACTGTGTTAACAAACCTCCAAACGAGCTTCAACGCCATACAACACTCCTTCCGTAGCATCCAACTGCTCTTAAACACTAGTAAAACTAAATGCATGCTCTTCAACCAAAATGCTGCTTGCACCCGCCCCCTCCGACTAGAATCACTACTCTCGGTGGGTCTGACTTAGAGTATGTGGACAACTACAAATACCTAGGTGTCTGGTTTAGACTGTAAACTCTCCTTCCAGACTCACATTAAGCATCTCCAATCCAAAGTTAGATCTAGGAACGGCTTCCTATTTCGCAACAAAGCCTCCTTCACTCATGCTGCCAAACATGCCCTCGTAAAACGGACTATCCTACCGATCCTAGCCTCCAACACTCTACTAAGCAAATTGGATGTAGTTGTGGTGTCCGAACAACGATGCTGCGATGATGTGTTGATAAGAAATCCGCTGACACTGTACTTTGATTACAAAGGTTTATTATATAAAAGATTTCAGCATCAATTTACAGACTCTGCAGAATCTGGAGAGCAACGAAACCAATCCCAAATATGATCGCTCTCCTTGTCCTTTTGTTAAAACATGGTATATATATTCTATGCTTTATGTAACATAAGATGGCGTGATTTGAATAGACCAATCCCTGGCCTCCACATATCCAAATCTCCACTGTTTTAGGGGGGCCCTATAGTAACACTTTCCAGATGTTTCAGCAAAGCAGAGTAAAGTTCATCTAACCAACAATATGAAAACCTCAGATACTACATAGTCTATCACAGTGCCATCTGCTTTGTCACCAAAGCCCCATATACTACCCACCATTGTGACCTGTACTCTCTCGTTGGCTGGCCCTCACTACATATTCGTCGCCAAACCCACTGGCTCCAGGTCATCTATAAATCACTTCTAGGCAAATCCCTGCCTTATTTTAGCTCATTGGTCACCATAGCAACACCCACCCGTAGGATACGCTCCAGCAGGTATATCTCATTGGTCATCCCCAAAGCCAACACCTCCTTTGGCCGCCATTCCTTCCAGTTCTCTGCTGCCAATGACTGGAACGAACTGCAAAAATCTCTGAAGCTGGAGACTCTTAGCTCCCTCACTAACTTTAAGCATCAGTTGTCAGAGCAGCTTACCGATCACTGCACCTGTACACAGCCATTCTGAAATTAGCCCACCCAACTACCTCATCCCCATATTGTTATTTATTTTGCTAATTCGCACCCCAGTATCTCTATTTGCACATCATCTTTTGCACATCTATCATTCCAGTGTTAATACGAAATTGTAACTCTTTTGCACTATGCCTATTTATTGCCTTACCTCCATAATTTACTACATTCGCACACACTGTATATATATTTTCTGTTGTATTTTTGACTTTATGTTTTGTTTACCCCATATGTAACTCTGTGTTGTTGTTTTCATCGCACTGTTTTGCTTTATCTTGGCCAGGTCGCAGTTGTAAATGAGAACTTGTTCTCAACTGGCTTACCTGGTTAAATAAAGGTGAAAAAATATATAAATAAAAAAATCACAAAATGTAACGGATCTATAATATATTTCAGTTGGGAGCGGTAACGGAACCTAAACCCCACAGAAGAAGAATAACTGCCCAGTCGCTGCTGACCCATGCCAAATCTTTGATAGGTTACGTATCCGCTAACCACGTCATATGTTATAGCAGGTGTGTCAAACTCATTCCATGGAGGGCCTTGTGTCTGCTGGTTTTTCCTTTCCATTAAGATCTAGACAACCATGTGAGGGTAGTTCCTTACTAATCAGTTTCCTTAATTCATCAATCAAGTACAAGGGAGGAGCAAAAACCCGCAGACACTCAGCCCTCCGTGGAACACATGTGTGTTATAGCAACCTGGTCCCGACTGCACAATTGATGACTTGGCATGCAACCATAGGTTGATGCATGCAAAGTCTGAGCAGGGGAACGCGACCGTGCACTTTCAAGAGCGGCTGAACTCACCAATTACGCATATATTTTTCTGCTGCTAATTTAAAAAACGGATTTGTGTCTTCGGGGTGTTATGTTCGGTATATCATACACTGGCAGTTGTTGTTTGTCCCTCGAGTCACGGTAGCAGAAGATCACCCTCAATAGTCAGTTAATCTTAAAAATCAAGAAATCTGTAATTTGGATGTTTTTGCCAAGGAGGTCTTAGTCACGCAATTTTACATCTAGTCAAGGTGTTTGGTGCAGTATTTCTCAAGTAAAAAAATGTGCCTGAAATCTAGTAGCACACTGCAGACAGTATTGAGTCAGCTGCTGCTGCGCAGGACTGATTTCTGAGAACATGTCTACAACTTCATCAGCAAGCTGTCAAACTATTGGAAATAAAGCACAAGCTACACTCGGTTTATCACTAGCTAGCTAAGTTCCATCTCTGGGTTTGTAAATTAAGCTAGCTAATAGCAACAAAAAAAATCTAATTGTATTTGTCGTATGATTCACAGACAACAGTGAAATTATTACTTACAGGTCCATTTCCAATAATGCAGAGTTAAGAAATAGAAATAGTGACACAAGAATAAATACACAGTGAATAACAAAAATAACGAGTAAAAATAACATGGCTATATATAGGGAGTAGAAAATAACATGGCTACATACAGGGAGTACCAGTACCGAGTCGATGTGCATGGGTACAAGTTAATTGAGGTAGCTATGTGCTGTACATATAGGTAGGGGTAAAGTAACTAGGCAACAGGATAGATAGACAGTAGCGTGTGTGGCGTCAGTATGCATGTGTGTGCATATAATGTGTGTGTGTGTTGGGGTGTAAGTATGTGTGGGTAGAGTCCAGTGTGTGTGCATAGTGGGTTAGTGCAATAAAAGGGTCAATGCAGGTAGTCCGTGTAGCCATTTGATTAGCTATTTAGCAGTCTTGTTTAGAAGTCTTATGGCTTGGATGTAGAAACTGTTCATGGTCCTGCTGGTTTCAGACTTGGTACCACTTGCCGTGCGGTAACAGAGAGAACAGTCTGTGGCTTGGGTGGCTGGAGTCTTTGACAATTTTCTGGCCTTTGACACCGCCTAGTATAGAGGTTCTGGATGGCAGGGAGCTCGACCCCAGTGATGTACTGGGTCATACGCACTACCCTCTGTAGCTCCTTGCGGTCAGATGCCAAGCAGTTGCCATATCAAGCGGTGAAGCAGCCAGTCCAGATGCTCTCGATGGTGCAGCTGTAGACATTTACCAGAATCTGAGGGCCCATGCCAAATCTTTTCATCCTCCTGAGTGGGAAGAGGCGTTTTCTTCACAACTGTGTGGTGTGTTTGGACCATGATAGATCCTTAGTGATGTGGACACTGAGGAACTTGAAGCTCTCGACCCGCTCCGCTACAGCCCCATCGATGTGAATGGGGCGTGCACGGCCTTCTGTTTCCTGTAGTCCACAATCAGCGCCATTGTTTTACTGACGTTGAGGGAGAGGATGTTGTCCTGGCACCACACTGCTAGGTCTCTGACCTTCTCCCTATAGGCTGTCTCATCGTCGTCGGTGATCAGGCCTACCACCGTCGGCAAACTTAATGGTGTTGGAGTCGTGGGTGAACAGGGAGTGCAGGAGGGGACTAAGCACGCACCCTTGAGGGGCCCCCGTGGCGGATGCGTTGTCTACCCTCACCACCTGGGGGCGGCCCGTCAGGAAGTCTAGGTTCCAGTTGCAGAGGGAGGAGTTTAGTCCCAGGGCAGGCAGGCCACGTTAGTTAAATAAGCTTATCAAGTCACTGGCTAGTGGCAAAGTGCGTCGGTACCATTTTGTTCTTACAACTTTCTCACTATTACCAGAGATACTCTATATAATGATGAGATGGTCTTGTCTCCGCCCTAACAATGGGGATTGTTGCCCACAAATTCGGAACGGCGAGCTGTCAAGCGTCGCCTATTCCTCCTTTTGGATACATACCCTTATTTGAACTTCCTTTGAATATTCAATGAGGGGTGTTGTCAACCGCCTGAAATCTAAGGCATTTCAAATTAATCGAGAAAGTGAGAACGACAATTTCTTGGAAAGGTAAGTCAGTCGTTCATTTAGTAGTCATTCAATAGCAAAGTCAGCTATATATAAGTAATTTCCCCCTTACGATATTTCTCTTCAGATGAACTTGCGAGGTAATTGACTGTCAGAGAGTTGAGGAACGCTAACTTTAGTGCTAGCTGTAGCTTATTTTCCCCAATGCACAATAAATCGTTTCTACTAACAAGCCGGGCGGGAGCTTGACCCTGATTGCTCCAGTGGGTTGCTCTGGATGGGAGCGTCTGTTAAATGACTGGAATTGTAATGTAAATGTTGAGCGGCTTCACTGCAGCTGGATTGTAGGTTTTCAAAATTCAGGTCCGTACAGCTACCCCAGGGAGATTCCCACATTTTTCACGAGCTACTTTTGCTCTGAAAGTGTCCATCCATCAGTTGATGACAATGTCTGTTTACAGACCTAGTGAATATGCATAGACTTCGTAGTACATTTACACTAATATTGATGCTCAGGCCATTTCACAACACTACCCATCATGTCTCTTGTCCACCCCGAGCTTCTGTTATAGCTGCGATGGTTCCAAGGCCTGTTCATTAAAGAATGCCTCCTTCCTAATCTGACATATTGGACAGGTGAAACCCAAAATGGTGGATCTCTTCCCCTCACTTGAATCCAAATAGAAGAAACAAAATCACATTCAAATGTTGATTTTCCAAAAGTCAAACCACTCCTGGAAATGTATGGGGCCCAGGGTAACAATTCAGTATGGTAGCAATTTTAATACCTGAGAAATGTAGCTCATGACAAAGTTCTGTGGATAAAGAGTGATCAGCTGTACACATCATTTTCCGATTTGAATGGTTGATTGCGTTCCTGAATAAACCCCATTCTAAATAAATCCAGTCAGATGTGAACATTGTAATTTGTTTATTCTCCCAAAAAAAGTTTAAAAAAGCAAGATTACTCTTGGACGATGATAGGGCCCATGGTAGCGTCACCTTCCTTCTGCACATCTGAGGAGAGTAGAGAACAGTGATAAGATAAAACTGTGTGATGAAGATAAAGCTCTGATTGACACCTACCTGAATTACTGTCCAGATCTCTAGCCTTGCTCGCAGCACAGCTGGAGTCACAGCAGCCACAAACCTCGTCATCCCCACCTGCAGCCTTCCACCTACAGATAAATATGAAGGTTAGTTCATATAGCAGCATATAAACGTAATATTCCCACAACTCAGCTTACATACCCATCTGTGAAGGAGCAGGCCTTGTTCTCAGCATCAATGGGGGAAGAGGCTGCAGTTGCTTTCAGATGACATGTTATGTAGAGCTGTTGGGAATCATTCTGTGGTTGGAACCTGAAGGACTCCAGCTGAAACTGGATCTTGTCATCCTTGGATCTGGACAGGAACTGGGAGCTGGAGCCGGTCAGCTTGGCATCAACCAGACATCTGAGGAGACCAAGGGTCAACGTTAGGCTTCAGGGGTCACATAAGAGGTGTCAAACTGACAACTAAACTCACCCATGGTCCTCAATGAAAGAGTATCTAGGGACAGTGTTGACATCAGGCGCCAAGGTGGCGACACAGCGGTCCACAAAGACACGGAGGGGAACGTGGTGGTAGGGCATGACCGAAGCTTCCATGTTGATGATGTCACCAAGATAGTAATGGTTGGAGGGCCTCTCAAACTGCCAGTCAGCTGGAAAGACGAGTAGCATGTTAGTGGTGGTTTACACAGAGGAAGAGGCTTCCAGTCAGGTTTACCCACCAGTCATTAACCTCAGGGAGAAGTAGAGGAGCTCCTCCGCCACCATGTTGGAGGTGTAGGGGATCCAGGTCGGCTTCAGGGCATTGCTGCTCACATCGTGATTCCTAGAAAAAAAAAACATGGAATATGGCATTACTCAAACCTCAGAATTATAGGTGTTGTCAAAGTGAAGAATGGCAACAATAGTTACCTCAAGTAGTGGCACTCAATATCAACCATAGCTGCACTGGTCTTCACTATAGAAGTGTTAGCAAGAGGTTTTGGCTCATGGACAAGAGTGAAGGTGTAGATCAGCACATCCTCCGTCATCTAGGAACAGGATCACAAATTATGTCTGAGACAAGAATAACGATTCCCATTCTTCAGGAAGTTGAACAGCAGAAGTGACATACCGTCAGCTCACTGCCACAGCCATGCAGCTCTGATTCAAAGGTGAGCACATGAGCGTCAGCGTCCTCCTCAGTGGCAGCACAGCCTCCTAGAGTGATACGCTCTGGCTGGATGAGCCGGCCAATGCCCAGCAGGTCCTGCTTCACCTCCACACGGACCACACTCTCCCCACACCAAGCCGCCACACTGTTAGCAGCCACCTGCTTCAGCCGCTCAAATACAGTAGACTTGCGCTCAGGCTTTTCAACATAAGGAAATCTCCAAGTCAAAGGGTTCTCAGAGGTCTGCTTGGACTGGGAGCTCTCAAACTCTAAAGCCTGGTTAGGTTCCTGTCCCACAGGCTTGCAAAGTACCCGGTTCACAGGCTTGCTAGGTTCCTGGCCCACAGGCACGCCAACAGGCTTGCTTGGTTCCTGTTCTACAGGCTCTCCAACAGGCTTGCTCGGCACCTGGCCTACAGGCTTTCTAGGCTCCTGGCCCACAGGCTCTCCAACAGGCTTGCTAGGTTCCTGGCACACAGGCACGCTAGGTTCCTGGCCCACAGTCACGCCAACAGGCTTGCTAGTTCCTTGGCCTACAGGCTTGCTAGGTTCCAGGCCCACAGTCACGCCAACAGGCTTGCTAGGTTCCTGTGCTACAGGCTCTCCAACAGGCTTGCTAGGTTCCTGGCCCACAGGCTCTCCAACAGGCTTTCTAGGTTCCTGGCCCACAGTCACGCCAACAGGCTTGCTAGGCTCCTGGCCCACAGGCACGCTAGGTTCCTGGCACACAGTCACGCCAACAGGCTTGCTAGTTCCCTGGCCTACAGGCTTGCTAGGTTCCAGGCCCACAGTCACGCCAACAGGCTTGCTCGGCACCTGGCCTACAGGCTTTCTAGGTTCCTGGCCAACAGGCTCTCCAACAGGCTTTCTAGGTTCCTGGCCCATAGGCTCTCCAACAGGCTTGCTAGGTTCCTGGCACACAGGCACGCTAGGTTCCTGGCCCACAGTCACGCCAACAGGCTTGCTAGTTCCCTGGCCTACAGGCTTGCTAGGTTCCAGGCCCACAGTCACGCCAACAGGCTTGCTAGGTTCCTGTGCTACAGGCTCTCCAACAGGCTTGCTAGGTTCCTGGCCCACAGGCTCTCCAACAGGCTTTCTAGGTTCCTGGCCCACAGGCACGCCAACAGGCTTGCTAGGCTCCTGGCCCACAGGCACGCTAGGTTCCTGGCACACAGTCACGCCAACAGGCTTGCTAGTTCCCTGGCCTACAGGCTTGCTAGGTTCCAGGCCCACAGTCACGCCAACAGGCTTGCTAGGTTCCTGTGCTACAGGCTCTCCAACAGGCTTGCTAGGTTCCTGGCCCACAGTCACGCCAACAGGCTTGCTAGGTTCCTGTGCTACAGGCTCTCCAACAGGCTTGCTAGGTTCCTGGCCCACAGTCACGCCAACAGGCTTGCTAGTTCCCTGGCCTACAGGCTTGCTAGGTTCCAGGCCCACAGTCACGCCAACAGGCTTGCTAGGTTCCTGTGCTACAGGCTCTCTAACAGGCTTGCTAGGTTCCTGGCCCACAGTCACGCCAACAGGCTTGCTAGGCTCCTGGCCCACAGGCACGCTAGGTTCCTGGCACACAGTCACGCCAACAGGCTTGCTAGTTCCCTGGCCTACAGGCTTGCTAGGTTCCAGGCCCACAGTCACGCCAACAGGCTTGCTAGCTTCCTGTGCTACAGGCTCTCCAACAGGCTTGCTAGGTTCCTGGCCCACAGTCACGCCAACAGGCTTGCTAGGTTCCTGTGCTACAGGCTCTCCAACAGGCTTGCTAGGCTCCTGGCCCACAGGCACGCTAGGTTCCTGGCCCACAGGCATGCCAACAGGCTTGCTAGTTCCCTGGCCTACAGGCTTGCTAGGTTCCAGGCCCACAGTCACGCCAAAAGGCTTGCTAGGTTCCTGTGCTACAGGCTCTCCAACAGGCTTGCTAGGTTCCTGGCCCACAGGCACGCTAGGTTCCTGGCACACAGTCACGCCAACAGGCTTGCTAGTTCCCTGGCCTACAGGCTTGCTAGGTTCCAGGCCCACAGTCACGCCAACAGGCTTGCTAGGTTCCTGTGCTACAGGCTCTCCAACAGGCTTGCTAGGTTCCTGGCCCACAGTCACGCCAACAGGCTTGCTAGGTTCCTGTGCTACAGGCTCTCCAACAGGCTTGCTAGGTTCCTGGCCCACAGTCACGCCAACAGGCTTGCTAGTTCCCTGGCCTACAGGCTTGCATGGTTCCAGGCCCACAGTCACGCCAACAGGCTTGCTAGGTTCCTGTGCTACAGGCTCTCTAACAGGCTTGCTAGGTTCCAAGCCCACAGTCACGCCAACAGGCTTGCTAGGTTCCTGGCACACAGTCACGCCAACAGGCTTGCTAGTTCCCTGGCCTACAGGCTTGCTAGGTTCCAGGCCCACAGTCACGCCAACAGGCTTGCTAGGTTCCTGTGCTACAGGCTCTCCAACAGGCTTGCTAGGTTCCTGGCCCACAGTCACGCCAACAGGCTTGCTAGGTTCCTGTGCTACAGGCTCTCCAACAGGCTTGCTAGGCTCCTGGCCCACAGGCACGCTAGGTTCCTGGCCCACAGGCTCTCCAACAGGCTTGCTAGGTTCCTGGCCCACAGGCACGCTAGGTTCCTGGCACACAGTCACGCTAGGTTCCCGGCCCACAGTCACGCCAACAGGCTTGCTAGTTCCCTGGCCTACAGGCTTGCTAGGTTCCAGGCCCACAGTCACGCCAACAGGCTTGCTAGGTTCTTGTGCTACAAGCTCTCCAACAGGCTTGCTAGGTTCCTGGCCCACAGGCTCTCCAACAGGCTTGCTAGGCTCCTGGCCCACAGGCACACTAGGTTCCTGGCAAACAGTCACGCTAGGTTCCTGGCCCACAGTCACGCCAACAGGCTTGCTAGTTCCCTGGCCTACAGGCTTGCTAGGTTCCAGGCCCACAGTCACGCCAAAAGGCTTGCTAGGTTCCTGTGCTACAGGCTCTCCAACAGGCTTGCTAGGTTCCTGGCCCACAGGCTCTCCAACAGGCTTCCTAGGCTCCTGGCCCACAGGCACGCTAGGTTCCTGGCACACAGGCACGCTAGGTTCCTGGCCCACAGGCACGCCAACAGGCTTGCTAGTTCCTTGGCCTACAGGCTTGCTAGGTTCCTGGCACACAGGCACGCTAGGTTCCTGGCCCACAGTCACGCCAACAGGCTTGCTAGTTCCCTGGCCTACAGGCTTGCTAGGTTCCAGGCCCACAGTCACGCCAACAGGCTTGCTAGGTTCCTGTGCTACAGGCTCTCCAACAGGCTTGCTAGGCTCCTGGCCCACAGGCACGCTAGGTTCCTGGCCCACAGGCACGCTAGGTTCCTGGCCCACTGGCATGCCAACAGGCTTGCTAGTTCCCTGGCCTACAGGCTTGCTAGGTTCCAGGCCCACAGTCACGCCAACAGGCTTGCTAGGTTCCTGTGCTACAGGCTCTCCAACAGGCTTGCTAGGTTCCTGGCCCACAGGCTCTCCAACAGGCTTTCTAGGTTCCTGGCCCACAGTCACGCCAACAGGCTTGCTAGGCTCCTGGCCCACAGGCTTGCTAGGTTCCAGGCCCACAGTCACGCCAACAGGCTTGCTAGGTTCCTGTGCTACAGGCTCTCCAACAGGCTTGCTAGGTTCCTGGCCCACAGTCACGCCAACAGGCTTGCTAGGTTCCTGTGCTACAGGCTCTCCAACAGGCTTGCTAGGTTCCTGGCCCACAGTCACGCCAACAGGCTTGCTAGTTCCCTGGCCTACAGGCTTGCTAGGTTCCAGGCCCACAGTCACGCCAACAGGCTTGCTAGGTTCCTGTGCTACAGGCTCTCCAACAGGCTTGCTAGGTTCCTGGCCCACAGTCACGCCAACAGGCTTGCTAGTTCCCTGGCCTACAGGCTTGCTAGGTTCCAGGCCCACAGTCACGCCAACAGGCTTGCTAGGTTCCTGTGCTACAGGCTCTCCAACAGGCTTGCTAGGTTCCTGGCCCACAGTCACGCCAACAGGCTTGCTCAGCAACTGGCCAACAGGCTTGCTAGGCTCCTGGCCCACAGTCACGCTAGGTTCCGGGCCCACAGTCACGCCAGGTTCCGGGCCCACAGTCACGCCAACAGGCTTGCTCAGCACCTGGCCTACAGGCTTACTAGGTTCTGGGTACACAGTCACGCCAACAGGCTTGCTAGGCTCCTGGCCCACAGGCTCGCTAGGTCCATGGCCCACAGGCTCTCCAACAGGCTTGCTAGGTTCCTGGCCCACAGGCTTGCTAGGTCCCTGTCCCACAGGCTCTCCAACAGGCTTGCTAGGCTCCTGGCCCACAGGCTTGCTAGGTTCCTGGCCAACAGGCACTCCAACAGGCTTGCTTGGTTCCTGGCCCACAGTCACGCCAACAGGCTTGCTAGTTCCCTGGCCTACAGGCATGCTAGGTTCCTGGCCTACAGGCTCTCCAACAGGCTTGCTAGGCTCCTGGCCCACAGTCACGCCAGGTTCCTGGCCCACAGTCACGCCAACAGGCTTGCTAGGTTCCAGGCCCACAGTCACGCCAACAGGCTTGCTAGGTTCCTGTGCTACAGGCTCTCCAACAGGCTTGCTAGGCTCCTGGCCCACAGTCACGCCAACAGGCTTGCTCGGCACCTGGCCCACAGTCACGCCAACAGGCTTGCTAGGTTCCAGGCCCACAGTCACGCCAACAGGCTTGCTAGGTTCCTGTGCTACAGGCATGATAGGTCCCGGGCCCACAGTCACACTAGGTTCCAGGCCCACAGTCACGCCAACAGGCTTGCTAGGTTCCTGTTCTACAGGCTCTCCAACAGGCTTGCTCGGCACCTGGCCTACAGGCTTTCTAGGTTCCTGGCCCACAGGCTCTCCAACAGGCTTGCTAGGTTCCTGGCCCACAGGCTCTCCAACAGGCTTGCTAGGCTCCTGGCCCACCGGCTTGCTAGGTTCCTGGCCCACCGGCTCTCCAACAGGCTTGCTAGGTTCCAGGCCCACAACAACCTGGCTAGGTTCCTGTCCCACAGGCTTGCTAGGTTCTTGTCCCACAGGCTCTCCAGACTTCAGGGCATTGTTGCTCACATCGTGTTTCCTAGAAACATACATGGAATATGGCATTACTCAAACATCAGAATTATAGGTGTTGTCAAAGTGAAGAAAGGCAACAAGTTACCTCAAGTAGTGGCACTCAATATCAACCATAGCTGCACTGGGCTTCACTATAGAAGTGTTAGCAAGAGGTTTTGGCTCATAGACAAGAGTGAAGGTGTAGATCAGCACGCCCTCCGTCATCTAGGAAGAGAGTCACAAATCATGTATCAGACTAGAATAATGAGTCCCATTCTTCAGGAAGTTAACCAACGTAACATACCGTCAGCTCACTGCCACAGCCATGCAGCTCTGATTCAAAGGTGAGCACATGAGTTTCAGAGTCCTCCTTAGTGGCAGCACAGCCTCCTAAAGTGATACGCTCTGGCTGGATGAGCCGGCCAATCCCCAGAAGATCCTGCTTCACCTCCACACGGACCACGCTCTCCCCACACCGAGCTACCACACTGTTGGCCGCCACTTGTTTTAGACTCTCAAACACAGTAGAATTGCGGTCATGCATTTCAACCTTAGGATAGCGCCAAGTCAGAAGGTTCTCAAAGGTCTGCTTGGACTGGAAGCCTTCAGGGTCCTCATCCTGGCTAGGTTCCTGTCCCACTGGCTCGCCGCTAGGTTCCTGTCCCACTGGCTCGACAACAGGATCACTAGGTTCTTGTCCCACTGGCTCACTAGGTTCTTGTCCCACTGGCTCACTAGGGTCTTCTCCCACTGGCTCAACAGGGTCTTCTCCCACAGGCTCAACAGGGTCTTCTCCCACAGGCTCTTCCTGCACTGGCTTCTGAGAGTCAAACTGGGCTGGGACTTGATCGTCATGCAGAAACCCCGATCTCGGATAAAACCATCTGGAGTCCCAAGCATCACTAACAACACAGCCAAAAGCCATGACCAAAAGAAGCACTGCAGACACTTGCCTGAACCCCATCACTGCAATTAGATATTAGTTATTCTTGTCAATACGTTCACAGAGTCTGTCAAACCATTTTATAGCCACAATGTCTGACATAGACCCCACCCCTTCAGCAATCAGCTTGATTATTGTCCAGACCTGATTAATTATACAGGTGCTGAGGAATGTGAAGTTGATTGTCATTTACGTACCATTGGTTGCCTTTGTGCAGGCAAAATCACGTACACCTGGAGCTTTATTGAGGAGGCCTCAACTTTAGAGAGCGTTGATAGAAATGTGTTATGTAGAACAGTCATACTTTTCTATAGTGGATGTTACTCCCAGATCCTGTTGTTGATCTAACCTTGGTAGAGAAAAATAAAGATTGGTCAGAAACTGGTTGACAATAAAATTGGTAGAAGTTTTTATGCATTTTCACAGATGGATCCAAGGACTCAGATAGTGGGCGCACAGCTAGCAGGCGTTTACGTTCCTGAATTTGATGTGCAGATATGTAGAAGACTAACAGCTGAACTGTTGGCGATAGCAGTTGCCCTCCAGTGGGTGGAGGACGTACAACCTGTCAGAATTATAGTATGTTCAGATTCCCTGTCTGTATTGAATAGTTTATCATCTGGCTAATCTAATAGGAGTGATATACTATTGGAGGTATTAATATTATTATGGAGAATTGAGAGACAGTGTGCAGTGTTGTGGTTCTACTGGGTCCCAGCCTATTTGGTTGTGGAAGGGAATGAAATTGTAGACCAGTTAGCCAAAAGAGCTTTAAAACGAGATATAATTGATATTAATGTTCCAATGGGTAGAGGTGAGGCCAAATGTAAGATCAGAGCCATTTTGATGTATGTGTGGCAGAAGAGATGGGACTCTGAGCCCAAGGGCCGGCATTTATATGCCCTCCAAAGAAAGGTTGGCGGACCAATATCCAAATATCAGATTAGGAAGGATGAGGTGGTGTTTGCTCAATTGCGCCTAGGACATTGTACATTGAACTCGTCATCACATCTGGTTGGCAATGGTTTGTGTCTGGAATGTATGGTCGATGAAACGGTGGAGCATGTGTTGTTATACTGAGTTAGGTAGGAGGACTTAGAAATGTGGAGCTATTGTTGTAAACCGTGATTGACCACAAACTCCAGCACAGTAGGTGGCGGCATGCACCTTTAACATCTGTTTGCGGACCACCATTATATCATGGAGGAAGAAGAAGACTTTTCTGTAATAATGTGAGCTCTATATATTATATTGCTATAGGATCACACAGGTGCTCACAATAATGAAGTTGATTGTAATTTAACCACACGCCTTGTGTTGCACCAGGGGCGAGAATATATGCTTGAGTAAGGTTGGCTTTTTAGTGTTCATAGCAATGGTTATCAACTGTACTGCAGAACTGGAACGTAAATCACAGAAAATAGATGTTGTGGTGGCAGTAGCAGAGATTTGACTTCAGAAGAGTTACAGCGTGTGTTATGTGTACTCTCAGGCCGTTGGCCTGGGGTAGGATCAGACAGGATGAACGTAGTGGAATAAAGTGATGGGTTTTAATGAGTATAGGGTTAGTTGGTAGGGTAATAAAAAGTGTGTGTGTGTATTTATATGTATATATATATACATCATTTCCTGTAGTTTTGGGACACTGTGAAGTCCATGGAAAATAAGAGCACCTCCTCCCAACTGCCCACTGCACTGAGGCTAGGAAACACTGTCACCACCGATAAATCTACAATAATTGAGAATTTCAACAAGCATTTTGCTACGGCTGGCCATGCTTTCCACCTGGCTACCACTACCCCGGCCACCAGCTCTGCACCCTCCGCTGCAACTTGCCCATGCCCCCCCCCCGCTTCTCCTTCACACAAATTCAGAAAGCTTATGTTCTGAAAGAGGTGAAAAATATGGACCCCTACAAATCAGCTAGGCTAGACAATCTGGACCCTTTCTTTCTAAAATTAGCCGTCGAAATTGTCGCTACCCCTATTACTAGCCTGTTCAACCTCTCTTTCGTAACGTCTGAGATCCCCAGAGATTGGAAAGCTGCCACGGTCATCCCCATCTTCAAAAGGGGTGACACTCTAGATCCAAACTGTTACAGACCTATATCCATCCTGCCCTGCCTTTCGAAAGTATTTGAATGCCAAGTTAACAAACAGATCACCGACCATTTCGAATCCCACCGTACCTTCTCCGCTATGCAATCCGGTTTCCGAGCTGGTCATGGGTTCACCTCAGCCACGCTCAAGGTCCTATACGATATTATAACCGTGATCGATAAAAGACAGTACTGCGCAGCCATCTTCATCGACCTGGCCAAGGCTTTCGACTCTGTCAACCACCGGATTCTTATTGGCAGACTAAATAGCCTTGGTTTCTCTAATGACTGCCTCGCCTGGTTCACCAACTACTTCTCAGATAGAGTTCAATGTGTCAAATCGGAGGGCCTGTTGTCTGGACCTCTGGCCGTCTCTATGGTGGTGCCACAGGGTTCAATTCTCGGGCCGATTCTATTCTCTGTGTATATCAATGATGTCGCTCTTGCTGCTGGTGACGCTCGGATCCACCTCTATGCGGACGACACCATTTTGTATACATCTGGCCCTTCATTGGACACTGTGTTAACAAACCTCCAAACGAGCTTCAACGCCATACAACACTCCTTCCGTAGCATCCAACTGCTCTTAAACACTAGTAAAACTAAATGCATGCTCTTCAACCAAAATGCTGCTTGCACCCGCCCCCTCCGACTAGAATCACTACTCTCGGTGGGTCTGACTTAGAGTATGTGGACAACTACAAATACCTAGGTGTCTGGTTTAGACTGTAAACTCTCCTTCCAGACTCACATTAAGCATCTCCAATCCAAAGTTAGATCTAGGAACGGCTTCCTATTTCGCAAAAAAGCCTCCTTCACTCATGCTGCCAAACATGCCCTCGTAAAACGGACTATCCTACCGATCCTAGCCTCCAACACTCTACTAAGCAAATTGGATGTAGTTGTGGTGTCCGAACAACGATGCTGCGATGATGTGTTGATAAGAAATCCGCTGACACTGTACTTTGATTACAAAGGTTTATTATATAAAAGATTTCAGCATCAATTTACAGACTCTGCAGAATCTGGAGAGCAACGAAACCAATCCCAAATATGATCGCTCTCCTTGTCCTTTTGTTAAAACATGGTATATATATTCTATGCTTTATGTAACATAAGATGGCGTGATTTGAATAGACCAATCCCTGGCCTCCACATATCCAAATCTCCACTGTTTTAGGGGGGCCCTATAGTAACACTTTCCAGATGTTTCAGCAAAGCAGAGTAAAGTTCATCTAACCAACAATATGAAAACCTCAGATACTACATAGTCTATCACAGTGCCATCTGCTTTGTCACCAAAGCCCCATATACTACCCACCATTGTGACCTGTACTCTCTCGTTGGCTGGCCCTCACTACATATTCGTCGCCAAACCCACTGGCTCCAGGTCATCTATAAATCACTTCTAGGCAAATCCCTGCCTTATTTTAGCTCATTGGTCACCATAGCAACACCCACCCGTAGGATACGCTCCAGCAGGTATATCTCATTGGTCATCCCCAAAGCCAACACCTCCTTTGGCCGCCATTCCTTCCAGTTCTCTGCTGCCAATGACTGGAACGAACTGCAAAAATCTCTGAAGCTGGAGACTCTTAGCTCCCTCACTAACTTTAAGCATCAGTTGTCAGAGCAGCTTACCGATCACTGCACCTGTACACAGCCATTCTGAAATTAGCCCACCCAACTACCTCATCCCCATATTGTTATTTATTTTGCTAATTCGCACCCCAGTATCTATATTTGCACATCATCTTTTGCACATCTATCATTCCAGTGTTAATACGAAATTGTAACTCTTTTGCACTATGCCTATTTATTGCCTTACCTCCATAATTTACTACATTCGCACACACTGTATATATATTTTCTGTTGTATTTTTGACTTTATGTTTTGTTTACCCCATATGTAACTCTGTGTTGTTGTTTTCATCGCACTGTTTTGCTTTATCTTGGCCAGGTCGCAGTTGTAAATGAGAACTTGTTCTCAACTGGCTTACCTGGTTAAATAAAGGTGAAAAAATATATAAATAAAAAAATCACAAAATGTAACAGATCTATAATATATTTCAGTTGGGAGCGGTAACGGAACCTAAACCCCACAGAAGAAGAATAACTGCCCAGTCGCTGCTGACCCATGCCAAATCTTTGATAGGTTACGTATCCGCTAACCACGTCATATGTTATAGCAGGTGTGTCAAACTCATTCCATGGAGGGCCTTGTGTCTGCTGGTTTTTCCTTTCCATTAAGATCTAGACAACCATGTGAGGGTAGTTCATTACTAATCAGTTTCCTTAATTCATCAATCAAGTACAAGGGAGGAGCAAAAACCCGCAGACACTCAGCCCTCCGTGGAACACATGTGTGTTATAGCAACCTGGTCCCGACTGCACAATTGATGACTTGGCATGCAACCATAGGTTGATGCATGCAAAGTCTGAGCAGGGGAACGCGACCGTGCACTTTCAAGAGCGGCTGAACTCACCAATTACGCATATATTTTTCTGCTGCTAATTTAAAAAACGGATTTGTGTCTTCGGGGTGTTATGTTCGGTATATCATACACTGGCAGTTGTTGTTTGTCCCTCGAGTCACGGTAGCAGAAGATCACCCTCAATAGTCAGTTAATCTTAAAAATCAAGAAATCTGTAATTTGGATGTTTTTGCCAAGGAGGTCTTAGTCACGCAATTTTACATCTAGTCAAGGTGTTTGGTGCAGTATTTCTCAAGTAAAAAAATGTGCCTGAAATCTAGTAGCACACTGCAGACAGTATTGAGTCAGCTGCTGCTGCGCAGGACTGATTTCTGAGAACATGTCTACAACTTCATCAGCAAGCTGTCAAACTATTGGAAATAAAGCACAAGCTACACTCGGTTTATCACTAGCTAGCTAAGTTCCATCTCTGGGTTTGTAAATTAAGCTAGCTAATAGCAACAAAAAAAATCTAATTGTATTTGTCGTATGATTCACAGACAACAGTGAAATTATTACTTACAGGTCCATTTCCAATAATGCAGAGTTAAGAAATAGAAATAGTGACACAAGAATAAATACACAGTGAATAACAAAAATAACGAGTAAAAATAACATGGCTATATATAGGGAGTAGAAAATAACATGGCTACATACAGGGAGTACCAGTACCGAGTCGATGTGCATGGGTACAAGTTAATTGAGGTAGCTATGTGCTGTACATATAGGTAGGGGTAAAGTAACTAGGCAACAGGATAGATAGACAGTAGCGTGTGTGGCGTCAGTATGCATGTGTGTGCATATAATGTGTGTGTGTGTTGGGATGTAAGTATGTGTGGGTAGAGTCCAGTGTGTGTGCATAGTGGGTTAGTGCAATAAAAGGGTCAATGCAGGTAGTCCGTGTAGCCATTTGATTAGCTATTTAGCAGTCTTGTTTAGAAGTCTTATGGCTTGGATGTAGAAACTGTTCATGGTCCTGCTGGTTTCAGACTTGGTACCACTTGCCGTGCGGTAACAGAGAGAATAGTCTGTGGCTTGGGTGGCTGGAGTCTTTGACAATTTTCTGGCCTTTGACACCGCCTAGTATAGAGGTTCTGGATGGCAGGGAGCTCGACCCCAGTGATGTACTGGGTCATACGCACTACCCTCTGTAGCTCCTTGCGGTCAGATGCCAAGCAGTTGCCATATCAAGCGGTGAAGCAGCCAGTCCAGATGCTCGCGATGGTGCAGCTGTAGACATTTACCAGAATCTGAGGGCCCATGCCAAATCTTTGATAGGTTACGTATCCGCTAACCACGTCATATGTTATAGCAGGTGTGTCAAACTCATTCCATGGAGGGCCTTGTGTCTGCTGGTTTTTCCTTTCCATTAAGATCTAGACAACCATGTGAGGGTAGTTCCTTACTAATCAGTTTCCTTAATTCATCAATCAAGTACAAGGGAGGAGCAAAAACCCGCAGACACTCAGCCCTCCGTGGAACACATGTGTGTTATAGCAACCTGGTCCCGACTGCACAATTGATGACTTGGCATGCAACCATAGGTTGATGCATGCAAAGTCTGAACAGGGGAACGCGACCGTGCACTTTCAAGAGCGGCTGAACTCACCAATTACGCATATATTTTTCTGCTGCTAATTTAAAAAACGGATTTGTGTCTTCTGGGTGTTATGTTCGGTATATCATACACTGGCAGTTGTTGTTTGTCCCTCGAGTCACGGTAGCAGAAGATCACCCTCAATAGTCAGTTAATCTTAAAAATCAAGAAATCTGTAATTTGGATGTTTTTGCCAAGGAGGTCTTAGTCACGCAATTTTACATCTAGTCAAGGTGTTTGGTGCAGTATTTCTCAAGTAAAAAAATGTGCCTGAAATCTAGTAGCACACTGCAGACAGTATTGAGTCAGCTGCTGCTGCGCAGGACTGATTTCTGAGAACATGTCTACAACTTCATCAGCAAGCTGTCAAACTATTGGAAATAAAGCACAAGCTACACTCGGTTTATCACTAGCTAGCTAAGTTCCATCTCTGGGTTTGTAAATTAAGCTAGCTAATAGCAACAAAAAAAATCTAATTGTATTTGTCGTATGATTCACAGACAACAGTGAAATTATTACTTACAGGTCCATTTCCAATAATGCAGAGTTAAGAAATAGAAATAGTGACACAAGAATAAATACACAGTGAATAACAAAAATAACGAGTAAAAATAACATGGCTATATATAGGGAGTAGAAAATAACATGGCTACATACAGGGAGTACCAGTACCGAGTCGATGTGCATGGGTACAAGTTAATTGAGGTAGCTATGTGCTGTACATATAGGTAGGGGTAAAGTAACTAGGCAACAGGATAGATAGACAGTAGCGTGTGTGGCGTCAGTATGCATGTGTGTGCATATAATGTGTGTGTGTGTTGGGATGTAAGTATGTGTGGGTAGAGTCCAGTGTGTGTGCATAGTGGGTTAGTGCAATAAAAGGGTCAATGCAGGTAGTCCGTGTAGCCATTTGATTAGCTATTTAGCAGTCTTGTTTAGAAGTCTTATGGCTTGGATGTAGAAACTGTTCATGGTCCTGCTGGTTTCAGACTTGGTACACTTGCCGTGCGGTAACAGAGAGAACAGTCTGTGGCTTGGGTGGCTGGAGTCTTTGACAATTTTCTGGCCTTTGACACCGCCTAGTATAGAGGTTCTGGATGGCAGGGAGCTCGACCCCAGTGATGTACTGGGTCATACGCACTACCCTCTGTAGCTCCTTGCGGTCAGATGCCAAGCAGTTGCCATATCAAGCGGTGAAGCAGCCAGTCCAGATGCTCTCGATGGTGCAGCTGTAGACATTTACCAGAATCTGAGGGCCCATGCCAAATCTTTTCATCCTCCTGAGTGGGAAGAGGCGTTTTCTTCACAACTGTGTGGTGTGTTTGGACCATGATAGATCCTTAGTGATGTGGACACTGAGGAACTTGAAGCTCTCGACCCGCTCCGCTACAGCCCCATCGATGTGAATGGGGCGTGCACGGCCTTCTGTTTCCTGTAGTCCACAATCAGCGCCATTGTTTTACTGACGTTGAGGGAGAGGATGTTGTCCTGGCACCACACTGCTAGGTCTCTGACCTTCTCCCTATAGGCTGTCTCATCGTCGTCGGTGATCAGGCCTACCACCGTCGGCAAACTTAATGGTGTTGGAGTCGTGGGTGAACAGGGAGTGCAGGAGGGGACTAAGCACGCACCCTTGAGGGGCCCCCGTGGCGGATGCGTTGTCTACCCTCACCACCTGGGGGCGGCCCGTCAGGAAGTCTAGGTTCCAGTTGCAGAGGGAGGAGTTTAGTCCCAGGGCAGGCAGGCCACGTTAGTTAAATAAGCTTATCAAGTCACTGGCTAGTGGCGTCGGTTCCATTTTGTTCTTACAACTTTCTCACTATTACCAGAGATACTCTATATAATGACGAGATGGTCTTGTCTCCGCCCTAACAATGGGGATTGTTGCCCACAAATTCGGAACGGCGAGCTGTCAAGCGTCGCCTATTCCTCCTTTTGGATACATACCCTTATTTGAACTTCCTTTGAATATTCAATGAGGGGTGTTGTCAACCGCCTGAAATCTAAGGCATTTCAAATTAATCGAGAAAGTGAGAACGACAATTTCTTGGAAAGGTAAGTCAGTCGTTCATTTAGTAGTCATTCAATAGCAAAGTCAGCTATATATAGTAATTTCCCCTTTACAATATTTCTCTTCAGATGAACTTGCTAGGTAATTGACTGTCAGAGAGTTGAGGAACGCTAACTTTAGTGCTAGCTGTAGCTTATTTTCCCCCAATGCACAATAAATCGTTTATACTAACAAGCCGGGCGGGAGCTTGACCCTGATTGCTCCAGTGGGTTGCTCTGGATGGGAGCGTCTGTTAAATGACTGGAATGTAATGTAAATGTTGAGCGGCTTCACTGCAGCTGGATTGTAGGTTTTCAAAATTCAGGTCCGTACAGCTACCCCAGGGAGATTCCCACATTTTTCACTAGCTACCTTTGCTCTGAAAGTGTCCATCCTTCGGTTGATGACAATGTCTGTTTACAGACCTAGTGAATATGCATAGACTTCGTAGTACACATGTACACTAATATTGATGCAACACAAGCCGTTCCACAACACTACCCATCATGTCTCTTGTCCACCCCGAGCTTCTGTTATAGCTGCGATGGTTCCAAGGCCTGTTAATTAAGAATGCCTCCTTCCTAATCTGACATATTGGACTGGTGAAACCCAAAATGGTGGATCTCTTCCCCTCACTTGAATCCAAATAGAAGAAAAAAAATCACATTCAAATGTTTATTTTCCAAAAGTCAAACCACTCCTGGAAATGTATGGGGCCCAGGGTAACAAGTCAGTATGGTAGCAATGTTAATACCTGAGAAATGTAGCTCATGACAAAGTTCTGTGGATAAAGAGTGATCAGCTGTACACATCATTTTCCGATTTGAATGGTTGATTGCGTTCCTGAATTAACCCCATTCTAAATAAATCCAGTCAGATGTGAACATTGTAATGTAATATGTTTATTCTCCCAAAAAAAACAGTTTAAAAAAAGCAAGATTACTCTTGGACTATGATAGGGCCCATGGTAGCTTCACCTTCCTTCTGCACATCTGAGGAGAGTAGAGAACAGTGATAAGATAAAACAGTGTGATGAAGATAAAGCTCTGGCTTTGATTGACACCTACCTGAATTACTGTCCAGATCTCTAGCCTTGCTCGCAGCACAGCTGGAGTCACAGCAGCCACAAACCTCGTCATCCCCACCTGCAGCCTTCCACCTACAGATAAATATGAAGGTTAGTTCATTTGGTAGCATGTCATAAACGTAATATTCCCACAACTCAGCTTACATACCCATCTGTGAAGGAGCAGGCCTTGTTCTCAGCATCAATGGGGGAAGAGGCTGCAGTTGCTTTCAGATGACATGTTATGTAGAGCTGTTGGGAATCATTCTGTGGTTGGAACCTGAAGGACTCCAGCTGAAACTGGATCTTGTCATCCTTGGATCTGGACAGGAACTGGGAGCTGGAGCCGGTCAGCTTGGCATCAACCAGACATCTGAGGAGACCAAGGGTCAACGTTAGGCTTCAGGGGTCACATAAGAGGTGTCAAACTGACAACTAAACTCACCCATGGTCCTCAATGAAAGAGTATCTAGGGACAGTGTTGACATCAGGCGCCAAGGTGGCGACACAGCGGTCCACAAAGACACGGAGGGGAACATGGTGGTAGGGCATGACCGAAGCTTCCATGTTGATGATGTCACCAAGATAGTAATGGTTGGAGGGCCTCTCAAACTGCCAGTCAGCTGGAAAGACGAGTAGCATGTTAGTGGTGGTTTACACAGAGGAAGAGGCTTCCAGTCAGGTTTACCCACCAGTCATTAACCTCAGGGAGAAGTAGAGGAGCTCCTCTGCCACCATGTTGGAGGTGTAGGGGATCCAGGTCGGCTTCAGGGCATTGCTGCTCACATCGTGATTCCTAGAAACAAACATGGAATATGGCATTACTCAAACCTCAATTATAGGGGTTGTCAAAGTGAAGGCTGGCAACAATAGTTACCTCAAGTAGTGGCACTCAATATCAACCATAGCTGCACTGGTCTTTACTATAGAAGTGTTAGCAAGAGGTTTTGGCTCATGGACAAGAGTGAAGGTGTAGATCAGCACATCCTCCGTCATCTAGGAACAGGATCACAAATTATGTCTCAGACAAGAATAACGATTCCCATTCTTCAGGAAGTTGAACAGCAGAAGTGACATACCATCAGCTCACTGCCACGCAGCTCTGATTCAAAGGTGAGCACATGAGCGTCAGCGTCCTCCTCAGTGGCAGCACAGCCTCCTAGAGTGATACGCTCTGGCTGGATGAGCCGGCCAATGCCCAGCAAGTCCTGCTTCACCTCCACACGGACCACACTCTCCCCACACCAAGCCGCCACACTGTTAGCAGCCACCTGCTTCAGCCGCTCAAATACAGTAGGCTTGCGCTCAGGCTTTTCAACGTAAGGAAATCTCCAAGTCAAAGGCTTCTCAGAGGTCTGCTTGGACTGGGAGCTCTCAGACTCTAAAGCCTGGTTAGGTTCCTGTCCCACAGGCTTGCAAAGTACCTGGCCCACAGTCACGCCAACAGGCTTGCTAGGTCCCGGGCCCACAGTCACGCTAGGTTCCAGGCCCACAGTCACGCCAACAGGCTTGCTAGGTTCCTGTTCTACAGGCTCTCCAACAGGCTTGCTCGGCACCTGGCCTACAGGCTTGCTAGGTCCCTGGCCCACAGGCTCTCCAACAGGCTTGCTAGGCTCCTGGCCCACAGGCTCACCAACAGGCTTGCTAGGTTCCTGGCCCACAGGCTCTCCAACAGACTTACTAGGTTCCTGGCCCACAGGCTCTCCAACAGACTTACTAGGTTCCTGTCATACAGGCTCTCCAACATGCTTGCTAGGCTCCTGGGCCACAGGCATGCTAGGTCCTGGGCCCACAGTCACGCAAGGTTCCTGGCCCACAGGCTCGTCAACAGACTTGCTAGGTTCCTGGCCCACAGGCGCTCCAACAGGCTTGCTAGGTTCCTGGCCCACAGGCGCTCCAACAGGCTTGCTAGGTTCCTGGCCCACAGGCTTGCTAGGCTCCTGGCCCACAGGCTCGTCAACAGGCTTGCTAGGTTCCTGGCCCACAGGCTCGCCAACAGGCTTGCTAGGCTCCTGGCCCACAGGCTCGCTAGGTCCCTGGCCTAAAGGCTCGCCAACAGACTTCAGGGCATTGCTGCTCACATTGTGATTCCTGGAAACATACATAGAATATGGCATTACTCAAACCTCAATTATAGGGGTTGTCAAAGTGAAGGCAACAATAGTTACCTCAAGTAGTGGCACTCAATATCAACCATAGCTGCACTGGTCTTCACTATAGAAGTGTTAGCAAGAGGTTTTGGCTCATAGACAAGAGTGAAGGTGTAGATCAGCACGCCCTCCGTCATCTAGGAAGAGAGTCACAAATCATGTATCAGACTAGAATAATGAGTCCCGTTCTTCAGGAAGTTAACCAACAAACGTAACATACCGTCAGCTCACTGCCACAGCCATGCAGCTCTGATTCAAAGGTGAGCACATGAGTTTCAGAGTCCTCCTCAGTGGCAGCACAGCCTCCTAGAGTGATACGCTCTGGCTGGATGAGCCGGCCAATCCCCAGAAGATCCTGCTTCACCTCCACACGGACCACACTCTCCCCACACCGAGCTGCCACACTGTTGGCCGCCACTTGTTTTAGACTCTCAAACACAGTAGAATTGCGGTCATGCATTTCAACCTTAGGATAGCGCCAAGTCAGAGGGTTCTCAAAGGTCTGCTTGGACTGGAAGCTCTCAGGGTCCTCATCCTGGCTAGGTTCCTGTCCCACTGGCTCGCCGCTAGGTTCCTGTCCCACTGGCTCGCCGCTAGGTTCCTGTCCCACTGGCTCGCCGCTAGGTTCCTGTCCCACTGGCTCGCCGCTAGGGTCCTGTCCCACTGGCTCGCCGCTAGGGTCCTGTCCCACTGGCTCGCCGCTAGGGTCCTGTCCCACTGGCTCGCCGCTAGGGTCCTGTCCCACTGGCTCGCCGCTAGGGTCCTGTCCCACTGGCTTGACAACAGGCTCGCTAGGTTCTTGTCCCACAGGCTCACTAGGTTCTTGTCCCACAGGCTCACTAGGTTCTTGTCCCACTGGCTCACTAGGTTCTTGTCCCACTGGCTCACTAGGTTCTTGTCCCACTGGCTCACTAGGTTCTTGTCCCACTGGCTCACTAGGTTCTTGTCCCACTGGCTCGACAACAGGCTCGCTAGGTTCCTGTCCCACTGGCTCACTAGGTTCTTGTCCCACTGGCTCACTAGGTTCTTGTCCCACTGGCTCAACAGGGTCCTCTCCCACAGGCTCTTCCTGCACTGGCTTCTGAGAGTCAAACTGGGCTGGGACTTGATTGTCATGCAGAAACCCCGATCTCGGATAAAACCGTCTGGAGTCCCAAGCATCACTAACAACACAGCCAAAAGCCATGACCAAAAGAAGCACTGCAGACACTTGCCTGAACCCCATCACTGCAATTAGATATTAGTTATTCTTGTCAATACATTCTCAGAGTCTGTCAAACCATTTTATAGCCACAATGTCTGACATAGACCCCACCCCTTCAGCAATCAGCTTGATTATTGTCCAGACCTGATTAATTATACAGGTGCTGAGGAATGTGAAGTTGATTGTCATTTACGTACCATTGGTTGCCTTTGTGCAGGCAAAATCACGTACACCTGGAGCTTTATTGAGGAGGCCTCAACTTTAGAGAGCGTTGATAGAAATGTGTTATGTAGAACAGTCATACTTTTCTATAGTGGATGTTACTCCCAGATCCTGTTGTTGATCTAACCTTGGTAGAGAAAAACAAAGATTGGTCAGAAGTCAGTGATATAGGGAAACTGGTTGACAATAACATTGGTAGAAGTTTTTATGCATTTTCACAGATGGATCCAAGGACTCAGATATTGGGCGCACAGCTAGCAGGCGTTTACGTTCCTGAATTTGATGTGCAGATATGTAGAAGACTAACAGCTAAACTGTTGGCGATAGCAGTTGCCCTCCAGTGGGTGGAGGACGTACAACCTGTCAGAATTATAGTATGTTCAGATTCCCTGTCTGTATTGAATAGTGTATCATCTGGCTAATCTAATAGGAGTGATATACTATTGGAGGTATTAATATTATTATGGAGAATTGAGAGACAGGGTGCAGTGTTGAGGTTCTACTGGGTCCCAGCCTATTTGGTTGTGGAAGGGAATGAAATTGTAGACCAGTTAGCCAAAAGAGCTTTAAAACGAGATATAATTGATATTAATGTTCCACTGGGTAGAGGTGAGGCCAAATGTAAGATCTGAGCCATTTTGATGAATGTGTGGCAGAAGAGATGGGACTCTGAGCCCAAGGGCCGGCATTTATATGCCCTCCAAAGAAAGGTCGCTGGACCAATATCCAAAGGTCAGATTAGGAAGGAAGAGGTGATGTTTGCTCGATTGCGCCTAGGACATTGTACATTGAACTCGTCATCACATCTGGTTGGCAAGCATGTGAATGGTTTGTGTCTGGAGTGTATGGTCGATGAAACGGTGGAGCATGTGTTGTTATATTGTTGTAAGTATGTTGAAGAGAGGGAAAGATTGAAGTGTAGGGTCATTGAGGTTGGATGGGGTTGGACGGGATGGTCTATTAGAAGTTAGTAGGGCTTTTTTTATTTTCTTCGAATGTTATGATGAGTTTATTGGGTATCAAAGAATCAAGGATGCAAGAATTTACTTAGACATTCTGTAGAGATTTTATACCAAGTATTTATTGTATCACGAGCTCGTGGGTTTATCTAACAAACTGACATAGCCTTGCCCCCATTGTCAGTTGAACTGGCCCATACACACAGCTCACAGCTTTTATACTCTTGGTTACACATTTGATGTTATTACTCTTTACCCCAAGTCACTGCTGCAGATTCAAGACGGTCTGTTGACCATGGCTGTCATTATAAAACTAGTTTGTCTTTGGCAGCCGTACAGAAAATACAATGCATCCGTCATAAAATGACCCGATACCTTTGGGGTTCTGATGGCACTGAGGCTGGTCTGTTCTGAAATGAGGCTTTTGGTCTGTCTACAAGGGTGGCTGTAGGAATTCGATGATATCCGAGGCTGCCATCACCTCTTCAGGAGTTGGGTGCTCAGCGCTGCAGTCTGGTGTCAGTCTATGAACTGCCCTCACCCCATCCCTCAGGTGTGCTGCAGTCTGGTTGGTCAGTCTGAGACCACATGACCTGTAGCCTACGGCCCAGACTCCTCCATCACACACAGCCCTCTGGTTCCATAGAGGGGGAGGGGCTTCCCACCTGAGTGGCGCAGTGGTCTAAGGCACTGCATCGCAGTGCTAACTGTGCCACTAGAGATCCTGGTTCGAATCCAGGCTCTGTCGCAGCCAGCCGCGACCGGGAGACTCATGGGCGGCGCACAATTGGCCCAGCGTCGTCCAGGGTAGGGGAGGGAATGGCCGGCAGGGATGTAGCTCAGTTGATAGAGCATGGCGTTTGCAACGCCAGGGTTGTGGGTTCGATTCCCACGGGGGGCCAGTATAAAAAAATAAAAAAATAAAAATAAATGTATTCACTAACTGTAAGTCGCTCTGGATAAGAGCGTCTGCTAAATGACTAAAAATGTAAAATGTAAATAATGGCTGCCCATCCTGTGTTTTCTCTTGATGTGTTGCGGTGCAGAATCAGGTTGCTGACCTACTCCCAACATGTTCTCCAGACCCTGAAGGGCAGGTTACTGCCTATAGCTGTTAACCGTGTGGTCGGTGTATCAAACTAAGCAACTCATTCGCGAAACCCTGAATATTGTATTGAATGTGGAGTGTGCAATTTGAAGAGATTAGTATGAAAATGTATGCACTAACTGTAAGTCGCTCTGGATAAGAGTGTCTGCTAAATGACAAATTTAATGTATGTAAATATATCCTGTCCATCCATCATGCTATCCTAAACATCAGTAATCTCCTTTGACATAAGGAATGTAGACTCCATGGCCCCAAACCACTTATCTAGTAACTCTTCCCTGGTCCACACAATACTATGGCATGACATCATTACACAGAAGTACTGAGTTAGGTAGGAGGATTTAGAAATGTGGAGCTAATGTTGTAAACTGTGATTGACCACACACTCAGCACAGTAGGTGGCGGCATGCACCTTTAACATCTGTTTGAGGACCGCCATTATATCGTGGAAGAAGAATACTTTATTTTCTATAATAATTTTTTATTTAATAACTAGGCAAGTCAGTTAAGAACAAATAATGCTTGAGTAAGGTTGGCTTTTTAGCGTTCATAGCAATGGTTATCAACTGTACTGCAGAACTGGAACGTAAATCACAGAAAATAGATGTTGTGGTGGCAGTAGCAGAGATTTGACTTCAGAAGAGTTACAGTGTGTGTTATGTGATAGTGTCCTGTCCTCTCAGGTCGTTGGCCTGGGGTAGGATCAGACAGGATGAACGTAGTGGAATAAAGTGATGGGTTTTAATGAGTATAGGGTTAGTTGGTAGGGTAATAAAAAGTGTGTGTGTGTGTGTGTATATATATATATATATATATATATATAACACAAAGTGTAATGGATCTATACTATAGTTCAGTTGGGAGCGGTAACGGAACATATTGGATGCCAACCGCCATTAAACCTCACAGAAGAAGAAGAAGCGCTGCCGAGGCGTTGCTGACCCATGCCAAATCTTGGATAGGTTACGTATCCGCTAACCACATCATATGTTATAGCAGGTGTGTCAAACTCATTCCATGGAGGGCCTTGTGTCTGCTGGTTTTTCCTTTCCATTAAGATCTAGACAACCATGTGAGGGTAGTTCCTTACTAATCAGTTACCTTAATTCATCAATCAAGTACAAGGGAGGAGCAAAAACCCGCAGACACTCAGCCCTCCGTGGAACACATGTGTGTTATAGCAACCTGTTCCCGACTGCACAATTGATGACGTGGCATGCAACCATTGGTTGATGCTTGCAAAGTCTGAGCAGGGGAACGCGACCGTGCACTTTCAAGAGCAGCTGAACTCACCAATTACGCATATATTTTTCTGCTGCTAATTAAGAAAAACGGATTGGCAGCTTCATTAAATAGTACCCGCAAAACACCAGTCTCAACGTCAACAGTGAAGAGCCGACTCTGGGATGCTGACCTTCTAGGCAGAGTTGCAAAGAAAAAGCCATATCTCAGACTGCCCATCTTAATCTTTTCAATTTATTGGCCAGTCTGAGATATGGCTTTTTCTTTGCAACTCTGCCTAGAAGGTCAGCATCCTGGAGTCGCCTCTTCACTGTTGAAGTTGAGACTGGTGTTTTGCGGGTACTATTTAATGAAGGTGCCAGTTGAGGACCTGTGAAGCGCCTGTTTCTCAAACTAGACACTCTAACGTATTTGTCCTCTTGCTCAGTTGTGCACCGGGGCCTCCCACTCCTCTTTGTATTCTGATCAGAGCCAGTTTGCGCTGTTCTGTGAAGGGAGTATTACATAGCGTTGTACGAGATCTTCAGTTTCCTGGCAATTTTTGGCATAGAACAGCCTTCATTTCTCAGAACAAGAATAGACTGACGAGTTTCAGAAGAAAGTTATTTGTTTCTGGCCATTTTGATTCTGTAATCGAACCCACAATTGCTGTGTCACGATCGTCGGTGAGAGAGGAGGACCAAGGCGCAGCGTTGAAGGCGAACATATTTATTTAATTAATGATCACACGATCAAAACAACAAAACGATGACGTGACAGTCAATGGTAATACACAAACCAAATACGAACAAGAAACCACACCAAATGAATGCCAAACGGCTACCTAAGTATGACTCCCAATCAGAGACAACGAGCTACAGCCATCTCTGATTGGGAGCCACCCTGGCCAACATAGATATACAAACCCAGAAAGTGAAACCTAGAACACACATAGACTATACACACCCTGGCTCAACATATTAGAGTCCCCAGAGCCAGGGCGTGACATGCTGATGCTCCAGATACTCAACTAGTCTCAAGAAGGCTAGTTTTATTGCTTCTTTAATCAGCACAACAGTTTTCAGTTGTGCTATCATAATTGCAAAAGGGTTTTCTAATGATCAATTAGCCTTTTAAAATGATAAACTTGGATTAGCAAACACAACGTGCTATTGGAACACAGGACTGATGGTTGCTGATATGGGCCTCTGTACGCTTATGTAGATATTCCATAAAAAAATCAGCCGTTTCCATCTACAATAGCCATTTACAACATTAACAATGTCTACACTGTATTTCTGATCAATTTCATGTTATTTTAATGGACACAAAAATTGCTTTTCTTTCGAAAACAAGGACATTTTTAAGTGACCCCAAACTTTTGAACGGTAGTGTAGATACATACATAAATACATACATACATACATATACACATACATACATATAAATACATACATACATATATATACATATCCTTTTCAAAAATATATTTCCCTTTATTACTTTCCAACCCCACTACTCCTTCCCTAATTGGAGAAAACTAGTGAACAACAACGCTTAGGCCTCTACTTCCAGCTTATACATACTATATACATTTAATGGACACAGTCAATTTTACAATAATTATATTTGGTTTGTTTTTACTCCTGAACTTCCTCTACCCTCAACCTCTATAGTGATATTTGGGAGATGATTTCCTTTTCAAATAACTGAAAGTGAGAGGTTGTAATCTGAATTAAGGGAAAAAGGCCATTCTTGAACATGGGGTGAGACAATCTTACTAATTTGCCATAGATCCAGTTCGGATTTAAGTATAACTTTTATATGACTGAAGCTTTTAGTGATAGGTCTAATGCTTTAATATTTAATCATCTCTGTCCTCCGAATTCATATTTATTATATAAATAGGCCCGTTTAATTTTGTCTGGCTTGCCGTTCAAAATAAAATTGAATATTTTTTTCTCATATAATTTTAAAAAACTGTTCGCTAGGCGTAGGCAAGACCATAAGCAAATTGGTAAACTGGGATAATACTAAAGAGTTAATCAGGTTGATTTTTCCACAAATAGACAGGTATTTAACTTTCCATGGTAGCAAGATCTTATCTATTTTTACTAACTTTCTATTAAAATGTATTGGAGTGAGATCATTTATTTCATTTGGGTTATGTATTCCGAGTATATCCACATCACCATCAGACCATTTTATTGGTAAACTACATGGTAATGTAAAAATTGTATTTTTTAGTAATCCAATACGTAATATAGTACATTTATCATGATTTGGTTGTAATCCAGAGAGGTTAGAAAATGTATCTAGATCCTCTATGAGGCTGTGGAGGGATTCAAGTTTTTTAACCTTTGTTTTTAAGCCCTGTATTTCTAATCCCTTGATATTATTGTTGGATCTGATTTTAATAGCTAACATTTCGATGGCCATAATAAATAGATATGCCGATAGTGGACAACCTTGTTTTACTCCTCTTCTGAGAAAATGCCATTATTTACTATTTTACACCTAGGGTTACTATACATGATTTTAACCCATTTTATAAGAGATTCTCCAAAATTGAAATGCTCCAGGCATTTATATATAAACTCCAGTCGTACTTTATCAAATGCCTTTTCAAAGTCTGCTATGAATAGCAGGCCTGGTTTCCCAGTTTATTCATAGTGTTCTATTGTTTCCAGTACTTGCTTTATATTATCTAAAATGTATCGTCCATGTAAAAAACCAGTCTGATTAGAATGAATAATGTCCAACAATACCTTTTTAATTCTATGCGCTATACATTTTGCTAGAATCTTCGCATCACAACACTGAAGTGTAAGGGGCCTCCAATCTTTTAAATGGACTGGATCTGTATATTTCCCACTTGTATCCTGTTTCAGTAATAATGAAATCAGACCTTCTTCTTGAGTGTCTGATAATCTATAATTTACATAGGAGCGGTTAAAACATGCTAATAACGGTCCTCTGAGTATATCAAAAAAGGTTTGGTATACCTCGACTGGTATGCCATCCAACCCTGGAGTTTTCCCGGACTTAAAGTCTTTAATTGCATCCAGAAGTTCCTCCTCTGTAATTTCACCTTCACATGAGTCTTTCTGTATGGCTGTTAATTTTACATTATCAATAGAAAAAAATCCCTACAAATAGCTTCAGTTAGAGGAAATGGGGGCGACTGAAACGAAAACATATGCTTAAAGTACTTTGCTTTCTCCTTCAAAATATAATTTGGTGAATCATGGGTGACTCTGTCATTTGTAACCAGTTTCAGTAAATTATTTTTGGTGCATTTCTATGTTGAAGATTTAAAAAATAATTTGGTGCATTTTTCCCCATATTCCATCCAGTTTGCTTTATTTTTTATAATATATTACACTTGATCTTTCTTGAATAAGTTTCTCCATTTATTTTCGTTTTTCCTCTAATTTATTCTGAGCCTCTATGTTACAGTTTTTATTGCTATCTATCTGTTCTGTTAGACCTTCCTTTGTTAGTATGGACTCTTTTGACCTAAATTGCTTTTGTTTTCGAGATGAGTACTGAATTGCATGGCCTCTAAATGCACATTTAAAAGTGTCCCATACAATAAGGGGATTTGCTGTACCTATGTTATGTTGGAATATATCAGTTATAAATTCCTCTGTCCTAGTTAAAAACAAGTTATCATCCAATAGGCTTTGATTACAGTGGGGCAAAAAAGTATTTAGTCAGCCACCAATTGTGCAAGTTCTCCCACTTAAAAAGATGAGAGAGGCCTGTAATTTTCATCATAGGTACACGTCAACTATGACAGACAAATTGAGAAAAAAAAAATCCAGAAAATCACATTGTAGGATTTTTTATGAATTTATTTGCAAATTATGGTGGAAAATAAGTATTTGGTCACCTACAAACAAGCAAGATTTCTGGCTCTCACAGACCTGTAACTTCTTCTTTAAGAGGCTCCTCTGTCCTCCACTCGTTACCTGTATTAATGGCACCTGTTTGAACTTGTTATCAGTATAAAAGACACCTGTCCACAACCTCAAACAGTCACACTCCAAACTCCACTATGGCCAAGACCAAAGAGCTATCAAAGGACACCAGAAACAAAATTGTAGACCTGCACCATTCTGGGAAGACTGAATCTGCAATAGGTAAGCAGCTTGGTTTGAAGAAATCAACTGTGGGAGCAATTATTAGGAAATGGAAGACATACAAGACCACTGATAATCTCCCTCGATCTGGGGCTCCACGCAAGATCTCACCCCGTGGGGTCAAAATGATCACAAGAACGGTGAGCAAAAATCCCAGAACCACACGGGGGGACCTAGTGAATGACCTGCAGAGAGCTGGGACCAAAGTAACAAAGCCTACCATCAGTAACACACTACGCCGCCAGGGACTCAAATCCTGCAGTGCCAGACGTGTCCCCCTGCTTAAGCCAGTACATGTCCAGGCCCGTCTGAAGTTTGCTAGAGTGCATTTGGATGATCCAGAAGAGGATTGGGAGAATGTCATATGGTCAGATGAAACCAAAATATAACTTTTTGGTAAAAACTCAACTCGTCGTGTTTGGGGGACAAAGAATGCTGAGTTGCATCCAAAGAACACCATACCTACTGTGAAGCATGGGGGTGGAAACATCATGCTTTGGGGCTGTTTTTCTGCAAAGGGACCAGGACGACTGATCCGTGTAAAGGAAAGAATGAATGGGGCCATGTATCGTGAGATTTTGAGTGAAAACCTCCTTCCATCAGCAAGGGCATTGAAGATGAGACGTGGCTGGGTCTTTCAGCATGACAATGATCCCAAACACACCGCCCGGGCAACGAAGGTGTGGCTTCGTAAGAAGCATTTCAAGGTCCTGGAGTGGCCTAGCCAGTCTCCAGATCTCAACCCCATAGAAAATCTTTGGAGGGAGTTGAAAGTCTGTGTTGCCCAGCATTAGCCCCAAAACATCACTGCTCTAGAGGAGATCTGCATGGAGGAATGGCCCAAAATAACAGCAACAGTGTGTGAAAACCTTGTTAAGACTTACAGAAAACGTTTGACCTGTGTCATTGCCAACAAAGGGTATATAACAAAGTATTGAGAAACTTTTGTTATTGACCAAATACTTATTTTCCACCATAATTTGCAAATAAATTCATAAAAAATCCTACAATGTGATTTTCTGGAGAAAAAAATTCTCATTTTGTCTGTCATAGTTGACGTGTACCTATGATGAAAATTACAGGCCTCTCTCATCTTTTTAAGTGGGAGAACTTGCACAATTGGTGGCTGACTAAATACTTTTTTTCCCCACTGTAAATTTCCAATATCCTCGCCCACGTGGAAATTCAGTAAGAATAATGTATATGCCAATTATATGATGGTCCAACCGCATTATGTCCCCTATCAACACTTTTTAAACTTTTGGTGCCAACGAGAATGACATAAGAAAGAGGTCAAGACGACTAGCTTGATTGAGTCTCCGCCATGTATATCTCACTAGGTCAGGATATTTAAGCCTCAATATATCTACTAGTTCTAATGTATCCATGACATTCATGATTTCCTTAAGAGCATGAGGGTGATAGTTTGTAGTGTGATTTCCTTTACGGTCCATTTAGTTATTTAAAACAGTATTATAATCTCCCACCATAATAATATAGTCTTGTATTGCTTGCAGGGTTGATAATGTATTATATATATTGTCAAACAAGTGTGGATCATCATTATTTGGTCCGTAAAGATTAATGAGCCAAATCTGTTTATGGTCCAATAACATATTTTAAATCATCCATCTACCTTGCGCATCTGTTTGGACAATTTGCACATTCGGATCGAAATTACTGTTAATTAATATCATCACCCCTTTTGAGTTTCTTTGCCCATGGGAGAAGTATATTTAGCCCCCCCCCCAGTCCTTTTTCCACACAACTTCATCTAGAATTGTTGAATGAGTGTCCTGTAAACAATAGATATTATATTCCTTCTCTTTGAGCCATGTAAATATTGTTATTCTTTTGTTATTATCTGCTAAGCCATTACAATTATAACTGGCTATACTTATTTCACCACTTACCATAATGAGATACTATTTTCAAATCTATTTATCATAATATATGTTTGTAAATTTACCAATAAAAAATACCATAGTGATTGAGTGTCCATATAGCTGTACCATGATATTTGCATTGCTACTAAGTAACCCTCCAATTGTTCTCCACCCCCCGCTAAAGCCCCTCCCCATCCCAAGTTGGGTTGTCATCCCAGTGATCGGCATACCACCCCCTTCCCCCCGGATCCCTAGGCCCCCCGAGAGGCCAGGACCCATCCTTCGAAAACAGCACACAGTGCCACCCACAAAACAGAAGCAGGTCAACCGCCAAAAGCATTCCCAATGCTCTCACCTCAATATATATATATATATATATATATATATAGCTATTCAAAATCTATATCTATTCAAATATCTTGCATATCTTAATTTCCATCATTATCAATTAATATGCGTTCATGCGTAGGATTGTTACCTATAACCCGGATTGCCATTGTATTACATTACATTTTTGTCAAGCAATTATTGTTTTAGCATACAATTATTGTGGTTCATCCTATATTCTCCCTAACATCCTTACCCCCTTGCAACAGATGTGGGATACACACACACACACGCACATACTCTAACACACTAAACCCCTTTCCTCCACAATCAACCATAAGCTCAACGGTTGTTACATCCAAGAGCCCAGCTCAAGAAAGGACCTGATTTACGAATGCATATACAGTTACAGCTGTTTGAGAAAGCATGCAAGATTGAGCAAAAATTGACAAAAATTTGAGATTTGATTAACCTACAGTATGTCAAGTCCTAGGTGATGGAGATCAGATCTTCCCCTGAGACACAAACACTCTGGTCCCCCATTGTAACCATTTTTCCCAAGCATCTCCGTGCAGTCAGACCTTTGATTATTTTGTGCCACCAGGGCCACAATAATATGCCCCCTCTCTGATTGTCCGAGTGTGACCACCTCCCCGTGGGTCACTGCAGCCAGTGTTGCCAGCACTGCCACTACCTGGGTAGGGGTACCCCACCGGAATCCCCACCGGCTAGGTACAAGGTCCTCAAGGTTCTCATTAGCAGCTTTGAGAATTTCCTTGTATATTATGCTCTCCCATCAGGGGGCTCTGGCTTTGTAGGACCAACCCTGCCAGGCAGGCTCTGAATCTTGAGGGGGCGGTGCTGCTCAAGTAGGTCTCTGACCGCATTTATTTCTCTGTTTAGGCTGCATACTCACAGCAGGTCCATAAAAGAGATGGGAACTTCTCTTTGGTGTATGGGTCACTCAGGTGGGTGTCTAGGATATATGGTTGGGGACCGTTCCCATCATGATAGGACAATAAAAAAAAATATTAGATGTATACTTTATTTTAAAATGTATATCCCTCATCTGCACAAAATTGAAAGCTCTCTCTCATAACCCCTGCTCACAGACACACGTTGGTTCTGGGATATGCAACCATTTCCTTTCTCACTCACTAAACGCCACACTTTTCCAAACACAAAAACGCACACCACACCTTCCATCACAATACATCCAAACATACCCACATACTGTGCCTTCTATGTCTTCTGTTTGCTATGTTTTTATCTCCACTATGTTGATTGAGTACACTCTAATTAGTTATATTTGAAGATGTATTATTTTGCTTGTTATCCTTTCTTGTAATACCGTCTTATCCCTTTATAAAATACTATAAATGTGGTTTATTATTACAATCCCTACCATGGCTAGTATTGGGTGTTCCATTATTCGACTCCTCTATTAGAACTTTCAGAATAGCCATGGTGTGGTCTTTGTGTCGCAGAATATTTGGTTGTCAACATACAGTTTATCGACTACGAGAGCAACACGCTTCCCTTTTAATCTATTTTCCTTGAAGATTGGGTAGAGAACTTTGCGCCGTTCTGCAATCTCCCTCGGGAACTGATCATTCATGCCTATTTTCGTGCCAGCAAGTCTTTTACCTAGGCTTTTAACCATTACTTTATCCTTAAAGAAAGCAAATTTAGCAACGATTGGACGCTCATATCTCTGTCCTCTTTGTCCGAAACGGTGTGAACGTTCGAGTTGGATTTTATCGACAGCATCTAGTGGGATTTGAAGAGCTGTAAGAAAGAAGTCCTTCACAATTTTTTCGGTAACCTTTCCTTATTTTTCTTGGATAACCGTAAGTACTAGATTTTCTCTCATCGATCTAGTCTGTATGTCTAGTAAGGCTTCTCTCGGAAAGTTGTTCTCCTTTTTAAGTTCCTTAACATCCGTTTCTATCTTAGTGACTGTCCCTTTTAGCTTTTTTGTATCTTTCTCCATTATCGCAGCTTTTTCATCACTCATTTCAAGACTCACCTTCAACTCTTTTACATCCTTACTGACCAACTCTAGTATGCCCAGTTTGTCATTTATCGACTTCAACAGATCGCTTTCCACACTTACCAGTCCCAGTGGTGAAAAGCATAAATCATCTGTATCCGTCGAGGAGTCGCGTTTTCTCTTGGAGATGGATTCTCTTTGTTTATCCTCCGTCATGTTTGAGTGTTGCTTGTTGTTGTAATATTTGTCGATACATTTCTCTAGCCTTATGATTTGTTTTGTGTTATTATCCAGATTGAATGTTATTACCCAGGAGTGTATGAAGTGCTAATATTTAGTCTAACTTACTGATATTGAATATTACGTTTTTATCTTGAGGTGATTCGCACCGCTGTGTGTTCAATACGGCATCTTGTCACGTGTTGCTGAGCTTAGCGAACCGTGAAATTCTTACTTACAGGTCCATTTCCAACAATGCACGTCAACTATGGCAGACAAAATGAGATTTCTTTTTCCAGAAAATCACATTTTAGGATTTTTAATGAATTTATTTACAAATTATGGTGGAAAATAAGTATTTGGTCAATAACAAAAGTTTCTCAATACTTTGTTATATACCCCTTGTTGGCAATGACACAGGTCAAACATTTTCTGTAAGTCTTCACAAGGTTTTCACACACTGTTGCTGGTATTTTGGCCCATTCCTCCATGCAGATCTCCTCTAGAGCAGTGATGTTTTGGGGCTGTCGCTGGGCAACACGGACTTTCAACTCCCTCCAAAGATTTTCTATGGGGTTGAGATCTGGAGACTGGCTAGGCCACTCCAGGACCTTGAAATGCTTCTTACGAAGCCACTCCTTCGTTGCCCGGGCGGTGTGTTTGGGATCATTGTCATGCTGAAAGACCCAGCCACGTTTCATCTTCAATGCCCTTGCTGATGGAAGGAGGTTTTCACTCAAAATCTCACGATACATGGCCCCATTCATTCTTTCCTTTACACGGATCAGTCGTCCTGGTCCCTTTGCAGAAAAACAGCCCCAAAGCATGATGTTTCCACCCCCATGCTTCACAGTAGGTATGGTGTTCTTTGGATGCAACACAGCATTCTTTGTCCTCCAAACACGACGAGTTGAGTTTTTACCAAAAAGTTCTATTTTGGTTTCATCTGACCATATGACATTCTCCCAATCCTCTTCTGGATCATCCAAATGCACTCTAGCAAACTTCAGATGGGCCTGGACATGTACTGGCTTAAGCAGGGGGACACGTCTGGCACTGCAGGATTTGAGTCCCTGGCGGCGTAGTGTGTTACTGATGGTAGGCTTTGTTACTTTGGTCCCAGCTCTCTGCAGGTCATTCACTAGGTCCCCCCGTGTGGTTCTGGGATTTTTGCTCAACGTTCTTGTGATCATTTTGACCCCACGGGGTGAGATCTTGCGTGGAGCCCCAGATCGAGGGAGATTATCAGTGGTCTTGTATGTCTTCCATTTCCTAATAATTGCTCCCACAGTTGATTTCGTCAAACCAAGCTGCTTACCTATTGCAGATTCAGTCTTCCCAGCCTGGTGCAGGTCTACAATTTTGTTTCTGGTGTCCTTTGACAGCTCTTTGGTCTTGGCCATAGTGGAGTTTGGAGTGTGACTGTTTGAGGTTGTGGACAGGTGTCTTTTATACTGATAACAAGTTCAAACAGGTGCCATTAATACAGGTAACGAGTGGAGGACAGAGGAGCCTCCTAAAGAAGAAGGTACAGGTCTGTGAGAGCCAGAAATCTTGCTTGTTTGTAGGTGACCAAATACTTATTTTCCACCATAATTTGCAAATAAATTCATAAAAAATCCTACAATGTGATTTTCTGGAAAGAAAATTCTCAATTTGTCTGTCATAGTTGACGTGTACCTATGATGAAAATTACAGGCCTCTCTCATCTTTTTAAGTGGGAGAACTTGCACAATTGGTGGCTGACTAAATACTTTTTTTCCCCACTGTATGTAACTGTCTATTCTGATTAGACTATAGACACTCCTCCTTCTTTCCCATTGAATAAGTGAGTCCTTCAGTCTGAAAAGACGCAGGCTGCTAAATCGTCCAGTCTTATCCTGACTGTTCCATCAATCTAAACAACCCACAACCATAGTTGAACTATACTTAGAAAACCTAGACTCTGATCAGCGATGCAGAATCTATGCTTTATTGAAAAGACAAGTTAATCATCCTTTATTCCAATGATATTTGTCAGTAATTTTAGTATCTGGCACATACCACACTTTATCAGAAAATAGCTTTGAAGGACACAGATCTCACACGCTCAACGTAAACAACTTAGCAGTCAACGAGTCAAACCCCACATTCATTGATTTGGAAACAGATCTAACGACCTAACCAAATGAATTATATTTTCCCCCTAATATACTAAAATTCCTTGACTATATCACCTCTGCTTCTGAAATAATAGATAGTTTATTATAATGCTTAATTCCACCACATGCTCTATGTACTGTCTCCCATCCCCCACGTACGTCTAAGTTTTGGGGTGTGCAAGTCAGCACCTATTATTTTATCCAATCCCTCATAATAAATTACACTCATATTAAATTAATTATATTCTAATATATTCACATCAACCAAACCATTCATGTTTCTAATGATTCTTTATTGCCACAAATCAGTTAATCACAATCTAGTCTCAGCGGAAGGAACAACAAATTACCCAAATCCTTCCCCTCAGTTATAGAATCCTCCCAGAATCGTATATGCTGGTCACTATTCACTGATCTTACAAAATTCCATGACAGGCATTGTTGTACGAAACTCCAAGATATAATTTACAAGAAAAGCTTATTATTCCAACGTATATATATATAATTATCATACACACCTCTATATCTCATCATTCAAACTTTAGAGTGCGACTCATTTACACCATTATACCACTCTTATTCCACATTCATACAATGTTGTTCTCAAACACGCTTAATTACTATTTGTATAACCTACAGGAATATTTTATTCTATCAAAGGGCCCAAATTTGGAATGTTAACCCTATCCCAGTTATTATTTTACTGTAGTCAATTTATCACAATACTACATCACCTCTAAAGTTTCCAAATATAATGTCAGAAACACACCCTAAAAGATTGATCAAAATACAATGCATAGAGGTCATATGATCACACCGGTACACGTGACCTGTTCCTCCAACAGGATTCCTCATACCCCTCCTAGTAATGTGAATTTTCCACTCAGTTGGTAAACGTATATCCACATCCATATTCTTCTTTTTCCTAATGCGAGATTGGGCGTGCCCTTTCTCCACCAGGCAGAAGCTTCAAACGACCTCAAATATAGTTCCTTTCCTTACAGAAAGGCTATTACTTGCAGGATTTCTTATTATACTCACTCACACAGATGAGCAGCCACTTGTGCCCAAATGAATCAGACAGTCGAATGACTCACAGTAGCCCAAGCAAACCACTCATCCACACGAGATGATCAGACCTACTCTATCTAACACGTTCTCTATATTTTGAAGCCTTAGTGACTGTTTAACCCGTTCACCTACTCAGGATGACCGGTGTTAACTCCAATTTATGTCACCTACTCCGGATGACTTATCTTTTTACCTGATCGACCCTTTCTGATTCACTTCCCCGACACAAGAAAGACGATTTTATACAGGATTTCTATTTATTTAGCCCCCTAGGTGATACACTTCCTCGACACACCTGGACTTCTACTACGCTTTCCTAAGCGACCTGTAAATTCTGCCCTTTCTTTCTGATACACTTCCTCAACACAGAAAAGAAGCGGTATTGCACAGGATTTCTGCCTACCTAAGCAGCCTATAAACGATACACTTCCTCAACACGTTTACAGCGGTATTCGTAGGACTTAACATGTTATTGTCTGATCGCTCAACCAGATGGACAACCGCCGTGCCGAAATGACCCAGACAAAGCGATCAGCAGGATGAATCAAATTAATCAAATTAATCAAATTAATCAAATTAATCAAATCAATTGAACAGACGGTTCAGACGAACAACAGAGTGACATCGACATGTATTCTTAAATTCAAAAGCTCCCAGTCTCTGGTCCCTGTTTTCAACTCCTGGCTAGCTCGCCAAATATGTTGTAGAAATATTTGACTCAAAAGTAGTCAACTCAAAAATATCTCTCAAGAGACTGGAGCTTGTGAATCCAAAAATTTGACTTTATTATTTGCATAACAAAGCCGAGCTTGCTCCATGGAACAACTGCTTGCCCTGAACCAGAGCTCTCATTTTATACAGACACAAATGCATAGTCATTCTTATACAACATACATAATTACTCCTCTCAATGTGAATGAATAACATCTTTCAGCATCACATGTTGGCTACTCACAAGAGCTACTTGCGCTTCTCTAAATGGGGCCTCTGTATCTTATTAGTGGCGTGACTCAAAAAATTATGTACATACGTACATTAAAGAACAATCACACTCTGTATTGACTATATTCACTATCCAGACATATATCTGGAGTACAAAGTATCAATCATGTTCATTCTGTTTTTTCCTTTATCATTTCATAACACATTATAAAACATATCAATTAATACTTACACATGGTTTAAACATGTAATCCGTAACCCATTCTCAACCACATACATTTAAGCATTTATCATTTACCATCCTCCCTGGCCCTTGAGATTATGTGCATGTGGCTATGTGTCAGGTCATAAGCACAAACAAATGATAACACTAGTTCCATTGTTACTCCAATCTCCACACAGCCACCACGAGGAGTTGTATCTCCATCACATGTCATTGACATACCCAGACCAGCTGCAGGGAGTATATGAAAATTGCAGACCTGCACAAGGCTGGGATGGGCTACAGGACAATAGGCAAGCAGCTTGGTGAGAAGGCAACAACTGTTGGCGCAATTATTAGAAAATGGAAGAAGTTCAAGATGACGGTCAATCACCCTCGATCTGGGGCTCCATGCAAGATCTCACCTCGTGGGGCATCAATGATCATGAGGAAGGTGAGGGATCAGCCCAGAACTACACGGCAGGACCTGGTCAATGACCTGAAGAGAGCTGGGACCACAGTCTCAAAGAAAACCATTAGTAACACACTACGCCGTCATGGATTAAAATCCTGCAGCGCACGCAAGGTCCCCCTGCTCTAGCCAGCGCATGTCCAGGCCCGTCTGAAGTTTGCCAATGACCATCTGGATGATCCAGAGGAGGAATGGGAGAAGGTCATGTGGTCTGATGAGACAAAAATATAGCTTTTTGGTCTAAACTCCACTCGCCGTGTTTGGAGGAAGAAGAAGTATGAGTACAACCCCAAGAACACCATACCAACCATGAAACATGGAGGTGGAAACATAATTCTTTGGGGATGCTTTTCTGCAAACGGGACAGGACAACTGCACCGTATTGAGGGGAGGATGGTTAGGGCAATGTATTGCGAGATCTTGGCCAACAACCTCCTTCCCTCAGTAAGAGCATTAAAGATGGGTCGTGGTTGGGTCTTCCAGCATGACAACGACCCGAAACACACAGCCAGGGCAACTAAGGAGTGGCTCCGTAAGAAGCATCTCAAGGTCCTGGAGTGGCCTAGCCAGTCTCCAGACCTGAACCCAATAGAAAATCTTTGGAGGGAGCTGAAAGTCCGTATTGCCCAGCGACAGCCCCGAAACCTGAAGGATCTTAAGGATCTGGAGAAGGTCTGTATGGAGGAGTGGGCCAAAATCCCTGCTGCAGTGTGTGCAAACCTGGTCAAGACTTACAGGAAACGTATGATCTCTATAATTGCAAACAAAGGTTTCTGTACCAAATATTAAGTTCTGCTTTTCTGATGTATCAAATACTTATGTCATGCAATAAAATGCAAATTAATTACTTAAAAATCATACAATGTGATTTTCTGGATTTTTGTTTTAGATTCCGTCTCTCACAGTTGAAGTGTACCTATGATAAAAATTACAGACCTCTACATGCTTTGTAAGTAGGAAAACCTGCAAAATCGGCAGTGTATCAAATACTTGTTCTCCCCACTGTATATATATATATATATATATATATATATATATATATATATATATAGGGAGTAGAAAATAACATGGCTATATACAGGGAGTAGAAAATGTATATAGGCAGCAGCCTCTAATGTGCTAGTGAAGGCTGTTTAACAGTCTGATGGCCTTGAGATAGAAGTTGTTTTTCAGTCTCTCGGTCCCAGCTTTGATGCACCTGTACTGACCTCGCCTTCTGGATGATAGCGGGGTGAACAGGCAGTATCTCGGGTGGTTGTTGCCACTTTTTTTATTTATTGGGGGGTGGGGTAGAAGGATTACTTTATACTATTCCAGGTATTCCTTAAAGAGGTAGGGTTTCAAGTGTCTCCGGAAGGTGGTCAGTGACTCCGCTGTCCTGGCGTCGTGGGGGAGCTTGTTCCACCATTGGGGTGCCAGAGAAGCAAATAGCTTTGACTGGGCTGAGCGGGAACTGTGCTTCCGTAGAGGTAGGGGAGCTAGCAGGCCAGAGGTGGATGAACGCAGTGCCCTCGTTTGGGTGTAGGGTCTGATCAGAGCCTGAAGTTAAGGAGGTGCCATTCCCCACACACCTCTGTAGGCAAGCACCATGGTCTTGTGGTAGATGCGAGCCTCAACTGGAAGCCAGTGGAGTGTGCGGAGGAGCGGGGTGACATGAGAGAACTTGGGAAGGTCGAACACCAGACGGGCTGCAGCGTTCTGGATAAGTTGTAGGGGTTTAATGGCACAGGCAGGGAGCCCAGCCAACAGCGAGTTGCAGTAATCCAGACGGGAGATGCCTGGATTAGGACCTGTGCCGCTTTCTGTGTAAGGTAGGGTCGTACTCTACGAATGTTGTAGAGCATGAACCTGCAGGATCGGGTCACCGCTTTGATGTTAGCGGAGAACGACAGGGTGTTGTCCAGGGTCACACCAAGGTTCTTTGCACTCTGGGAGGAGGACACAATGGAGTTGTCAACCGTGATGGCGAGATCATGGAGCGGGCAGTCCTTCCCCGGGAGGAAGAGCAGCTCCGTCTTGCCGAGATTCAGCTTGAGGTGGTGATCCGACATCCACACTGATATGTCTGCCAGACATGCAGAGATACGATTCGCCACCTGGTTATCAGAAGGGGGAAAGGAGAAAATGAATTGTGTGTCGTCTGCATAGCAATGATAGGAGAGACCATGTGTGGATATGACAGAGCCAAGTGACTTGGTGTATAGAGAGAATAGGAGAGGGCCTAGAACTGAGCCCTGGGGGACACCAGTGGTGAGAGCACGTGGTGCGGAGACAGATTCTCGCCACGCCACCTGGTAGGAGCGACCTGTCAGGTAGGACGCAATCCAAGAGTGAGCAGCGCCGGAGATGCCCAACTCGGAGAGGGTGGAGAGGAGGATTTGATGGGTCACAGTATCAAAGGCAGCGGATAGGTCTAGAAGGATAAGAGCAGAGGAGAGAGAGTTAGCTTTAGCAGTGCGGAGAGCCTCCGTGACACAGAGAAGAGCAGTCTCAGTTGAATGACCAGTCTTGAAACCTGACTGGTTTGGATCAAGAAGGTCATTTTGAGAGAGATAGCAGGAGAGTTGGCTAGAGATGGCACGCTCAAGAGTTTTGGAGAGAAAAGAAAGAAGGGATACTGGTCTGTAGTTGTTGACATCAGAGGGATCGAGTGTAGTATTTTTGAGGAGGGGTGCAACTCTCGCTCTCTTGAAGACGGAAGGGACATGGCCAGCGGTCAAGGATGAGTTGATGAGCGAGGTGAGGTAAGGGAGAAGGTCTCCAGAAATGGTCTGGAGAAGAGAGGAGGGGATAGGCTCAAGCGGGCAGGTTGTTGGGCGGCCGGCCGTCACAAGTCGCAAGATTTCATCTGGAGAGAGAGGGGAGAAAGAAGTCAAAGCATAGGGTAGGGCAGTGTGAGCAGGACCAGCGGTGTCATTTGACTTAATAAATGAGGATCGGATGTCGTCAGCCTTCTTTTCAAAATGGTTGACGAAGTCATCCACAGAGAGGGAGGAGGGAGGGGGAGGAGGAGGAGGATTCAGCAGGGAGGAGAAGGTGGCAAAGAGCTTCCTAGGGTTAGAGGCAGAGGCTTGAAATGTAGAGTGGTAGAAAGTGGCTTTGGCAGCGGAAACAGAGGAAGAGAATGTAGAGAGGAGGGAGTGAAAAGATGACAGGTCCGCAGGGAGTCTAGTTTTCCTCCATTTCCGCTCGGCTGCCCGGAGCCCTCTTCTGTGAGCTCGCAATGAGTCGTCAAGCCACGGAGCAGGAGGGGAGGACCGAGCCGGCCGGGAGGATAGGGGACATAGAGTGTGAAAAGATGCAGAAATGGAGGAGAGGAGGGTTGAGGAGGCAGAATCAGGAGATCGGAGGGAGAAGGATTTAGCAGAGGGAAGAGATGATAGGATGGAAGAGGAGAGAGTAGCGGGAGAGAGAGAGCGAAGGTTGCGACGGCACATTACCATCTGAGTAGGGGCAGAGTTAGTAGTGTTGGAGGAGAGCGAGAGAGAAAAGGATACAAAGTAGTGGTCGGAGACTTGGAGGGGAGTTGCAGTGAGATTAGTAGAAGAACAGCATCTAGTAAAGATGAGGTCAAGCGTATTGCCTGCCTTGTGAGTAGGGGGGGACGGTGAGAGGGTGAGGTCAAAAGAGGAAAGGAGTGGAAAGAAGGAGGCAGAGAGAAATGAGTCAAAGGCAGACGTAGGGAGGTTAAAGTCACCCAGAACTGTAAGGGGTGAGCCATCCTCAGGAAAGGAACTTATCAAGGCGTCAAGCTCATTGATGAACTCTCCAAGGGAACCTGGAGGGTGATAAATGACAAGGATGTTAAGCTTGAATGGGCTAGTTACTGTGACAGCATGGAATTCAAATGAGGAGATAGACAGATGGGTCAGGGGAAAAAGAGAGAATGTCCACTTGGGAGAGATGAGGATTCCTGTGCCACCGCCGCGCTGACCAGATGCTCTCGGGTATGCGAGAACACATGGTCAGACGAGGAAAGAGCAGTAGGAGTAGCAGTGTTTTCTGTGGTAATCCATGTTTCCGTCAGCGCCAAGAAGTCGAGGGACTGGAGGGTAGCATATGCTGAGATGAACTCTGCCTTGTTGGCCGCAGAACGGCAGTTCCAGAGGCTCCCAGAGACCTGGAACTCCACGTGGGTCGTGCGCGCAGGGACCACCAGATTAGAGTGGCAAGAGCCACGTGGTGTGAAGCGTTTGTATGGCCTGTGCAGAGAGGAGAGAACAGGGATAGACAGACACATAGTTGACAGGCTACAGAAAAAGGCTACAATAATGCAAAGAAGATCGGAATGAAATGAACTAAACATCTGGGAAAGCGAGAGAGTGGGGCCTCCCTCACTTACATTTCACTGAAACACTCAAATATAACTCTCCCAACAAATAGCTCTTTGTTTAACTGTTGCTGGGTGTTATCGTTTACCATCAGCACCGGCCTGTACCCTACCTGTACCTAAGCTCTCTCCTGGCCCCTTACATTAAGTCTGAAAAATGTATGCACTCACTAACTGTAAGTCGCTCTGGATAAGAGCATCTGCTAAATGACGTAAATGTAAATCACGGTTTTACAGCCTGTGTTCGTAATGGCTGCTCAGTGAGACGACCTGTCCTGATTTGTCATAGACGCTTGCTAAAAAACTTTAATGAGCAAGCCTTCCTTCATGACCTGGCCTCTGTAAATGGATATAAAATCAGCCTGATCCCCTCTGTCGAAGATGCTTGGACCTTATTTTTTGATATTTTCAGTAATATTGTTAACAAACACGCCCCCATAAAGGAAATGAGAATTAAAAACAGGTTGAGCCCCTGGTTCAACCGTGATCTGGCAGAGTTACTCCACCTCAAGAATTCCATTTGGCGAAAGGCTCGGCACACGCATACTCAGGCTGACTGGCTCTCGTTCAGGCAAATGAGAAATAAGTGCACTCACACTATTCGGAAGGCCAAAGTTAGTTACTTTAAGGAGCAGTTCTCTCTCTGTGGGTCTAACCCTAAGAAGTTCTGGAAAATGGTTAAAGACCTGGAGAATAAACCCTCTTCCTCACAGCTGCCCATGTCCCTTAATGTTGTTGATGTGGTTGTTCCTGACAAGGAGCAAATGGCTTAATTGAGTCAGGATTCCTATTTGACTCAGCCATGCCTCATTGCGCGTCCAACATTTCCTAATCTCCCACATTTCCTCATCTCCAAGTCCTTCTAATGGGACTAGCCCCGATGATCCTCCCTCTTTTTCCCCTGCCCCGCTACAAAGTTTCTCCATGCAGGCAGTCACTGAGTCTGAGGTGCTAAAGGAGCTCCTTAAACTTGACCCCAAAGAACCATCTGGGTCAGATGGTTTAGTCACCTCATGCAAGTACTTGGGAGTATGGCTAGACTGTACACTGTCCTTCTCTCAGCACATATCAAAGCTGCAGGCCAAGGTTAAATCTAGACTTGGTTTCCTCTATCGTAATCGCTCCTCTTTCACCCCAGCTGCCAAACTAACCCTGATTCAGATTACCATCCTACCCATGCTAGATTACGTAGTAATTTATAGATCGGCAGGTAAGGGTGCTCTCGAGCGGCTAGATGTTCTTTACCATTCGGCCATCAGATTTGCCACCAATGCTCCTTAAAGGACACATCACTGCACTCTATACTCCTTTGTAAACTGGTAATCTCTGTATACCCGTCGCAAGACCCACTCGTTGATAAAACCCTCTTAGGCCTCACTCTCCCTATCTGAAATACCTACTGCAGCCCTCATCCTCCACATACAACACCTGTTCTGCCAGTCACATTCTGTTAAAGGTCCCCAAAGCACACACATCCCTGGGTCGCTCCTCTTTTCAGTTGGCTAAAGCTAGTGACTGGAACCAGCTGCAAAATGCACTCAAACTGGACAGTTTTATCTCCATCTCTTCATTCAAAGACTCAATCATGGACACTCTTACTGACAGTTGTGGCTGCTTCGCGTGATGTATTGTTGTCTCTACCTTCTTGCCTTTGTGCTGTTGTCTGTGCCCAATAATGTTTGTACCATGTTTTGTGCTGCTACCATGTTTTGCTGCTGCCGTGTTGTGTTGATACCATGTTGTTGTCATGTGGTTTTGCTACCATGCTGTGTTGTTGTGTGTTACTGCCATGCTATGTTGTTGTCTTAGGTCTCTCTTTATGTAGTGTTGTGGTGTCTCTCTTGTGTTTTGTCCTATATTTTTATTTTTAATCCAAGCCCCCATCCCCGCAGGAGGTATTTTGGTAGGCCGTCATTGTAAATAAGAATTTGTTCTTAACTGACTTGCCTAGTTAAATAAAGGCTAAATAAAAATAAAAATAAAGAAAGTAAAAAAAAATCCCTGTGGCTGAAGAGTCACAGGAGTGGTTCTCGTTTACGTTTCTTAGTAAAAACATATGGACTTGGACAGTGATGCCACAAGGCTACGTTGAATCACTGCCATCTTTGCCCAAGAAAGGTCTCGAAACCTAGAGGGTTTTGTTGCTCCGGAAGGGAGTATTTTGGTTCAGTATGTTGACAATTTGTTGGTTTGCTTACAATCAGAGGAGATATGTCATAAAGTTTCCCCAAGTAAAATGCAATTATGCCGGAGCTCCGTTGAATATTTGGGTCATGAGTCATGATATTACTTCTGAGGGTTTCGCCCTCTCCAAAGATCGGTTAGAGGCAATTACAGCTTTGCCTAAACCTGTTACCAAGCAGCACATGATGTCTTTGTTGGGTGTGGCTGGTTACTGTCGTCCGTGGTTGAAAGACTTTGCAGAGACAGTTCAAACACTGCAGGACTGTATTTATGGGAGAAAGATGGATGCGATTAAAGTTGTGGTCTGGACAGATGAGGCTGAGATGCCATTAGTAAAATTGAAACAAACTCTGATGTCGACCCCTTGCCTGGGCCTGCCAGACCATACGAAACCTTTCTATCTGTTTGTTTCTGACACGGGTGGGTTTATGTCAGCAGTATTGACACAGTATCATGGGGTGGGAAATATACCTGTTGGTTATTATTCTAAACGATTGGATAGTGTGATCAGGGGAATGGTTTCCTGTTTGAGATCGGTAGCGGCTGCTACAGTGGCTGTTTTGGCATGTTCTGATATTGTGGCAATGTCTCCTCTAACCCCATGCTGTGCACACAATTATTACACAGGCAAGAACGGCTCATTTATTATTATTATTATTATTTGACGCCTGCGAGACTGCTAGACTATCAATATTCTGTTGACAATGTACCATGTTACTCTGAAACGATGTATAATTCTTAACCCTGCAAATCTTCTCCCTACAGCAGATGCCGGTGAAGATCATAACTGTGACGTAGCTATTGAAATTGACTGTAGCCCTAGGTTGGACTAAAGAGACACCCCGTTAGACAATCCAGACTGAGTTTTCTGTAGATGGGTCTGCCCAGAGAAATTAAAAAGGGTATCAATTAGTTGGTTATGCTGTTGTGACTGTTTTGGAAACTGTGGAGAGTGCTTAACTCCCTTCACACTTATCAGCCCAAGCGGCAGAACTTTTTGGCCTGACTAGAGCTTGTATTTTGGGAAAGGACAGCTCTGTTAACATTTACACTGATAGTAAATATGCGTTCGGTGGTGTGCATGATTTTGGAACATTGTGGAAGAATAGAGGGTTTTGTCCTCGTCTGGAAAACAGATTGCACACCGTAACCTTGTTTTGTCTCTCTTACAGGCTGTCCAGCTGCCATCCTCTGTTTCTATAATCAAGTGTCAGACACATTCTTTCTCTAACGACAACATTTCTCTGGGGAAAGCTAAAGCTGACCGTGCAGCTAAATTGGCTGCTTCCTCTTCTGTTTCCCCCCTCCTACAGATGGCAGCAGTTCCAGCTCCCACCAACCCTTTCTCTGTTAATGACATCGTTGCTTTGCAGGCAACGGCTGATGAATCAGAGAGACGCAAGTGGGCTGGGTGCTGTCGTAAAGACGCCGTGGGTGTATGGCTGGATGAGTGGAGCAGACCAGCCATGCCCCGTTGTACTTTCCATTTCCTTGTCAAATTGTCACATGGTCAAGACCATTTGTCAAAAGGAGGGATGGTGGATCTTGTAAGTAAATATTGGTGTACAGTAGGTTTACTGTGATTGCAGAGATGGTGGATCTTGTAAATAAATATTGGTGTACAGTAGATTTTACTGTGTTTGCAGAAAATGTCTGCAAGAAATGTTTTATTTGTATGACTAACAATGTTGGACGCGGCATTTCAGTATCCCCCGCGTCCCATCCAAGGCCTGAAGGACCTTTTGAGCACTTAATGATGGACTTCATTGAGTTGACACCTTGTGAGGGGAACAAGTATTGTTTGGTGATTGTTGACATGTTTTCTAAATGGATTGAAGCTTTCGCTTGCAGGAGATCCACAGCGGCTGCTGTGGTGAGAGCACTCGTGAGAGAGATCATACCCAGGTGGGGTCTGCCATCAAAAATCTCTTCCGACATTTGGTGAATGTGATTGTTCAATCCCTGTCAGAGGCTTTGCAGATTGATTTGAGAACCCATTGTGCCTATCATCCCCAATCTAAGGGCGAACCAATCTTTGAAAATTAAATTAGACAAATTGATTGGTGAAACAAGCCTGACATAGGTTAAAGTGCTTCCATTGGCACTGATGAGTATGAGAGGCAGATCCCACACAGTCCCTGGTCTCTCTCCACACGAGGTGCTGACTGGCCATCCCATGAGAATGACAAATACACTTTTTTACCAGAACAGGTTGTCCCTGCAAGGAATGGAAGAAGACATGGTTGAGCAATGTGTCACCCTTAACAGTGTTCTTAAGACTCTCTTCCCTCGAGTGAAGGCGTCTTTGCCGAACTTGGCAGGTGGAGCTGAGCACTGTTCGAACCCAGGTGATTTCGTGGTCGTCAAAGACTTTAGGAGAAAGAGTTGGAAGGACCCCCATTAGAGAGGGCCGTACCAAGTTCTTCTGACCACCCCCACTGCGGTGAAGGTTGCTGAGAGAGATACCTGGATCCACGTGTCGCACTACAGATGAGTTCCTGATCCAGGAGAAGATTGGGCCTCGCCAGTTCCGGTGGTGCAGTGTGGCCCTCCTCTGCATTAGCACAGGAGTGCTAATAAGAACAGTAGGTTGTCCTCTTGTAGGAAACCTGACAAAGGGTAGAAGGAGTCCTGAGCGAAAGGCAAAGACGCTGGCCCAGAGTAGTGGCCCAGAAGTAGATGGTCATCGGAGACAGAGACCCCTGCTGGGCCCTCATAAACCATGAGGACAATCTGTTCCTCTCTAGAGCAGAAATGGTTGCTAATCTTACATCTGGACAAAAAGAGTGTTGGGTGTGTGGGTTGGGAACAGTTAAGGTAGGAGCAGATTTACCACTTGTGGGAGTTCCCATAGGGGTAAATCTGACTATACAAATGGTCTTACCATTCCTGGTAGAGATGTCACGTAACCCTGAGCCCATGACGTTTTCTGCATTACACAACCACATAGGACCACTGTCGTTTGCTAGGCCAGATAATACTTTACTCCCACCCATCTCAGTAGCAGGGGTGATAACAGCCCCTTGGTGTATTAGAGGAGAAGGATGTAATCATTTGGGTGGACTACAATGTTATTGTACAACGTATTACAACGGATCCTATACCTGTAAATTAACTGTTAACAATGCCGACACTGGGGAACCTGGTAATGTTACTTATGGCCTTTCAATCTATAATGTCATCATGTTTAATGCCCCTCCAGAGGATGGTGAGACTGATGAGCTGCCAACGCTGGATGAGCTTCCTTTTCCCCCCGTAGATAAGGACTATGAGTGAGAATATAAAGTAGTTTTTCTTTCCCAAGTTTAGAAGGCCCTCGCGGATTTGTTAAACAACAGGTTTTATGTTTTAACCAGTCTCAGGGACAGTTGGTGCAGATGTCACTGCAACCCGATTGCAGTAAGACCTATGTAAACAATGGTTAAACATTGAGAGATTAGGCACATCTGAGTCTACAGATCCCTTGTGTATGTGTGTGTATTTTAGATTGTAAAACCCAGAGTGAAGGGTTTAAAAGGATGAAGTGTCTGGTTTTATGTGTTGATTTCGCTTACTTTAATATAAATATTTTGATAGAACCTATTTTGATAGAAGCTATAATCTAATGCTTTGATAAGAGGTAAGAGGAGGGAATGTGAGGGGAAATGTTATGTTTGTGTATCAAATCAATGCTACTTTTCTAATAACCAATTAGATGGGTTCATGCAGGTGACTGACTGATCGTGTATGGAGGAATCCTCACTATCACTGATAAGCAACTTGGCAGTACGCCCAGAACATTGCTATGGGAACCTAGGTATCTCAGTTTCAAGGTCTCAACTTGGAGAGAGGAAGCCTCATGAGGTATTGGTCAGTCACATGCAGGAGACAACGTTAATTATGAATAATGAATCATGTAAATCATGCAAATATGTCTGTGTAAGCAGTATATAAGAGAACTGAAGGGACCACCCCGGCGGAGCTTCTGATTGACCTGTACTGTGTGCAGAGTTTGTTGTAACCTCTCCAGCTTGCTAATAATAAAGAGTGATTCATTTAATATTGACTTCAGGTGTCCCTGGTGTTGAATTTCCACCACAAGTGCAATGTGAGTTTTATTATTCAGTATGGCAATGTAACGTTATTGATCTGTCAGTTTCCCTAGCTAATTGCCTACTTTTCACACTGACACCGTAATAAACAGCTCTAACGTTGCAGGCTTCACTGTCATGGTGCACAGTGGAGGTCTGCTTTCCTCATCCCGCTCCCACCAGCACCAGCTGGCTTTCTGTCCGACTCCCACCCGCTACCGCAAGAACTGGTCCCAAACCCAACCGCAGTCCCACAATGTTATTTTAGGCGTATGTGACACAGCCCTATAGGCAATATCAAATGTGCAAAAATAACTTAAGAAATAGGTTATATTACCAGAGATTCTCACATGACCCTTATAATGTATTACTAGGCTATATCAGCCAATATGCTAGATGTAGTTTGAAGAGAGCAGAGTTGGAGTTGGAGATTTCCAGACAGAGAAATATGGGTGATCAATATTTAGGCCTATTTCTAGGCAATGTAGTAAACTATAGCCTAATCATAGGCCTATTTAGGAAGTACATTTCCTTGGAAAGATAACTGCCCCGTGTTTCTGAGCCCATGCATAGGCTATAGCCTACTCTATTTAATTGAGACCACATGCGCACCTGATCTCGCAGGTATGGCTACTGAACTGGAAGCAGCAAGCATAATGACAGCAACACTTGCTACGTTTTGCATAGTCCTATAGGATATATCCTACCTTTTAGGAGGACAATTTGCAGGCAGAGACAAATAAATGCGTAATCAATACTTACTGAAAATGAAAAGGTGCAACGCTCACTCACCATAGTAGCCTGACCTACAGATATGTTTGAAGGCCCAGTCATGTTCATATCATCTCAGACATCAATTACTGCAGTTTAAGACCATCCATAGAACATACTATATGCCAGTGAAACTGAATTACATGCACTGAGAAATGTCATTCCTCTGCTGGAGGTGTAAAACACAAAAGGGGACATATTTGCATATGTTATGGTCTTGTGAAGGCTGGCTGAATTCTGGCAAAGAGTATGTTCTTTTTATTTCTGCATTTTATTTCCCTGTTTTTGTTTGCTTGGAAATGTTGATACTGGAGACTGTTATCTGAAGAAACTGTGTAACCAAGCATTTATAGTGGCTAAGAAATGCATTGCCATTAATTGGAAGGTTGGTTATCTTCCCACAATGTCAAGTTATGTATCACTGGATTAGATGTATTACAAGATTAAGGGTAAACTGGGCAACTTTCATAAGGTCTGGATGCCTTATATGGAATACAGTACGACTAAAGAAGTCTTTATGGAAAACATGCCCACGTCAGGGGAGATACCTATTTAGGCAATCCCTAGCTGCTGGGCTGCTCAGTCCTGGCCCTGGGGGTCTGCCGTCCTGTGGGTTGTCACTCTGGCCTTGGCCTAACACACCTGAAACCAATAATGAATGTTTCACTAAGATCCTAAAGCTGAGTGGGGTGTGTTGGGTTGGGGGGCTGCAGAGTGGTGGACCCCTAGGGACAGGACGGGACGACCCAGCAATATTGGAGACTATTATCTCCCTCACTAACTTTAAGCATCAGTTGTCAGAGCAGCTTACCGATCACTGCACCTGTTCACAGCCCATCTGTAATTAGCCCACCCAACTACCTAATCCCCATATTGTTATTTATTTTCCTCATTTGCACCCCAGTGTCTCTATTTTCACATCTCTATCTATCACTCCAGTGTTAATACTAAATTGTAATTATTTTGCACTATGGCCTATTTATTGCCTTACCTCCATAACTTACTACATTTGCACACACTGTATATAGATTTTCTATTGTGTTATTGACTGTATGTTTTGTTTTATCCCATTTGTAACTCTGTGTTGTTGTTGTTTTTTATCGCACTGCTTTGCTTTATCTTGGCCAGGTCGCAGTTGTAAATGAGAACTTGTTCTCAACTGGCTTACCTGGTTAAATAAAGGTGAAGTAAAATAATTGTGTGCCAGTAAAATGAGCTCTACTGTTTTTTTTTGTTTAGGTTTTTGTTTCCAAACTTTTCCCTTGGGAATTAAAAAAATTCAAGGTGTGAACTGGGAAGGAAATTGTGTTGGGAGAGAGTTGAGTTATTGACTAGACTGCTGTGGGTCGGGCGTGCAGGTGGCTCGGGCTGGCTGGTCGGTCTGGCTGAAATTTCATATAGAGGATCTCTAAATAAAGACAATCAAAAGTCTTTGTATTTTTTCAAGAGTTGTTCATTTGTTCGGCTATTGGTTAAAGGTGGAACACAATATTTATTATTAAATTACCTTTGATCAAGTTCAGTCTTATTAATGACTTAAACATATTTAATAATGATCTCTTTCCTAGTTTGATGACTGTGGGCATTTTTGCTTACTTTTTGTTCTAAATATAGACAGCATATTGGATTGTGTAAAATTGCAGGAAATGAGCTTTAGATGGCCAAAACAATTCTGGGGGAGGACCCCTAGACACCAGGTTATGCCCCCCCACTTCTAAAACCAAAGTGGCACCCCTGCATTTACAAAAAAAAAAAAAAAGAGCTTAGGACTGCATAAGTCAATCTATTTTTATTTCACTCTTCACCTCAGATGGCACGGGTTTAGTTAAATACACAAACAATTGGGCTTGACCGTAACGTGAGTAGAGCAACCTTGCTCTACGCTTGCCCCGCTCTCCAGTTGGTAGCCTATTTGATTAAACCGCAGCATTTTTTACAATTCAATTCAAAGGGCTTTATTAGCATGGGAAACCTACAGTATGTTTACATTGCCAAAGCAAGCCATGTACTACTGGAATGAGGCGTGAAAGTGAGCCGGGGGAGGGGGGAAATTACAATTTTTTATCGGGCCTATGAACTGTTTTAGGAGTAGGGCCATTTGAGATTTTTACTTGGCAGGTGTTTAAATACCAATTTTAAAAAAACTAAGATATGTGATATAGAGTCATGGGACTTTGCTAGGTCATTACAAGCAAAAATGTGTGACAGTCTCTGCGGTCCTATAGCTATCAGAGATGGTCCCTAATTTAGAGAATCTCTGATGCTATAAATTATTTTACTTTTACTACAGGTTATGGCAGTATTTTTCGTAGTTGCAGTCCACCCAATTGAAAAGTGCACATTTAGTTCCATAACATTTGTTCTAGGCTACCAGCATTAAAGATGATCATGCACAATAATACAAGATACCCTTACAAAATGCACTGCCGTTAAAATGCAGTAAAACTGTGGTACAATGAAATAATGGTTGTTTAATTAGTAATATCTGGTAGCTTGCTGTATGTGTTGGCTTTCTAATGGTAGTCTTTTATCTGTGTTAGCTAATTGTACTGTTTATTGTGCTGCACATTTTCTTCTGTTCCACTGAATGCTGTTTTGATGTTCTATTTTGACTAACAAAATGTGTTTTCAGAATTTAACAAATAACACGTGGGCCTACAGTGAGGGAAAAAAGTATTTGATCCCCTGCTGATTTTGTACGTTTGCCCACTGACAAAGAAATGATCCGTCTATAATTTTAATGATAGGTTTATTTGAACAGTGAGAGACAGAATAACAAAAAATAATAATAATAAACGCATGTCAAAAATGTTATAAATGTATTTTCATTTTAATGAGGGAAATAAGTATTTGACCCCTCTGCAAAACATGACTTAGTACTTGGTGGCAAAACCCTTGTTGGCAATCACAGAGGTCAGATGTTTCTTGTAGTTGGCCACCAGGTTTGCACACATCTCAGGAGGGATTTTGTCCCACTCCTCTTTGCAGATCTTCTCCAAGTCATTAAGGTTTCGAGCCTGACGTTTGTCAACTCGAACCTTCAGCTCCCTCCACAGATTTTCTATGGGATTAAGGTCTGGAGACTGGCTAGGCCACTCCAGGACCTTAATGTGCTTCTTCTTGAGCCACTCCTTTGTTGCCTTGGCCATGTGTTTTGGGTCATTGTCATGCTGGAATACCCATCCATGACCCATTTTCAATGCCCTGGCTGAGGGAAGGAGGTTCTCACCCAAGATTTGACGGTACAGGGCCCCGTCCATCGTCCCTTTGATGCGGTGAAGTTGTCCTGTCCCCTTAGCAGAAAAACACCCCCAAAGCATAATGTTTCCACCTCCATGTTTGACGGTGGGGATGGTGTTCTTGGGGTCATAGGCAGCATTCCTCCTCCTCCAAACACGGCGAGTTGAGTTGATGCCAAAGAGCTCCATTTTGGTCTCATCTGACCACAACACTTTCACCCAGTTCTCCTCTGAATCATTCAGATGTTCATTAGCAAACTTCAGACGGGCATGTATATGTGCTTTCTTGAGCAGGGGGACCTTGCGGGCGCTGCAGGATTTCAGTCCTTCACGGCGTAGTGTGTTATCAATTGTTTTCTTGGTGTAGTTCTGGGCTGATTCCTCACCGTTCTCATGATCATTGCAACTCCACGAGGTGAGATCTTGCATGGAGCCCCAGGCTGAGGGAGATTGACAGTTATTTTGTGTTTCTTCCATTTGCGAATAATTGCACCAACTGTTGTCACCTTCTCACCAAGCTGCTTGGCGATGGTCTTGTAGCCCATTCCAGCCTTGTGTAGGTCTACAATATTGTCCCTGACATCCTTGGAGAGCTCTTTGGTCTTGGCCATGGTGGAGAGTTTGGAATCTGATTGATTGATTGCTTCTGTGGACAGGTGTCTTTTATACAGGTAACAAGCTGAGATTAGGAGCACTCCCTTTAAGAGTGTGCTCCTAATCTCAGCTCGTTACCTGTATAAAAGTCACCTGGGAGCCAGAAATCTTTCTGATTGAGAGGGGGTCAAATACTTATTTCCCTCATTAAAATGCAAATCAATTTATAACATTTTTGACATGCGTTTTTCTGGATTTTTTGGTTGTTATTCTGTCTCTCACTGTTCAAATAAACCTACCATTAAAATTATAGACTGATAATTTCTTTGTCAGTGGGCAAACGTACAAAATCAGCAGGGGATCAAATACTTTTTTCCCTCACTGTACATTCATCCACAAATAAGTCCCCAATCAATACTTTAAATTGCCCGAACGGCACCAGAACATCAAGACATTTATTTAGAATTTAATACTTTTTTCCCCTCACTGTATGTCTTTTATTTCAATATCCTACTACAATCCACCAGGATTGACAAAACCCTATTTTTATCGCATTTATTTCCATAAATAAGTAGTTCCAAATTATTGCACCTGAATTTGCCGAATTTGCCCCTGAAAATATGACTATTATATTTTCCCTTAAAGCTTTTAAGCAATTAGCTGGCTAATTTTAGCTAGCTAACGTTAGCTCTCTGGCTAATCCTCCATGGACATGGTATGTTTTAATATCTGTTTAGTTAATTATAGTAAATATGTGTGTATGTTCTCTGAGTGTGTGTGTGAGAGGGGGAGATAATGATCACATTAACTTTAGAAAACATTGTCATGTCAAAGTTGTCATGGTAGCTGTGTGTGTGTGTGTATTTTACATTTACATTTACGTCATTTAGCAGACGCTCTTATCCAGAGCGACTTACAAATTGTATTCTGTGTGAGAGAGAGGTGGAGAGAGATTATGATCACAATAACTTATTGTCATATCAACATTGTGTGTGTGTGTGTGTGTGTGTGTGTGTGTGTGTGTGTGTGTGTGTGTGTGTGTGTATGGATGTTTAGACTTTCTTGATTCATCAGAGATCCTTGTATTTTTGTGTATTTTGTATTTGACAATATGATACATTTAGCCTATCTTTGCTCCCCCTCAACACTCATTCTAACATTACACCTCTCAACTGCCTTTTTCAATTCTTGATTCTCTTTTTTTGCAGGAATCTTCTAGAAGGATGGAAGGATGGAGGAGGGAACAAAGGGAAGGAGGACAGAAGTTACCCAGTCTGCTGTCTAAGAATGCAAATAGCCTATGTTTTGCTATCTATCTCTCTCCGTCTATCTGCCTGACTGCCAGATTGCTGAGGGGCAACATAGTCAATGCACTTGCTAGGCTAAGTCTAACTTCGTGAAGAACTTAGGTAATAAATAATAAATAATATGCCATTTAGCAGATGCTTTTATCCAAAGCGACTTACAGTCATGCGTGCATAAATGTTTTGTGTATGGGTGGTCCCGGGGACCGAACCCACTACCCTGGCGTTACAAGCGCCGTGCTCTACTAGCTGAGCTACAGAGGACCATGGTTCATCATGATTCGTCTCTGTCTTTACAGTTCCTGAAACATGTCAATGACCTGATGCATGGCCTCTACAGCAGTGCTTGGCCACACACTTAGTTACCAGTAACCTACTCTGCCACATCTCAGGGAAAGGAGAGAGCAAAACCACCCCTCCTTAAATCCTTAAATCCATAGTCATTGACAGTAAGTTGTCTGCTAAATGTTTTTTTTCTTCTGTTTCATACATGTGTATTGATTCCTACTAACCATCTTTGTAAGAGCTAGGTTTGTACTAGCTATGCTGATGATCAATGTTTTTTCTCTTCATCAGGTCTTAATGAGACTGGATTCCCCAAGAGACATGCTATTCAGCTGCCCATGATTGCCTGATCATACACTCTTAGAAAAACAAGATCATATTTTATTGTCTCTATACATACATTTAGCTTTCTTTTTTCAATTGGGGGAACCTCTGTTTTTATAACCCTTATTTTACCAGGTTGACATTCTCATTTACAGTAACAACCTGGGGAATAGTTAGAGGGGAGAGCAATGGGCCAATTGGAAGCTGGGGATGATTAGGTGGTCAGATTGGGAATTTAGCCAGGACTTCAGGGTTAACACCTCTACTCTTACACTAAGTGCCATGGGATCTTTAATGACCACAGAGAGTCAGGACACCTGTTTAACTTCCCATCCAAAAGACAACACCCTACACAGGGCAATGTCCCCAATTACTGCCCTGGGGCACTGGGATATTTTTTTAGGCTAGAGGAAAGAGTGCCTCCTACTGGCCCTCCAACACCACTTCCAGCAGCATCTGGACCGACCAGGTCCAACCCTGCTTAGCTTCAGAAGCAAGCAAGCAGTGGAATGCAGCGTGGTATGCTGCTGGGACAATGTCCTCAGGATTATGGAGCAGTGTGTTTATAAAAAGTTGTTTGAATATTACAACATGTATTAGGATTAAGGAAAACTTTACCATTTAGAGATGAGTTAAAAATGGTCATTATCCAACTTCCATCTAATTTTGATATCCTCTTCCTTAAAATGTTTCAGATTGATGACCAATTAATTAATGTCCCACTTCAATATAAAGGGACAGAGGAGCAAACATGCCTTTGCTACCACTTTTAGTAGATTCTGACTGTTAAAGATGTTTTACTGTGCGTTACTCTTCTGTCGTGTCCTGCATGCCCACATTATGCCAATCATTAATTCATTTTCTTCTCTTTTTACCGTAAGTATCATGAAAAGCCAGAAAACTCAGGAGGTTGGTGTGTTGCGGGCCCTCTGGAAAGTCTTCAAATATTCCCATGACCGCCGTGGTGGAGAAGGACGCAAAGTATGTATATGAGCAAGTTGCTCTTTTTTGAAGACATCTCTAAGCTATAACTGTCACAAACTTATTCAACTAGTACCATGGAAATACTTTTAGCCAGCTGAGTCCACAAAGTTTCTTCAATAATATAATTTTCGAGTTTTCTTTTAAAATTCTCAAATTGATCAAGTTGTTATGCGCTGATTCTCTTCACTGCAGATCTGACCCCTCACACGACTCATCAAGAAGGCCACTAGGTTCCAGATTTGACCCCTCACACGACTCATCAAGAAGGCCACTAGGTTCCAGATTTGACCCCTCACACGACTCATCAAGAAGGCCACTAGGTTCCAGATTTGACCCCTCACATGACTCATCAAGAAGGCCATTAGGTTCCAGATCTGACCCCTCACACGACTCATCAAGAAGGCCACTAGGTTCCAGATTTGACCCATCACACGACTCATCAAGAAGGCCACTAGGTTCCAGATCTGACCCCTCACACGACTCATCAAGAAGGCCACTAGGTTCCAGATCTGACCCATCACACGACTCATCAAGAAGGCCATTAGGTTCCAGATTTGACCCCTCACACGACTCATCAAGAAGGTCACTAAGCCCCAGATCTGACCCCTCACACGACTCATCAAGAACGCCACTAGGTTCCAGATCACCTTCTGTGCTCAGAGCTCCTTGATGAGGATCGACCCTATCACACTCATTAATAATTAATCAAATAAAACAACGGGCCTTTATATAGTCTGTGTCCCAGTCTTTCATGTAATGTCTGTGGGTGAATTATGAAACAATTTCTGAATGCAGATATGCGAAACATTGTGATGTAGATTTGTGTTTGCCATTGCTTGATCTATTTTAAATGTAAGAATATGTTGCAGATTAACTTTAATTGGTGACTATGGAAACAAATAGAAATGTAATGAACAATGTTTTCAATATCCAACTTTATCTTCTGCAATACTTTTTACAGTACACTCTTAGAAGAAATGTGCTATCTAGAACCTAAAAGGGTTATTCGGCTGTCCCCATAGTAGAACCCTTTGAATAAGCCTTTTTGGTTTCAGGTAGAACCCTTTGGGGTTCTATGTAGGACCCTTTCCACAGAGGGTTCTATGTGAAACCCAAAAGGGTTCTACGTGGAACCAAAAAGGCTTTTTCCTGGAACCAAAAAGGCTTCTCCTATGGGGACAGCCGAAGAACAATTTTGGAAGCTGTAGTCAGGTGGTCATTACCAAGTTATGACGAGGTCTTAACTATGACAAGTAGGCTACATAATATAGCACATAATATAATGGTCAGAATTATGACCAGCTGGTCAGATAGAGGTCACAATTATGACCAACTGGTCGTATGGTGGTCAGAAAAAACCGTCACATTCTGGTCAGTAAAAATGCATTCAAAAAACTTTGCAACCAGAATAAGACATAAAAAGACGTCATACTGAAGTCTTTTCCAACAGGTTGGGCCTGGTTAGGATTTCATGGGGCCTGCTGGAGTGAATGGGCTGCTTATTCTTTAACATTATTTGATGCCGTGTCTGTGTTTGACCAAAACTGTCTCTCCTTCTGCGCCATGGAGTGTATTACGATTATTAGAGGTATTACGGTCGCTGTCCTTTCAGCATCATTAGCCTGTCACCTTTGATGTGACACTGTTGTTGTCGCTATTGGTGACAGTGGTGTTAGGCTACCATAGGTTGTGTAAACAGTGTGTTTTTTGTTTTGCTGGTCGCATTATTTTATGCTGTGTGTCACATGTTGTGGATATGCCGATTCTGTTTGATTAATTTACAATTCATTTATAATGAATAAAAAAGCATTGCTCCTCCTTCGCTAGAACTAGAAAAGTCAGACTACAGCAGATATAATGTTTTCTGTTATTTTTTAGTTTGATACAACGTGTTCCCTCTGAAACCCTAGGTCCCGTAGTCACGGTTCACCACTGACTAAATAACACACAAAGATATGCCATATCAGGAAGCCCAAATTTCAATTTGAAGGATTGATGGTTTGTAGTGACTAAAATGCATCAGTGACTAAAATGCATCAGAAAGGTATTGGGATCATCTGGTAGGCTAATTAGTGTGCGTGTAGAAAAGGAGTCTGCATGCTTTCAAATGCAATTTTGTCATTGTCCTTTCTAACGTGTCCTACATGTCCCGCGCGAAACGTGTCTTGTGAGCATCGTGGAGGGATACACGTAAGTGTTCCTGAGAGTCTTAAGCCACAGTTTGAAGTGACTCAAATCCTAGTTATTTGGCATATATTGTTGCTTGCTAGCTACTCTGTTGACAGTTTGACAAGAACATGTGGTAGCTAATTAGCTTGTTAATTGTTTAGAAAAACAAATTAGTAAATGTGCTAGAAAGCTAAACAACTCGTTTTGAAAGTTGGATCATCTTATCCTTTGAGGCTTTAAAAGTCTTCTTACACTATGATTTTGAACATTCAAAGCATCTGGGAAACGTCCACGGCAAGCATTGTTGTGACCTTAGCTTGATACATAACTTCTGAGTGATAGGAAGCACGAGCACCACCACCAATCAGCCTACAACACTATGCACACACCCATCGTTACTATGACAACTAGTATGCATCAACATGACAACAAAGCATCATAAAGTGCTTTGAGAGACTAGTCAAGGATCATATCACCTCTACCTTACCTGCCACCCTAGACCCACTTCAATTTGCTTACCGCCCCAATAGATCCACAGACGATGCAATCGCCATCACTCTGATCACTGCCCTATTTCTATACTATCGTTATAATGTTTACATATCTTGCATTACCCATCTCATATGTATATACTGTATTCTATACTATCTATTGCATCTTAGCCTATGCCGCTCTGATAATGACATTGCTCATCCATATATTTGTATATTCTTATTCCATTCCTTTACTTAGATTTGTGTGTATTAGATATTTGTTGTGGAACTGTTAGATATTACTTGCTAGATATTACTGTACTGTTGGAACTAGAAGCACAAGCATTTCACTACACTCGCAATAACATCTGCTAACCATGTGTATGTGACCAATACATTTGATTTGATTTGATCTGGACAAGAGGAATACCTATGTAAGAATGATGTTCATTGACTATAGCTCAGCATTCAACACCATAGTACCCTCCAAGTTCATCATTAACCTCGAGACCCTGGGTCTGAACCCCGCCCTGTGCAACTGGGTCCTGGACTTTCTGGCGGGCCGCCCCCAGGTGGTGAAGGTAGGAAACAACACCTCCACTTCGCTGATCCTCAACACTAGGGCCCCACAAGGGTGCGTGCTCAGCCCACTCCTGTACTCCCTGTTCACCCATGACTGCGTGGCCAAGCACGCCTCAAACTCAATCATCAAGTTTGCAGATGACACGACAGTAGTAGGTTTGATTACCAACAATGACGAGACAGCCTACAGGGAGGAGGTGAGGGCTCTGGGAGTGTGGTGCCAGGAAAATAACCTCTCACTCAATGTCAATAAAACAAAGGAGATGATTGTGGACTTCAGGAAACAGCAGAGGGTGCACCCCGCTATCCACATCGATGGGACCGCAGTGGAGAAGGTGAAAAGCTTCAAGTTCCTTGATTACACATCACTGACAAACTGAAATGGACCACCCACACAGACAGTGTGGTGAAGAAGGCGCAACAGAGCCTCTTCAACCTCAAGAGGCTAAAGAAATTTGTCTTGGCACCTAAAACCCTCACAAACTTTTACAGATGCACAATTGAGAGCATCCTGTCGGGCTGTATCACCGCCTGGTACGGCAACTGCACCACCAGCAACCGCAAGACTCTCCAGAGGGTGGTGCGGTCTGCCCAACGCATTACTGGGGGCAAACTACCCGCCCTCCGGGACACCTACAACACCTGATGTCACAGAAAGGCCAAAAAGATAATCAAGGACATCAACCACCCGTGCCACTGCCTGTTCACCCCGCTATCATCCAGAAGGCGAGGTCAGTGCAGGTGCATCAAAGCTGGGACCGAGAGACTGAAAAACAGCTTCTATCTCAGGCCATCAGACTGTTAAACAGCCATCACTAGAACATTAGAGGCTGCTACCTATAGACATAGACTAGAAATCACTGGCCACTTTAATAATGTTTGCATATCTTGCATTACTCATCTCATATGTACAGTGGCTTGCGAAAGTATTCACCTCCCTTGGCATTTTTCCTATTTTGTTGCCTTACAACCTGGAATTAAAATGGATTTTGGGGGGGCTTGTATCATTTCATTTACACAACATGTCTACCACTTTGAAGATTCAAAATATTTTTTTATTGTGAAACAAGCAAGAAATAAGACAAACTGTGGGGGTGGTGTTCTCGGCGTGATGAGAGGTGTTGGGTTTGCGCCAGACATAACGTTTTTCTTGATGGCCAAAAAGCTCAATTTTTGTCTCATCTGACCAGAGTATCTTCTTCCATATGTTTGGGGAGTCTCCCACATGCCTTTTGACGAACACCAAACGTGTTTGCTTATTTCTTTCTTTAAGTAATGGCTTTTTTCTGGCCACTCTTCCGTAAAGCCCAGCTCTGTGGAGTGTACGGCTTAAAGTGGTCTTATGGACAGATACTCCAATCTCCGCTGTGGAGCTTTGCAGCTCCTTCAGGGTTATCTTTGGTCTCTTTGTTGCCTCTCTGATTAATGCCCTCTTTGCCTGGTCCGTGGGTTTTGGTGGGCGGCCCTCTCTTGGCAGGTTTGTTGTGGTGCCATAACCTTTCCATTTTTTAATAATGGATTTAATGGTGCTCCGTGGGATGTTCAAAGTTTTTGATTTTTTTTTATAACCCAACCCTGATCTGTACTTCTCCACAGCTTTGGAGAGCACCTTGGTCTTCATGGTGCTGCTTGCTTGGTGGTGCCCCTTGCTTAGTGGTGTTGCAGTATCTGGGACCTTTCAGAACAGGTGTATATATACTGAGATCATGTGACAGATCATGTGACTCTTAGATTGCACACAGGTGGACTTTATTTAACTAATTATGTGACTTCTGAACGTAATTGGTTGCACCATATCTTATTTAGGGCTTCATAGCAAAGGGGGTGAAGACATATGCACACACTACTTTTCCGTTATTTATTGTTTCGAATTTTTTGAAACAAGTTATTTTTTAATTTCACTTCACCAATTTGGACTATTTTGTGTATGTCCATTACATGAAATCCAAATAAAAATCCATTTAAATTACAGGTTTTTGCAACAAAATAGGAAAAACGCCAAGGGGGTTGAATACTTTTGCAAGGCACTGTATATACTGTATTCTATACTATTCTACGGTATCTTAGTCACTTTAATAATGTTTACATATCTTGCATTACTCATCTCATATGTATATACTGTATTCTATACCATTCTACTGTATCTTAGTCCATGCCGCTCTGACATTGCTCATCCATATATGTATATATTCTTAATTCATTCCTTACTTAGATTTGTGTGTATTGGGTATATGTTTTGAACTAGCGTAGCCATGTCAGCAAATTACTGCTTTCTGAACACCCACAAATCCGATTTGGTCACTTGTAACTCTCTGTTTGGACAATCAGTATTGCAAAATGGAATTGAAAAACAAAATTGATTTGAGCATTAAGGCCTGCAGTGTGAACAAGGCTTTATGAAAAAAATGACCACGTTGGGTACCGCCGACGACACGACGGTGATACCCAGTTGGAAGCACTTCGATACAACCCCGGTGCACTGGTCCGGCTTATCAACTTGTCTTGCAGCCCAATCAGCCACGAAAAATGGTCTGGAGTGGCAAAAAATCTGCCCAATTACACCCACTCCTTTCGACACACCCACTTGCCCATACTCCGGTCGTCATATTGGGCTGCAGCTACCCATACTTGATAAATGGGCTCAAAATCGGTCTCCTCCAGCAGGTGGCGTTTCTTTGTTTTGTTTTTTTCCACTAAGCGAGGAGTATTTGAACAGAGGTCAATGAGAGAGTGTCAAATTTGGTTAACAAAAACATTTAATGGCTTATTTGTTAAGTGTGGCTTATTTGATCGAATAGAAGTTTCGCAATGCTTAGGTTTTTACATTTACATTACATTTACATTTTAGTCATTTAGCAGACGCTCTTATCCAGAGCGACTTACAGGAGCAATTAGGGTTAAGTGCCTTGCTCAGGGGCACATTTACGTCATTTAGCAGACGCTCTTATCCAGAGCGACTCACCAATTGGTGCGTTCACCCTATAGCCAGTGGGATAACCACTTTACAATTTTTTTTTTTGGGGGGGGGGGGGGGTAGAAGGATTACTTTATCCTATCCCAGGTATTCCTTAAAGAGGTGGGGTTTCAAATGTCTCCGGAAGGTGGTGAGTGACTCCGCTGTCCTGGCGTCGTGAGGGAGCTTGTTCCACCATTGGGGTGCCAGAGCAGCGAACAGTTTTGACTGGGCTGAGCTGGAACTATGCTTCCGCAGAGGAAGGGGAGCCAGCAGGCCAGAGGTGGATGAACGCAATGCCCTCGTTTGGGTGTAGGGACTGATCAGAGCCCGAAGGTACAGAGGTGCCGTTCCCCTCACTGCTCCATAGGCAAGCACCATGGTCTTGTAGCGGATGCGAGCTTCAACTGGAAGCCAGTGGAGTGTGCGGAGGAGGGGGGTGACGTGAGAGAACTTGGGAAGGTTGAACACCAGACGGGCTGCGGCATTCTGGATGAGTTGTAGGGGTTTAATGGCACAGGCAGGGAGGCCAGCCAACAGCGAGTTGCAGTAGTCCAGACGGGAGATGACAAGTGCCTGGATTAGGACCTGTGCCGCTTCCTGTGTAAGGCAGGGTCGTACTCTCCGAATGTTGTAGAGCATGAACCTGCAGGAGCGGGTCACCGCCTTGATGTTGGCGGAGAACGACAGGGTGTTGTCCAGGGTCACGCCTAGGCTCTTCTCACTCTGGGAGGAGGACACAGCGGAGTTGTCAACCGTGATGGCGAGATCATGGAACGGGCAGTCCTTCCCCGGGAGGAAGAGCAGCTCCGTCTTGCCAGGGTTCAGCTTGAGGTGGTGATCCGTCATCCATACTGATATGTCTGCCAGACATGCAGTGATGCGATTCGCCACCTGGTTATCAGAAGGGGGAAAGGAGAAGATTAGTTGTGTATTTGCAGCGTAGCAATGATAGGAGAGGCCATGTGAGGATATGACAGAGCCAAGTGACTTGGTGTATAGGGAGAAAAGGAGAGGGCCTAGAACTGAGCCCTGGGGGACACCAGTGGTGAGAGCACGTGGTGCGGAGACAGCTTCTCGCCACGCCACTTGGTAGGAGCGACCGGTCAGGTAGGACGCAATCCAGGAGTGAGCCGCGCCGGAGATGCCCAGCTCGGAAAGGGTGGAGAGGAGGATCTGATGGTTCACAGTATCAAAGGCAGCAGACAGGTCTAGAAGGACAAGAGCAGAGGAGAGAGAGTTAGCTTTAGCAGTGCGGAGAGCCTCCGTGACACAGAGAAGAGCAGTCTCAGTTGAATGACCAGTCCTGAAACATGACTGGTTTGGATCAAGAAGGTCATTCTGAGAGAGATAGCAAGAGAGTTGGCTAAAGACGGCACGCTCAATAGTTTTGGAAAGAAAAGAAAGAAGGGATACTGGTCTGTAGTTGTTGACATTAGTGGGATCGAGTGTTGGTTTCTTGAGAAGGGGAGCAACTCTCGCTCTCTTGAAGACGGAAGGGACATGGCCAGCGGTCAAGGATGAGTTGATCAGCGAGGTGAGGTAGGGGAGAAGGTCACCGGAGATGGTCTGGAGAAGAGAGGAGGGGATGGGGTCAAGCGGGCAGGTTGTTGGGCGGCCTGCAGTCACAAGTCGCAGGATTTTATCTGGAGAGAGAGGGGAGAAAGAAGTCAAAGCATAGGGTAGGGCAGTGTGAGTAGGACCAGCAGTGTCATTAGACTTAACAAACGAGGATCGAATGTCGTCAACCTTCTTTTCAAAGTGGTTGACGAAGTCATCCACAGAGAGAGAGGAGGGGGGGGCGGGGGGGGGAGGATTCAGGAGGGAGGAAAATGTGGCTGTCACGACCGTCTAATGAGGGAGACCAAGGCGCAGCGTTGCGGGTGAACATATTATATTTATTCAACTGATCACACGATCAAAACAAAGAACGAAACGTGAAGTCCTTCGATACACAACCAAAAGGAACAAGAAACCACAAAACACAAAGTGCAAGACAAACAGTTAAATATGGCTCCCAATCAGAGACACCCAGCTGACACTCATTGCCTCTGATTGGGAGTCACTCAGACCAACATAGAAAATTAAACATAGACTTACACACCCTGGCTCAACATAACATAGTCCCCAGAGCCAGGGCGTGACAGTACCCCCCCCCCAAAGGCGCGGACTCCGGCCGCGCCAAACAACCACAACAGGGGAGGGACCGGGTGGGCACTCCGCCTCGGTGGCGGATCCGGCTCCGGACATGACCCAGGCACGGGTTGTGCTGGACTGACGACGCACACCCCTGGCTTGATGCGTGGAGGAGGAACGGGCCGGACCGGGCTGACGAAGCGCACCCCTGACTTGGTGCGGGGAGCAGGAATGAGCCGGACCGGGCTGACGACGCACACCACTGACCCGGTGCGGGGAGCTTGGACGGGCCGGACCGGGCTGGCGACGCGCACCACAGACTTGGTGCGGAGAGCAGGAACGGGCCGGACAGGGCTGAAGACGCACACCACTGGCTTGGTGCGGGAAGCTTGGATGGGCCGGACTGGGCTGGCGACGCGCACCACAGACTTGGTGCGGAGAGCAGGAACGGGCCGTGCCGGACTGACGACGCACACCACTGGCTTGGTGCGGGAAGCTTGGATGGGCCGGACTGGGCTGGCGACGCGCACCACAGACTTGGTGCGGAGAGCAGGAACGGGCCGGGCTGGGCTGTCGACGCACACCGTAGGCTTTGTGCGTGGAGCAGGGACAGGCCGGGCTGGGCTGTCGACGCACACCACTGACTTGGTGGGAATGGCAGGAACAGGCCGGGCTGGGCTGACGACGCGCACCACTGACTTGGTGGGAATGGCAGGAACAGGCCGGGCTGGGCTGACGACGCGCACCACTGACTTGGTGGGAATGGCAGGAACAGGCCGGGCCGGGCTGACGACGCGCACCACTGACTTGGTGGGAATGGCAGGAACAGGCCGGGCTGGGCTGACGACGCGCACCACTGACTTGGTGGGAATGGCAGGAACAGGCCGGACCGTACTGGGGACACACACCACTGGCCCCACGCAGGGATCAGGAACGGGCCGGACCGGACTGGTAACACACCCCAGTACCTCTCGCCGTGCCTCCACACTTTCCCTCTCCTCTGTGCCCAGTGGCCCCCCTAACCTGGCGGCCTTCTCTGCCAACGCTTTGCACCGCTCTAACCCGTACACCTGCTGGCCCGACGTCGTGAGCCCCCCCCTAAAAATTTCCTGGGGGTCTCTCCTCCCTCTTGCCAGACTCGCAATCATCTCCTCCCACGTCCATCCTCTCTCCTCGTCCCGCTGCTTGATCCAGTCGAGGTTGCCACGGAGATCTGCCAGCGATGGCTCCTGAACACGCTGCTTGGTCTGGTTAAGGTGGTTTCTTCTGTCACGACCGTCTAATGAGGGAGACCAAGGCGCAGCGTTGCGGGTGAACATATTATATTTATTCAACTGATCACACGATCAAAACAAAGAACGAAACGTGAAGTCCTTCGATACACAACCAAAAGGAACAAGAAACCACAAAACACAAAGTGCAAGACAAACAGTTAAATATGGCTCCCAATCAGAGACACCCAGCTGACACTCGTTGCCTCTGATTGGGAGTCACTCAGACCAACATAGAAAATTAAACATAGACTTACACACCCTGGCTCAACATAACATAGTCCCCAGAGCCAGGGCGTGACAGTGGCAAAGAGCTTCCTAGGGTTAGAGGCAGATGCTTGGAATTTAGAGTGGTAGAAAGTGGCCTTAGCAGCAGAAACAGATGAAGAAAATGTAGAGAGGAGGGAGTGAAAAGATGCCAGGTCGGCAGGGAGTTTAGTTTTCTTCCATTTCCGCTCCGCTGCCCGGAGCTCTGTTCTGTGAGCTCGCAATGAGTCATCAAGCCACGGAGCTGGAGGGGAGGACCGAGCCGGCCGGGAGGATAGGGGACACAGAGAGTCAAAGGATGCAGAAAGGGAGGAGAGGAGGGTTGAGGAGGCAGAATCAGGAGATTGGAGGGAGAAGGATTGAGCAGAGGGAAGAGATGATAGGATGGAAGAGGAGAGAGTAGTGGGAGAGAGAGAGCGAAGGTTGCGGCGGCGCATTACCATCTGTGTAGGGGCAGAGTGAGTAGTGTGGGAGGAGAGCGAGAGAGAAAAGGAAACAAAGTAGTGGTCGGAGACATTGAGGGGAGTTGCAGTGAGATTAGTAGAAGAGCAGCATCTAGTAAAGATGAGGTCAAGCGTATTGCCTGCCTTGTGAGTAGGGGGGGACGGTGAGAGGGTGAGGTCAAAAGAGGAGAGAAGTGGAAAGAAGGAGGCAGAGAGAAATGAGTCAAATGTGGACATAGGGAGGTTGAAATCCCCCAAAACTGTGAGGGGTGAGCCATCCTCAGGAAAGGAACTTATCAAGGCGTCAAGCTCATTGATGAACTCTCCAAGGGAACCTGGAGGGCGATAGATGACAAGGATATTAAGCTTAAATGGGCTAGTGACTGTGACAGCATGGAATTCAAATGAGGAGATAGACAGATGGGTTAGGGGAAAAATTGAGAATGTCCACTTGGGAGAGATGAGGATTCCTGTGCCACCACCCCTCTGACCAGATGCTCTCGGGGTATGCGAGAACACATGGTCAGACGAGGAGAGAGCAGTAGGAGTAGCAGTGTTTTCAGTGGTAATCCATGTTTCCGTCAGCGCCAGGAAGTCGAGGGACTGGAGATTAGCATAGGCTGGGATGAAGTCAGCTTTGTTGGCAGCAGAACGGCAGTTCCAGAGGCTGCCTGAGACCTGGAACTCCAGGTGTGGGGTGCGTGCAGGGACCACCAGGTTAGAGAGGCAGCAGCCACGCGGTGTGGGGCGTTTGTGTAGCCTGTGCAGAGAGGAGAGAACAGGGATAGGCAGAGGCATAGTTGACAGGCTGTAGCAAATGGCTACAATAATGCAGAGGAGATCGGAATGAAATGAACTAAACATCTGGGACAGTAGAGAGCAGGGCCTCCCTCACCAAAAACTTCTACTTCTAACAACTATAATTGTTTCACTGAACCACCCGAACAAAAACTCTACCAACTTCCACCTTTAGAAATCAGAATTGTTGTGAACCACAGCGGTTCAATGTTTAAAGGAATAGACTCAACCCACTTTATTCAGCTAGCTAACTATGACACCATAGCTAACTAGCATGCTAGCATCCAAAAACACACAGTTTAGCACCAACACTTGCATCCAAAAACACACAGTTTAGCGCCAACACTTGGTCACAACAAACCACCAATAGTGTGTTAACACACTAAGCAGATAATTCGTGTCCGTGTCTGTTGGCTAGCTAGCAATGGCCACTGTGTTGACCTTGTTTGAAGAACGGCTAGCTAGCTAGCTTCGTGCTACCCCCGGCACCGCCGAACAACAAGTGCACTGATACAGTATAAGAGTGCACTGATACAGTATAAGTAGGACATGTGACATCCAGGCAAAAACACTATATTGGGAGTTGTGCCTGTTGTTGACGTGTATCTGCCCTCTCATTGACTAGAATTGTGCCACCAGATCTTGCCTCCTCCCGACAGCCTTCCATTTTTTAAGACATTTATATTCATTGTTAGAGTGACCACTAGACTATCTGGTCAATATAATGGATAACCTGTGTGTCAGTGATCTTCAGGTCAGAAAGTCGGAGCTCTAGAAAGATGCCAGAGTTTCCGAGTTGGAGGAACGCTCAAAATATATTTCCCAGCTCTTTTTTTCAGAGTTTCCTGTTGTCTTGAACTAACTCACTGAAGTCTGAGATTTCCGAGTTACCAGTTGTTTTGAATGCGGCTTTAGCCCTAGTTCAAACACCGCTTCATCGCCGCACCGAACTAAAAATGTAAAACTTTCTCTTCGGAAGAACGAGGATAGAGTGCCGTTCTAGAAGCACAGTTTAGAAATCTCCTACAATTTTCCTCGGTATTGCAGTTTAACTGACACCAGGCCCAGAAATACAATTTCCATTAACGGCCACAAAGAGAAGTCAGCAGAGACATTATGCCCCCTCAGATCTGTCCTGAATTTCTTTTTCTTTTTATAACTATTATTATTATTAAAGTGTTTTGTTTGTTTTTTCTCTGTGATACTACTAGCCTTGTAGCAATGTTATGACGTTGGCTTTAGCCAGCCCAGATAGGTTCCCAATCTCCCAACATCATAACTAGCTACCAAGAAGCCATTTCAGGCTATCAATCAAGTTAGAGTAGCTACCTTGTCTATGTTAGTTGCAAAAGCAAGCAACAACTATATGTACTCACTAACTGTAAGTCTCTCTGGATAAGAGCGTCTGCTAAATGACTCAAATGTAAAGATGTACTGAATAAGACTCACATTCCTTTCAGTCTTTTACCCAGATGAGAATATTTAGTTTCTTAAAAAATAAATAAATAACAGCAGTCAAGAGGATACAGACAGCTCAAGAGGTATGCTTAGCTATGCAGAAATATACATAATTTGTTTTTTTTGTTTTTTTTGGGGGGGGGGGGGTAGATCAGCTTAATATTGCAGATAGATTGTAACTTCCATCAATGTAATTGTCTGCATCACTTCCAATCCCCCATGTTATTTATATATATATATATATATATATATATATATATATATATATATATATATATATATATATATATATTATATTTGTATATATAAATATATATACATACACATACAGGCCCTGTGTAGCTCAGTTGGTAGAGCATGGCGTTTGCAACGCCAGGGTTGTGGGTTCGATTCCCATGGGGGGCCAGTATGAGAATGTATGCACTCAATAACTGTAAGTTGCTCTGGATAAGAGCCTCTGCTAAATGACTAAAATGTAAATATACATATATATACACACATACATATCCTTTAAAAAATATATATATTCCCCTTTATTACTTTCCAACCACGCCACCCTTTCCCTACTTGGAGTAAACTAGTGAAAAACAATGCTTAGGCCTCTACTTCTAGCTTATACTTACTATCTACATTTTATGGACACAGTCAATTTTACAATAATTATATTTTGTTTTTGTTTTTCTCCTGAACTTCTTCTACTCTCAACCTCTCTGATAATTTTCATGATGTCCATCCGTTTTGCTTCTATATGCCATATCTTTCTAACTGTGCTCTTTCACAAAAGCTCCCAACCTACAACCTATATACTTGTTATGGACACAGTATGCTTACATTATTAGTTATCTTGTTATTATTTGTTGTTAGTTGTTATTAGTCCCATCCTTCAATTCCATTCAACATCTCCCATCTATCTCTTAACACCATCCATATAGGATTTCTATTTGCCATATATATTTCAACTGTACTGTGATGTCTTACGAAAGTTCTGAACCTTTCTATTTTCATTGTTTCTACAGATTGTGAATTGAAAATAAACATTTTTGCTAAAAGTATTATTATATTATTGATCGATTGACTATGACTTTTCAGATCACCCAGTAATGCTATCTGCAAGGTTAGCTCCAGGTAATTATTGCAATCCTGTAGCCATTCCTGGACCTGTGTCCAAAAACAAGCTACAAATGGACAGTACCAAAACAAATGATCTAATGATTCTGTCTCTTCGCAGCAAAATCTGCAGAGCTGGGAAGATTGTATCCCCCATATAAATAACATTCTATTGGTAGCAAGAATTGTATATAATCATTTAAATGGAAAGATTCTAAGTTTTGAATCCGGTGTCGTTTTGCGTATCAGTTCATAAACACTATGCCATGGGATCGGTATGTCAAAAATCTCTTCCCAACTATTTTGCAATCTATATGGGACGGCTGTCAATCCTTTGGTCCTTAAATGAAACTGATATACTTTTTTATTTATCACAGTTTTCCTTAACCAACTATGTTCTTTAATGCAAGGCCGACAGACAAGTTCCTTACTTTCTCCCACTTCCACTTTCCTCTTCCATTTTTGCGGTAAGGCTGCAATTATTTGGTTGTAATTTTGGGTAGAGCAGACATTTCCATATGTTTTTGTTAGCTGCATGTGCGACATAACTCCACCAGTCTTACCGATGATATCATTTACGAAGATTATACCTTTTTTAAACATTTAGTCAAAAAAAAAATAATGTTTGTCAATTAGTATATTTGAGTTTAACCACAATATTTGTTGCATTATTTGTTCTGTAGTTTCTGGAGGATTAAATTGAAATTGCAACCAACTTTCTATGGCTTGTTTTTGAAATAGTGATATTTGGGAGATTATTTCCTTTTCAAATAACTGAAAGTGAGTGGTTGTAATCTGAATAAAGGGAAAAAGGCCATTCTTGAACATTGGGTGAGACAATCTTACTAATTTGCTAGAGAACCAGTTCGGATTTAAGTATAACTTTTGTATCACTGAAGCTTTTAGTGATAGGTCTAATGCTTTAATATTTAATCATTTCTGTCCTCCGAATTCATATTCATTATATAAATAGGCCCGTTTAATTTTGTCTGGCTTGCCGTTCCAAATATAATTTCAAAAACTGTTCGCTAGGTGTAGGCAAGACCATAAGCAAATAGGTAAACTGGGATAATACTAAAGAGTTAATCAGGGTGATTTTTCCACAAATTGACAGGTATTTACCTTTCCATGGTAGCAAGATCTTATCTATTTTTGCTAAATTTCTATTAAAATATATTGAAGTGAGATCATTTATTTCCTTTGGGATATGTATTCCGAGTATATCCACATCACCATCAGACCATTTTATTGGTAAACTACATGGTAATGTAAAAATTGTATTTTTTAGTGATCCAATACGTAATATAGTACATTTGTCATAATTTGGTTGTAATCCAGAGAGGTTAGAAAATGTATCTAGATCCTCTATGAGGCTGTGGAGGGATTATAGTTGTGGATTTAAAAGAAAACATGAATCATCAGCGTACATTGACACCTTTGTTTTTAAGCCCTGGATTTCTGTCACGGTTTCGGCCGAGGCTGCCTCTCTTCCTTGCTCGGGCAGGCTTCGGCGTTCGTCGTCTCCGGAATACTAGCTGCCACCGTTGCATGTTTCTATGTTCGTTTGCTTTTGTCTGATTGTTGTTACACCTGTTAGCGTTTAGTGTAATTAGTGTCCTATAAGTTCTCGTTGTGTTTGTCTAGTGTTGTGTGTGATTGTTTTACTGTCGTGCCGGTAGGCTGTATTTCTACTGTTTGCTCGGTTGAGCTATATCTCCATATTGTTTGGAGTGTTTTTGTCGCACCTGTTAGTGCGCCCGTTATTTTCGCCTACGTGCGGAGTTTCGCATCAGGGCGTTTGTTTGTGATTGTTTTTCGTGTGCATCAACTAAAGTCTGTTGGACTAACGTTCTGCGTCCTGCGCCTGATTCCACCACCACACCCACCTACATCTACCTTGACAATTTCTAATCCCCTGATATTATTGTTGGATCTGATTTTAATAGTTAACATCTCGATGGCCACAATAAATAGATATGCCGATAGTGGACAACCCTGTTTCACTCCTCTTGACAGTTTAAAACTTTCTGAGAAATAGCCATTATTTACTATTTTACACCTAGGGTTACTATACATGATTCTGACAAATTTTATAAGAGATTCTCCAAAATTGAAATGCTCCAGGCATTTATATATAAACCCCAGTCGTACTTTATCAAATGCCTTTTTGAAGTCTGCTATGAATAGCAGGCCTGGTTTCCCAGATTTTCCATAGTGTTCTGTTGTTTCCAATACTTGCCTTATATTACCTCCAATGTATCTTCCATGTAAAAAACTTGTCTGATTAGAATGAATAATATCCGACAATACCTTTTTAATTCTATGCGCTATACATTTTGCTAGAATTTTTGCATCACAACACTGAAGTGTAAGGGGCCTCCAATTTTTTTAATGGACTGGATCTTTATATTTTCCACTTGTATCCTGTTTCAGTAATAATGAGATCAGACCTTCTTCTTGGGTGTCAGATAATCTACCATTTACATATTTTTTTTTACATAGAATTAAGCGCATGATTATGGCTCAGGTGTTTGAAAAATGCAAAATTCTCCAATTTACGGACGGGGGGGCATAGCCCCACGCCGGACCACCCTCCAGCCATCCTCACGTATTTTGTGCCCCCTTAAATTTTTGGGGTGCATGACGCCCCTGGATGTCAGATTTGAAAATTCCTAATAAGACACTTTATCCCATTTGTGCACAAAACATCCATTCAATTAATTCTCACTGAGGCCCAAAAATGTCCATCACTTAATCACTTCTATTCATTGAATGTCTGCCATGTTTTTGAATGACGTGATGTTGTCGTCGCTGCTCACGCTGCTCCCTGTGCGCACTTAGTGCTAGTGTGCATGTAATGTTGGTTCATATTCAACCGGATGCAACCCGGATATAGACGGTGGTGTATCCAAACGTGGTTGATTACCTTGAAAACAATGGTCGGACATCTTGGGCACAGTCTCCAGTTCTTATTATACCTCTGTGGTTAGAACAGACAATGCAGAAGTGCTAAAAGGCTCATGGTTAGTGTAGTTTTTTGTGCTATTTGAAACCAGCAGTGGACAGTAAAAACACGATTTTTCAACACAGAGGTTGAAACATTCATAACCGATGGGCACTATATCAACGTACGAATTGCTTTGCAATCTCGGGAGAAAATAAAATGTCTACGTTGCACAGTACTATTGCTGTCGCTAACATATCTCATGGTTTATTTTAAGGATAAGACTCTTCGTGATTTTTAAGGATAAGGGAGTTATGAAATCTGAGCTCACGTAACTTTAACAGAGATACATTAAACCGATCATAATCACTGTTTCAAACATTAACTTCCACCTTTTGCCTTTTTAGTGCAATACATTTTGTGGTTTCTTTTACACAGAAGAGGTCACTGTTATGCCTGAATTCGACCCAAAACCAACGAGGAAGTCTGCAGTGTTGAGAGCGGTTGTGGGAAATCAATCGGTATGTCAAGAAAAGCTCTCAACCCTGCCAGCCCACTCTTCATTTCTATTCAGTTCGACTTCCCGAACTGTCTGAACTGTGCGTTACCATTCAGTGAAGGAGTCTTAATAGCTGATCGCTCGAACCATTCCAAAGTTAGAGACAAATTTGTAGGAAGAAAACAGAAACCGCTCTCTTTATCACAGCCGCTAATTGCGGGTATCGGAGGTTACTGACGTAACCGCGGTTCTATGAATGAAGCAGCCCATTCAGTATATTGAAAATTATTGGGGGGGGGGGGGAGGGACAAAATAATCCTCTGGAATATTGGAGGGGACGTGTCCCCCTCACTTATATGCCAACTACGCCTATGATTACTACGCATGGTTATCCTACATCAATTTGTTTTGAGCCGACTTCGCCGTCAGTCCTCCCCCGGAAATACAGCCTCCTGTAGCTCAATTGGTAGAGCATGGCGCTTGCAACGCCATGGTTGTGGGTTTGATTCACACGGGGGGCCAGTATGAAAAATGTATGCACTCACTAACTGTAAGTCGCTCTGGATAAGAGCATCTGCTAAATGACAAAAAAATTAATAAAACGCATTTCCTGCTATTCTACACAGTTTGACATGATTTATTACGCCTCTCTTGAGGGGTATTTTGAGGGATACATAGAGGGGTATATAGTGGGGTATATAGAGGGGTATGTAGAGAGGTATTTTGAGGGGTATATAGAGGGTTATTTTGAGGGGTATATAGACGGGGATTTTGAAAACACAAGTGGACCGATAAGTTGTCACCATTATTAATGAAGGTATTTCAAGGCAAATATTAAGAAGACACAAAATATGAAGACTGAGTTGTATCATAATGATGCACACATGCATGTTTATTAATATTAAGATGACACCGGAGATGAAGAATGAGTTTTATTATAGTTGGAGTTCTCCTACCCTCTGCCACATGTTTTTGGAACCCTTCCCTTATGTTTGATTTGTCTCAGTTTGACCCATACAGTAAGTACATCACTAACAGGGATGTAAACAAATTTGTGCACAAAATGAGAGAAATAAGCTTTTTGTGCGTATAGAACATGTCTGGGATATTTTATTTCAGCTCATGAAACATGGAACCAACACTTTACATGTTGCGTTTATATTGCTGTTCAGTGTAATATCAACACTTATTTCGTTTGGGAGAAATGATTTGCCTTCTGTAAGTTTAAGAAACATTTCCTCGTGCCTTGTAATTCCGTTACCAAATGTTGTTTATAAAGTGATGATTAAATTGACGACTAGAGGCTATATTACCCTCACTTATTAAACCAAACGGGATTTATTAAAAAACAGGTACTCATCACAAAGTGATGTCACAAAGTGGTTATATAGAAACCCAGCCTTAAACCACTAACAGCAAGCAATGCAGATGTAGGCTCAAAGAGAAGGAATATAATATCTATTGTATACAGGAAACTCATTCAACAATTCGAGATGAAGTAGCGTGGAAAAAAGAATGGGGGGGGAAAATATACTTCTCCCATGGGCAAAGAAATTCAAAAGGGGTGATGATATTAATTAATAGTAATTTCGATCCGAATGTGCAAATTGTCCAAATAGATACGCAAGGTAGATGGATTATTTTAAATATGGTATTGGACCATAAACAGATATGGCTCATTAACCTTTACGGACCAAATAATGATGATCCACAATTCTTTGACAATATATATAATAAATTATCAAGCCTGCAAGCAACTCAAGACAATATTATTATGGTGGGGGATTATAATACTGTTTTAAATAGCTCAATGGACCGAAAAGGAAATCACACCACAAACAATCACCCACATGCTCTTAAGGAAATTGTGAATGTCATGGATACATTAGAACTAGTAGATATATGGAGGCTTAAATATGCTGATCTAGTGAGATATACATGGCGGAGACTGAATCAAGCTAGTCGTCTTGACTTCTTTCTTATCTCATTCTCGTTGGCACCAAAAGTAAAAAAAAGTGTTGATAGGGGACAGAATGCGGTCGGACCATCATATAATAGGCATATACATTACTCTGACTGAATTTCCACGTGGGCGAGGATATTGGAAATTTAATCAAAGCCTATTAGATGATAATTTATTTATAATTAGAACAAAGGAATTTATAACTGACTTTTTCCAACATAACATAGGTACAGCGAATCCCCTTATTGTATGGGACACCTTTAAATGTGCCTTTAGAGGCCATGCAATTCAGTACTCATCTCGAAAACAAAAGCAATTTAGGTCAAAAGAGTTTATACTAAGAAAGGAAATAGAAAGTCTAACAGAACAGATAGATGGCAATAAAAACTGTAACATAGAGGCTCAGAATAAATTAGAGGAAAAACAAAAAGAAATGGAAAAACTTATTCAAGAAAGATCAAGTGTAATATATTATAAAAATAAAGCAAACTGGATGGAATATGGGGAAAAATGCACAAAATTCTTTTTTAATCTTCAACATAGGAATGCTACCAAAAAGAACTTAATGAAACTGGTTACAATTGACGGAGTCACCCATAATTCACCTAATGATATTTTGAAGGAAGAAACAAAGTATTTTAAGCATATGTTTTCTTTTCAGTCGCCTCCATCTCCTCTAACTGAAGCTAATTGTAGAGATTTTTTTTCTATTGATAATGTCAAATTAACAGCCACACAGAAAGACTCATGTGAAGGTGAAATTACAGAGGAGGAACTTCTGGATGCAATTAAAGACTTTAAGTCCGGGAAAACTCCAGGGTTGGATGGCATACCAATCGAGGTATACCAAACCTTTTTTGATATACTAAGAGGACCGTTATTAGCATGTTTTAACCACTCCTATGTAAATGGTAGATTATCTGACACTCAAGAAGAAGGTCTGATCTCATTATTACTGAAACAGGATACAAGTGGAAAATATAAAGATCCAGTCCATTTACAAAATTGGAGGCCACTTACACTTCAGTGTTGTGATGCAAAAATCCTAGCAAAATGTATAGCGCATAGAATTAAAAAGGTATTGTCGGATATTATTCATTCTAATCAGACAGGTTTTTTACATGGAAGATACATTGGAGATAATATAAGGCAAGTATTGGAAACAATAGAACACTATGAAAAATATGGGAAACCAGGCCTGCTATTCATAGCAGACTTCGAAAAGGCATTTGATAAAGTTCGACTGGAATTTATATATAAATGCCTGGAGCATTTCAATTTTGGAGAATCTCTTATAAAATGGGTCAAAATCATGTATAGTAACCCTAGGTGTAAAATAGTAAATAATGGCTATTTCTCAGAAAGTTTTAAACTGTCAAGAGGAGTGAAACAAGGTTGTCCACTATCGGCATATCTATTTATTGTGGCCATCGAGATGTTAGCTATTAAAATCAGATCCAATAATAATATCAGAGGATTAGAAATACAGGGCTTAAAAACAAAGGTGTCATTGTACGCAGATGATTCATGTTTTCTTTTAGATCCACAACTAGAATCCCTCCACAGCCTCATAGAGGATCTAGATACATTTTCTAACCTCTCTGGATTAAAACCAAATTATGACAAATGTACTATATTACGTATTGGATCACTAAAAAATACAATTTTTACATTACCATGTAGTTTACCAATAAAATGGTCTGATGGTGATGTAGATATACTCGGAATACATATCCCAAAGGAAATAAATGATCTCACGTCAATAAATTTTAATAGAAAGTTAGCAAAAATAGATAAGATCTTACTACCATGGAAAGGAAAATACCTGTCAATTTGTGGAAAAATCACCCTGATTAACTCTTTAGTATTATCCCAGTTTACCTATTTGCTTATGGTCTTGCCTACGCCTAGCAAACAGTTTTTTAAATTATATGAGAAAAAAATATTCAATTTTATTTGGAACGGCAAGCCAGACAAAATTAAAAGAGCATATTTATATAATGAATATGAATTCGGAGGACAGAAATTATTAAATATTAAAGCATTAGACCTATCACTAAAATCTTCAGTCATCCAAAAGTTATACTTAAATCCGAACTGGTTCTCAAGCAAATTAGTAAGATTGTCTCACCCACTGTTCAAGAAAGGCCTTTTTCCCTTTATTCAGATTACAACCTCTCACTTTCAGTTATTTGAAAAGGAAATAATCTCCCAAATGTCACTATTTCTAAAACAAGCCATAGAAAGTTGGTTGCAATTTCAATTTAATCCTCCAGAAACGACAGAACAAATAATGCAACAAATATTGTGGTTAAATTCAAATATACTAATTGACAAAAAACCTTTATTTTTTGACAGAATGTTTAAAAAAGGTATAATCTTCGTAAATGATATCATCGGTAGGACTGGTGGAGTTATGTCGCACATGCAGCTAACAAAAACATATGGAAATGTCTGCTCTACCCAGAATTACAACCAAATAATTGCAGCCTTACCGCAAAAGTGGAAGAGGAAAGTTGAAGGGGGAGAAAGTAAGGAACTTGTCTGTCGGCCTTGCATTAAAGAACATAATTGGTTAAGGAAAACTGTGATAAATAAAAAAGTATATCAGTTTCACTTAAGGACCAAAGGATTGACAGCCGTCCCATATAGATTGCAAAATAGTTGGGAAGAGATCTTTGACGTACCGATCCCATGGCATAGTGTTTATGAACTGACACGCAAAACGACACCGGATTCAAAAATTAGAATCTTTCAATTTAAATTATTATATAAAATTCTTGCTACCAATAGAATGTTATTTATATGGGGGATACAATCTTCCCAGCTCTGCAGATTTTGCTGTGAAGAGATAGAATCATTAGATCATTTGTTTTGGTTCTGTCCATTTGTAGCTTGTTTTTGGACACAGGTCCAGGAATGGCTAAAGGATTGCAATATTTACCTGGAACTAACCTTGCAGATAGCATTACTGGGTGATCTGAAAAGTCATAGTCAATCAATCAATAATATAATAATACTTTTAGCAAAAATGTTTATTTTTAATTCACAATCTGTAGAAGCAATGAGAATAGAAAGGTTCAGAACTTTTGTAAAACATCACAGTACGGTTGAAATATATATGGCAAATAGAAATCCTATATGGATGGTGTTAAGAGATAGATGGGAGGTATTGAATAGAGTTGAAGGATGGGACTAATAACAAATAACAACAAATAATAACAAAGATAGCTAATAATGTAAGCATACTGTGTCCATAATAAGTATATAGGTTGTATGTTGGGAGCTTTTGGGAAAGAGCACAGTTAGAAAGATATGGCATTTAGAAGCAAACCGGATGGACATCATGAAAATGATCGGAGAGGTTGAGAGTAGAAGAAGTTCAGGAGCAAAAAAATAAATAAATATATATATATATATATATATATATATATATAGATATAGAATTATTGTAAAATTAACTCTGTCCATAAGGTGTAGATAGTAAGTATAGACCGGAAGTAGAGGCCTGGGCGTTGTTGTTCACTAATTTACTCCAAGTAGGGAAAGGATGGTGGGGTTGAAAAGTAATAAAGGGGAATATATATATAAAAAATAAAAATAAACATGGGGGATTGGAAGTGATGCAGACAATTACATTGATAGAAGATACAATCTATCTGCAATATTAAGCTGATCCATCCCCCCGAAAAAAAAGATTTAAAAAAAAGAAAAAAAAAGCAATGCAGATGTAGAAGCACGGTGGCTAGGAAAAACTCCCTAGAAAGGCAGGAAGAAACTTAGAGAGGAACCAGACTCTGCGGGGTTGCCAGTCCTCTTCTGGCTGTGCCGGTGTTACAGGAGGGGGTCGCAGTTCCGGAGCGACCCACTAGGTGTCATCCTCCGACAACCTTAGGCACCTTATTATTATCCTATTGGTGTCACCTGTGTCTACCTGTTCACCTGTGTATTTATGCCCTCACTTCCCTGTGTTCCCTTGCTCTGTTTTCTCTGCTAGTTTCTCGATGCCAAACAGTTGGTAGAGCATGGCGTTTGCAACGCCAGGGTTGTGGGTTCGTTTCCCACGGGGGACCAGTATGAAAATAAATGTATGTACTCCCTAACTGTAAGTCGCTCTGGATAAGAGCGTCTGCTAAATGACTAAAATGTAAAATGTAAATACAAGTACTTGAGGGGTGTTTTCCCTGTTTCATTGTTGTTTTCAGTCATAGTTAGTATTTCGTATGTTTGCTGTCAGCCTGTTTTTGGAGACCAATTTGCTCCTCCTTTATTTTATCGTGACAAGTCCGTTATTTTGTATCCTGGTTTTGGGCCCACCGGTAAAGATCCTTGTTTCACCATCTCTGCCTACTGCCTACTGTCTATCCTGCACTGCACCTGGGTCACACCTCACCCCAGCCCTTACAGCCAGGTGGAGATTATAAGAGTACATGGCCATTAAGGCCAGATTGTTCTTCAAGATGTTCAAACGTTCATAGATGACCAGCAGGGTCAAATAATAATCACAGTGGTTGTAGAGGGTGCAACAGGTCAGCACCTCAGGAGTAAATGTCACTTGGCTTTTCATAGCCGAGCATTCAGAGGTCGAGACAGCAGGTGCGGTAGAGAGAGAGAGTTGAATACAGCAGGTCCGGGACAAGATAGCACATCCGCTGAATAGGTCAGGGTTCCATAGCCGCAGGTAGAACAGTTGAAACTGGAGCAGCAGCACGACCAGGTGGACTGGGGACAGACAGGACTCATCAGGCCAGGTAGTCCTGAGGCATGATCCTAGGGCTCAGGTCCTCCGGGAGGGGAGGGAGAGAGGGAGAGAGAATTAGAGGTAGCATTCTTAAATTCACACAGGACACCAGCTAAGACAGGAGTTTTACACCAGATATAACAGACTGACCCTAACACATAGACTATTGCAGCATAGATACTGGAGGCTGAGATGGGGGCACACTGTGGCCCTGTCCGACGATACCCCTAGACAGGGCCAACCAGGCAGGATATAACCCCACCTACTTTGCCAAAGCACAGCCGCCACACCACTAGAGGGATATTAACAGACCACCAACTTACTACCCTGAGACAAGGCTGAGTATAGCCCATGAAGATCTCCTCCACCGCACGAGCCCGAGGGGGTGGAAGACCGGACAGGAACATCCCGCCACTGACTCAACCCTCTCAAGTCGAGTATATCGCAAAAAAGCCTGGCACGACGTGACGCACCCCTCCTAGGGACAGCACGGAAAGCACTAGTAAGCCAGTGACTCAGATCCCCGTAATAGGGTCAGAGGCAGAGAATCCCAGTGGGGAGAGGAGAGCTGGCCAGGCATGGACAGCAAGGGCGGTTCGTCATTCCAGTGCCTTGCTGTTCACCTTCGCACCTCTGGCCCAGGCTACACTCAATCATAGGACCTACTGAAGAGATTAGTCTTCAGTAAAGACAAAGGTTGAGTCTGTGTCTCTCACACAGATCGGCAGACCATTCCATAAAAATGTAGCTCTATAGGAGAAAGCCCTGCCTCCAGCTGTTTGCTTAGAAATTCTAGGTACAATAAGGAGGCCTTCGTCTTGTGACCGTAGCGTACGTGTAGGTCTGTACGGCAGGACCAAATCGGAGAGATAGGTAGGAGCAAGTCCATGTAATGCTTTGTAGGTTAGCAGTAAAACCTTGAAATCAGCCCCAGCCTTAACAGGAAGCCAGTGTAGAGAGGCTAGCACTGGAGTAATATGATCACATTTTTTGGTTATATACTGTTGTCCTTAGATGCTGACAAGGCATTCGACAGAGTTAAATGGAATTTCCTATTCCGTTTTGGAACAATTTCAGAAAATGGGTCAAAGTGATGTATACCAGTCCCAGAGCTATGGTCTCTACTGGTGGTTTAAGGCACGTGTCAAACGCATTCCATGGAGGGCCAAGTGTCTGCGGGTTTCTGCCACTCCGTTGTACTTGATTGATGAATTAAGGTCACTAATTAGTAAAGAACTCCCCTCACCTGTTTGTCTAGGTCTTAATTGAAAGGAAAAAACTAAAACCTGCAGAAAGTAGGCCCTCCATGGAACGAGTTTGACACCCCTGGTTTAAGGTCACAAGAATTCTCCCTGAGTACAGGGACCCGGCAAGGCTGCCCTCTGTCTCCCCTTCTCTTCTCGATGGTCGTAGAACCGCTGGCAGAATCCATACGTTCTAACGAGATTATCAGAGGTCCCACTATTGCAGATCAGGAACATAAGCTATGCACAGGATATTACACTGTATGTTGTATACCCAGTGAAATCCATTCCACATATCATTGATACCATATCCCAATTTGGTAAATTCTCTGTATACAAAGCAAATCTTAGAAAATCAAATGCTTGTTTGCTAGATAGCCCGCTAACAGATGAGTTGAGCTTGGTCTGTCCTTTCTCTTGGAAACCAAATGGATTCAAATATCTGGAAATAAATGTTACCCCAACTCTAAAAAATCTGTTTAAAGAAAATTATACTCCCATCGTTAGCAAAATTAAAGAACACCTGATTCGTTGGGCCACTCTCCCAGTAACTATGATTGGAAGGATAAATATAATCAGGATGAAGAATATTTTCCAGACCTAATTATCTATTTCTTATGTTGCCCTGTTATTTACCATATCAACAAAAGGTTTATATGGCGTAACAAAACCCCCAGAATTAAGTACTCTACTCTGGTCAAACCTGAATCTATGGGTGGTCTGGGTCTGCCCAATTTCCAATTTGACTATTGGTCAGCCCAAACTCGCAATTTGTTGTCCTGGACTTTGGACAGACTGGAATACCTATAGATTCAGATTGAAGCACAATTTAGCCATCCTTTACTTCTGAAGAATCCTGTGTTTGTGAATCAGTTTCAACACATTCATGATGACAGTAAGACCTTCAATACAGCATGTACAACAAATGAATGACATGGGCAGACTGTAGAAAGCACTTGGGTATTTCAAACAGGCATTCTTTACTTGCTCCTATCTCTTGTAACCCTGACTTGCCCAATGTGTTCTCAAAGGTCGATCTCTATAAGTGGCACTCGCTGGGTCTTAGGAGGTTTGTTGACTTGTTCCATGGTGGATTGAATACAATGAAGTCATTTATCGAAATCCGTACTGAATACAACATCCCTGGTACAGATTTGTTTAGGTATCTTCAAATCAGAAATGTTATCTTTATGTTTATCAAATAAGGAAAGCTGAGATTTCAGTTGTCAGAAGTTGAAGAATTAATAACCACATCTATATCTATTAAAGGAATAATTGCTAACATCTATACGGAACAAAAATAAATGCAACATGTAAGAACAAAGCTCTTAAAATGTGTTCAGACATCCTGAGACCCAGCGAGTACCCTTATTTCATATTTCATGTAAATTTTTTGTACTAGTTGATTTGAAAAGCTCTGGAAATATATCTGCATTATGAAAATACATCTGCTTTATTGCTAAGTTATAATGCTAACTGTACTTTACAATTGTATCTGCTGCTGAAAATGATACCTGCTGCGATGTGATTTTGTTTTGTATGTAATGTATCTTGTGTATGTGATTCTCTTTTTCTTTATTTTCTGTTTGTCTTTATCATTGTTATCAAAAAATTATAATAAATAAATAAAATCAATGGGTATATATCATTAATTTATAAGTCCAATAATGAATGTAACAGCTGGGCATTTCCATCCATAGTACGCAAGTATAAACACCATGGGACCACGCAGCCGTCATACCGCTCAGGAAGGAGACGCGTTCTGTCTCCTAGAGATGAACATACTTTGGTGCGAAAAGTGCAAATCACTCCCAGAACAACAGCAAAGGACCTTGTGAAGATGCTGGAGGAAACAGGTACAAAAGTATCTATATCCACAGTAAAACTAGTCCTATATCGACATAACCTGAAAGGCAGCTCAGCAAGGAAGAAGCCACTGCTCCAAAACCGCCATAAAAAAGCCAGACTACGGTTTGCAACTGCACATGGGGACAAAGATCGTACTTTTTGGAGAAATGTCCTCTGGTCTGATGAAACAAAAATATAACTGTTTGGCCATAATGTCCACCGTTATGTTTGGAGGAAAAAGGGGTAGGCTTGCAAGCCGAAGAACACCATCCCAACCGTGAAGCACAGGGGTGGCAGCATCATGCTGTGGGGGTGCTTTGCTGCAGGAGGGCCTGCAGGAGGGACAGGTGCACTTCACAAAATAGATGGCATCATGAGGAAGGAAAATTATGTGGATATATTGAAGCAACATCTCAAGACATCAGTCAGGAAGTTAAAGCTTGGTCACAAATGGGTCTTCCAAATGGACAATGACCCCAAACATACTTCCAAAGTTGTGGCAAAATGGCTTAAGGACAACAAAGTCAAGGTATTGGAGTGGCCATCACAAAGCCCTAACCTCAATCCTATAGAAAATTTGTGGGCAGAACTGAAAAAGTGTGTGCGAGCAAGGAGGCCTACAAACCTAACTCAGTTACACCAGCTCTGTCAGGAGGAATGGGCCAAAATTCACCCAACTTATTGTGGGAAGCTTGTGGAAGGCTACCCGAAACGTTTGACCCAAGTTAAACAATTTAAAGGCAATACTACCAAATACTAATTGAGTGTATGTAAACTTCTGACCCACTGGGAATGTGATGAAAGAAATAAAAGCTGAAATAAATCATTCTCTCTACTATTATTCTGACATTTCACATTCTTAAAATATAGTGGTGATCCTAACTGACCTAAGACAGGGAATCTTTACTACGATTAAATGTCAGGAATTGTGAAAAACTGAGTTTAAATGTATTGGGGGGGGGGGGGGGGGGGGTCGGGTCGGGAGACACTGTGGCCCCGTCCGACGTTACCCCCGGACAGGGCCAACCAGGCAGGATATAACCCCACCCAAGAACAGTACAGTACAGTAGTGTACAGTAAATATCAGTAAAGAACAATACAGTACAAACTTGTGAAACAAATATTTTCAAAAACAGGGTCGCATATAAAAGTGAGGGAGATTTTACCATCATTCTGTTACCAACCTTTTCATCAGCACAGTTCTTCCAGTAAATGTGTTTTTGTGAAATGTCCTGTGTAAGTTATTCAAAGTAATCCTTTTGCGTAGAGTTGTATGGTTTGTTAAACTTTGAAATCAATGTTTTTTGTCTGGCATACATTTTAAAGAGAAAAATCTGAGTCAAAGCGTAATTCCATTACTGTGGAAATGCCTAACTGCAGGTCCTAGCTTTAAGGGACCACAATGGAAAGAATCATTTACTTTATTGTGTTATCCATTTTACATTTTAGTCATTTAGCAGACGCTCTTATCCAGAGCGACTTACAGTTAGTGAGTGCATACATTTTCATACTGGCCCCCCGTGGGAAACGAACCCACAACCCTGGCGTTGCAAGCGCCATGCTCTACCAACTGAACTACAGGGGACTACCCTGTCAAGTTTTTTTAATATATGCACTGTGTGTATATGTATTTATTTTTTTACTTTCAAATAAAATCCATCAATCAATCAATGAACCTTCATAGAACCAATGGCCCAGTCCAGAAACAACCCCTTGCCCCTAGCACTTGTGTAAATATGTAAGTATTGGATAGGTTTAAACCAATATGATGGAAGCTTAACAGGGCTACAATCATATTGTTTATACCTAGCAAATCATTCAGATGTACATGAAGGGCATAAGAAGTGTAATGGAGAAATGGAAGATCACTAATGTTCATATTTAGATTGAGTGTGACTGGCGTAATGTATAACATACTCAGAGTCTCTGTAACCCACATGATTCACATACAATACTTATCAATTATGTAGTCTCCAGAAAGACACTCAAGGTGTCGACTGAATATTTGGAATGGTTTAAAAAAAAACATTGTTCGCTGATAATTGTAATTGACGTTAGCTAATCGCTGAAGGTCTTAGTACAAGGACCGAGGACACACAGGAACACGTACACACATAGCGATGTATTACATAATATAGCTAAGGGTATATAAGCAGTGATCTTCCTAATGGAGGTTGAACAATTTTTCTGCTTTGAAGCTGATTTTTGTTCGCTTGTTGCAATCTATTTTTGCAACTAGAATTGTATTCTTATATCCACTGGGACTACTAGTGGTTATTTCGGGATAAGGCCAGTGACTCTAGTCTAACCAATAAGGTGCTGACTATTTAATTGCACAGGGTTGGAAAGGGATTGATTTTGATTACAGGAGGCAGTTTCTAGCATTCTGTTATACTGAATCAGGTATATATCTGTATTAGGCAGTTTAGGCTGTATAGGACAGTGTTGCAGATATATGTCTTATTGAAGAAAGATACTTAGCTTATATCTTATTGAGCAGGTATGGCAGTGAGGTTGTGTTCCTTTGGGTTTGTGCTGTTGGTAGTGTTTGCACATTATGCTGATGCACAGCCTAACTGGAGATTTCCTCCATACGACAACCCCCAACCCCAAGTTACAGCCTCTAAGCCTAGGCAGCCCCAGTGGCCAGAGCCCCAGTGGCCACAACAGCAGACTCCCCAGTGGCCAAAGCTGCAGAATCCCCAGTGGCCACAGCTGCAGACTCCCCAGAGACCAGAGCCCCAGGGGCCACAGCTGCAGACTCCCCAGGGACCCCAGCTGCTGACTCCCAAGACACCAGAGCCCCAGGGGCCACAACAGCAAACTCCCCAGAGGCCAGAGCCCCAGAGGCCACAACAGCAGACTCCTCAGAGACCAGAGCCCCAGGGGCCACAGCTGCAGACTCCCCACAGCCCCGAGCTCCAGTGGACACAGCCCCAGGGACCACAGCTGCAGAATCCCCAGTGGCCACAGCTGCAGAATCCCCAGAGACCAGAGCCCCAGGGGCCACAGCTGCAGAATCCCCAGAGCCCAGAGCGCCAGGGGCCACAGCTGCAGACTCCCCAGGGACCACAGCTGCTGACTCCCCAGAGACCAGAGCTGCAGAATCCCCAGAGACCAGAGCCCCAGAGGCCACAGCTGCAGACTCCCCAGAGACCAGAGCCCCAGGGGCCACAGCTGCTGACTCCCAAGACACCAGAGCCCCAGGGGCCACAACAGCAAACTCCCCAGAGGCCAGAGCCCCAGAGGCCACAACAGCAGACTCCTCAGAGACCAGAGCCCCAGGGGCCACAGCTGCAGACTCCCCACAGCCCCGAGCTCCAGTGGACACAGCCCCAGGGACCACAGCTGCAGAATCCCCAGTGGCCACAGCTGCAGAATCCCCAGAGACCAGAGCCCCAGGGGCCACAGCTGCAGAATCCCCAGAGCCCAGAGCGCCAGGGGCCACAGCTGCAGACTCCCCAGGGACCACAGCTGCTGACTCCCCAGAGACCAGAGCTGCAGAATCCCCAGAGACCAGAGCCCCAGAGGCCACAGCTGCAGAATCCCCAGAGACCAGAGCCCCAGGGGCCACAGCTGCAGACTCCCCAGGGGCCACAGCTACAGACTCCCCAGAGACCAGAGCTCCAGGGGCCACAGCTGCAGACTCCCCAGAGACCAGAGCCCCAGGGGCCACAGCTGCAGACTCCCCAGAGACCAGAGCTCCAGGGGCCACAGCTGCAGACTCCCCAGAGACCGGCGCCCCAGGGGCCACAGCTGCAGACTCCCCAGAGGCCACAACTGCTAACTCCCCAGAGACCAGAGACCCAAGGGCCACAGCTGCAGATTCCCCAGAGACCAGAGCCCCAGGGGCCACAGCTGCAGACTCCCCAGAGACCAGAGCCCCAGGGGGCACAGCTGCAGACTCTCCAGTGGCCAAAGCTGCAGAATCCCCAGTGCCCACAGCTGCAGACTCCCCAGAGACCAGAGCCCCAGGGGCCACAGCTGCAGACTCCCCAGGGACCACAGCTGCTGACTCCCAAGACACCAGAGCCCCAGGGGCCACAACAGCAAACTCCCCAGAGGCCACAACAGCAGACTCCTCAGAGACCAGAGCCCCAGGGGCCACAGCTGCAGACTCCCCACAGCCCCGAGCTCCAGTGGACACAGCCCCAGGGACCACAGCTGCAGAATCCCCAGTGGCCACAGCTGCAGAATCCCCAGAGACCAGAGCCCCAGGGACCACAGCTGCAGAATCCCCAGTGGCCACAGCTGCAGAATCCCCAGAGACCAGAGCCCCAGGGGGCACAGCTGCAGAATCCCCAGAGCCCAGAGCGCCAGGGGCCACAGCTGCAGACTCCCCAGGGACCACAGCTGCTGACTCCCCAGAGACCAGAGCTGCAGAATCCCCAGAGACCAGAGCCCCAGGGGCCACAGCTGCAGAATCCCCAGAGACCAGAGCCCCAGGGGCCACAGCTGCAGACTCCCCAGAGACCAGAGCCCCAGGGGCCAAAGCTGCAGACTCCCCAGAGACCAGAGCCCCAGGGGCCACAGCTGCAGACTCCCCAGAGACCAGAGCCCCAGGGGCCACAGCTGCAGACTCCCCAGAGACCAGACCCCCAGGGGCCACAGCTGCAGACTCCCCAGAGACCAGAGCTCCAGGGGCCACAGCTGCAGACTCCCCAGAGACCGGCGCCCCAGGGGCCACAGCTGCAGACTCCCCACAGGCCACAACTGCTAACTCCCCAGAGACCAGAGACCCAAGGGCCACAGCTGCAGACTCCCCAGAGACCGGCGCCCCAGGGGCCACAGCTGCTGACTCCCCAGAGGCCAGCAGTAACTAAAACTCCAGATCGGCAATGCCAAGTAGAGGCTAAGGATACAGTGCAATGTGGAACGCCTAAAATTACTCCTGCTCAATGTGAGGCTATCGACTGCTGCTTCAATGGACAGCAGTGTTACTATGGGAAGGCAGGTGAGCGTCTGATAGAGCTTCTTCTTCCTTGTAATGCTCTGTATTTGAACAAAACATTTACTTTTTCTCTCTTTCCCCAGTGACTGTGCAGTGTACCATGGATGCTCAGTTTGTTGTGGTGGTGGCCAGGGATGCCACTTGGCCCAAAATAGACATTGATACCATCATTCTGCTGGGGGGAAACAACGGCCCCTGCAGTCCTGTTGGCATCACTTCAGCCTTTGCCATATACCAGTTCCCTATCACTGCCTGTGGCACCACTCTGAAGGTGAGTAGAGAGAGAGAATATTAATTGTGTACACTGGTTCAGTATTAAAGGCCCAGCGTATTCAGAAACGTGATTTTCCTGTGTTTTATAAATATTTCCACACTATGAGAATTGAATAATAGTGTGTAATGACCTTTTAGTGTATGAGTTGTTTGAAAAGACCGCCTGAAATTTCAGCCTGTTTTGGTGGGATGGAGTTTTGGCCTGCCTGGTAACATCACCAGATAGTAAATTAGTTAATAGACCAATAAGAAAGAAAGTTCCAAATCTCTCTGCCAATAACAGCTCGTTTTCAGTTTTCCCCTCCCCACTCAGACCACTCCCAGACAGTCCTAGCAAAATTCTTGCTTGAGACGCTGCTCTTTGCTAAGAAGCTATTTTTGTTTCTTTTTGACCATTTTAATTTAAACCAATCACAGTAAGGTACTTCATTGTTACCCAGAAATTATTTGAAAGAGCTAAAAATGTTGGCCGTTTAAAGGGCAATTCCTCCACTTTTCAACCCCATTTTCATAATCTCCAGCACCAGTGTCTATATATGTGAAAACAGAGCGTTTCTATGATCTGTGGTTAAAAAGATAAGAAGAGCGAGCCTTAAAAAATGCTTCTCTGTGACATCACAAGGTAGGATTAAAAGTAAAAAAACAGTGATTTTCAAATCCTGCATCGAGTTTCTAGCCCAAGCAGGGCTCTGATCTCCCAAATGATAATTGTTGTAATGATAAGGCTTCGCTGTACCTTTGTTTCCATGTGCAGATTCGATAGAGTCATGGTTGCACCATTACTACAGCAAAAATGGCTTGTTTCTAGCCCAACCAGGGCAAAAGATCTGACCCATATTACCGGCACCATTTTTATCTTCCTGTAGCGGATCGCCAGGACTGCATTTTATATTCATAAACCATGTCATGTGCTGTTCTAAAACTACTCGCCCGTTGTTAACCATTTATTTACACTTTGTTCAGTCATGTTACCTCATTGGCTAGCTAGCTAACTTTACCGGTATATCCAAACATTTGGGGACACAGACAGAAAGGAAAAGGGATATCTTCTTCAGGACATCAATGATCATAGCAATGAATGAATGACAGAGCTCTTTCATGTCATCATCATAAACCTGAACCTTTTTAAGGAGACAGTGTACAATTTTCAATGTAATGCATCTCAATCAGAAAATAGTGCTTTTACAAAAAAAAACATATTTTAACTTTATTTTAACAGGGAAGACATATTGAGACCTAGGTCTCTTTTACAAATGTGCCCTGTATGAACAACATTAATTTACACATTATACCTAAACTATATATATCAGTGGAGGCTGCTGAGGGGAGGACGGCTCATAATAATGGCTGGAACGTAGCAAATGGAATGGCATTAAACACATGGAAACAACGGCTCCGCTGCGAAGTGATAGGTCACACAAGCTCACAGAACGGGACTGCGGAGTGCTGAAGCGCATAGCGCGTAAAACTGCCTCTGGAAGCAACATCAGCACAAGAACTGTTCATCGAGAGCTTCATGAAATGGGTTTCCATGGCAGCTGCACACAAACCTAAGATCACCATGCGCAATGCCAAGCATCGGCTGGAGTGGTGTAAAGTTCTCTGCCATTGGACTCTGAAGCAGTGGAAACGCATTCTCTGGAGTGATGAATCACGCTTCACCATCTGACAGTCAGACGGATTAATCTGGGTTTAGCGGATGCCAGGAGAACGCTACCTGCCCAAATGCATAGTGCCAACTGTAAAGTTTGGTGGCGGAGGAATAATGGTCTGGGGCTGTTTTATATATATATATATATATATATATATATATAAATATTTATTATAATACAAAAACAGTCATGGGAAGCACAAATAAAACTTCTCAAATCACCCAGAAAAACAGTTACAGTGAGGGGAAAAAGTACTTGATCCCCTGCTGATTTTGTAAGTTTGCCCACTGACAAAGACATGTTCAGTCTATAATTTTAATGGTAGGTTTATTTGAACAGTGAGAGACAGAATAACAACAACAAAATCCAGAAAAATGCATGTTAAAAATGTTATCAATTGATTTGCATTTTAATGAGGGAAATAAGTATTTGACCCCTCTGGAAAACATGACTTAGTACTTGGTGGCAAAACCCTTGTTGGCAATCACAGAGGTCAGATGTTTCTTGTAGTTGACCACCAGGTTTGCACACATCTCAGGAGGGATTTTGTCCCACTCCTCTTTGCAGATCTTCTCCAAGTCATTAAGGTTTCGAGGCTGACGTTTGGCAACTCGAACCTTCAGCTCCCTCCACAGATTTTCTATGGGATTAAGGTCTGGAGACTGGCTAGGCCACTCCAGGACCTTAATGTGCTTCTTCTTGAGCCACTCCTTTGTTGCCTTGGCCGTATGTTTTGGGTCATTGTCATGCTGGAATACCCATCCACGACCCATTTTCAATGCCCTGGCTGAGGGAAGGAGGTTCTCACCCAAGATTTGACGGTAAATGGCCCCGTCCATCGTCCCTTTGATGCAGTGAAGTTGTCCTGTACCCTTGGCAGAAAAACACCCCCAAAGCATAATGTTTCCACCTCCATGTTTGACGGTGGGGATGGTGTTCTTGGGGTCATAGGCAGCATTCCTCCTCTTCCAAACACGGCGAGTTGAGTTGATGCCAAAGAGCTCCATTTTGGTCTCATCTGACCACAACACTTTCACCCAGTTCTCCTCTGAATCATTCAGATGTTCAATGGCAAACTTCAGACGGGCCTGTATATGTGCTTTCTTGAGCAGGGGGACCTTGTGGGCGTTGCAGGATTTCAGTCCTTCACGGCGTAGTGTGTTACCAATTGTTTTCTTGGTGACTATGGTCCCAGCTGCCTTGAGATCATTGACAAGATCCTCCCGTGTAATTCTGGGCTGATTCCTCAACGTTCTCATGATCATTGCAACTCCACGAGGTGAGATCTTGCATGGAGCCCCAGACCGAGGGAGATTGACAGTTATTTTGTGTTTCTTCCATTTGCCAATAATCGCACCAACTGTTGTCACCTTCTCACCAAGCTGCTTGGCGATGGTCTTGTAGCCCATTCCAGCCTTGTGTAGGTCCAAAATCTTGTCCCTGACATCCTTGGAGAGCTCTTTGGTCTTGGCCATGGTGGAGAGTTTGGAATCTGATTGATTGATTGCTTCTGTGGACAGGTCTTTTATACAGGTAACAAACTGAGATTAGGAGCACTCCCTTTAAGAGTGTGCTCCTAATCTCAGCTCGTTACCTGTATAAAAGACACCTGGGAGCCAGAAATCTTTCTGATTGAGAGGGGGTCAAATACTTATTTCCCTCATTAAAATGCAAATCAATTTATAACATCTTTGACATGCATTTTTCTGGATTTTTTGGTTGTCATTCTGTCTCTCACTGTTCAAATAAACCTACCATTAATATTATAGACTGATCATTTCTTTGTCAGTGGGCAAACGTACAAAATCAGCAGGGGATCAAATACTTTTTTCCCTCACTGTACATTCATCCACAAATAAGTCCCCAATCAATACTTTAAATTGCCCGAACGGCACCAGAACATCAAGAAATGTATTTAGAATTTTTTGTGCATTAAAACTAAAAGCAGATTTATCTACCTTGGTGGAGACCCTAGGAACCTCAAAAGTTAACCAATCCTGTGAACAGGTTAGGCAACTCAGGTGTCTATACTTCAACAGCAAAGTTAGATAAGACGGAAGTTTATGAAGTAGGGCCTTGTAAACAAAAAGGGAGTAATGTAGAGATATATGGGTCTTTAGCGAAGTCCAGCCAACCTTTTGATACGGGATGCAGTGATGAGTATCAAAACTGTCACCTGTAACAAAACAAAGGGCACTATGGTAGATGGCATCCAAAGGTTTAAGAGAAGTAGCAGCTGCACTTAAAAAAAATTATATCACCATAATCAAGAACAGATAAAAAGGTTGACTGAATAATCTGGTTCCTACTGCTTAGAGAAAGGCTCAATCTGTTTCTGTAGAAAAATACAACTTTAAATCTTAGCTTCTTAACCAGCTCATCTATATGTTTTTTAAACGTCAAATCCATATCAATCCAAAGACCTAAGTATTTATATGCGGGGACCATGGGCGGTGTGTTCAATAGGGCGATATGGGCGACGCACTGCCAAACGGGAAAAGGAAGGGAATTTTTTTCTAATCAATTATATCACGGCAACAGTAGTTATCAGTGTTCACGTCTGATCTGCCAGCCACTAAATATCAAATCAGGCTAAAGTCGTGCTTCAAATGGCCCCGCCCGTTTTTGGGGCGATTTCAGTCAGGTTGAAAATCGCCCAGAAGTCTCTCATAGCCTGTCATGTAAAATCTATTTTTTTCAAATTTCAAAGCTTTCAATACATTCTCTATGGGTGTCTGTGGGCATGCACTTACGCGCTTTCGTCATACGTGACGTAACCATGAACGTAACTAAGACAATGGCGGCTAGCAGCGTCTCTGTTGTGACCTGCAGTGTGGCGTTATTTTATGTTTTTAATTTGTAGACTTAGTTTACAAACATTCTGCAAACATTCTGCTTTGAACTGATCTTTCGGTTTTGGACTGATCTTGTTGATCGTGTACATACCCGCTACGAACGGACTAAATAATGAAAACGCTGCAGGCAGCTGTAATCCCAATACAGCTGGGAGACTTGGCTGGATGACAGAGTCCCGGACAGAGAAGTGGAGCCGGCCACCTTCACCCTGGTCAGAGCGGACCGCGATCCTGGTAAGAGAGCGACTCTGTACCCCGACATTGAACTGCTTTCTGTGTCATTGCGACCTTACTATCAATTCAATTCAATTTAAGGGCTTTATTGGCATGGGAAACGTGTGTTAACATTGCCAAAGCAAGGGAAGTAGATAGTAAACAAAAGTGAAATAAACAATAAATATTAACAGTAAACATTACACTCAGAAGTTTCAAAAGAATAAAGACATTTCAAATGTCATATTATGTATATATACAGTGTTGTTACAATGTGCAAATAGTTAAAGTACAAATGGGAAAATAAATAAACATAAATATGGGTTGTATTTACAATGGTGTTTGTTCTTCACTGGTTGCCCTTTTCTTGTGGCAACAGGTCACAAATCTTGCAGCTGTGATGGCACACTGTGGTTTTTCACCCAGTAGATAAGGGAGTTTATCAAAATTGGGTTTGTTTTCGAATTCTTTGTGGATCGCTGTAATCTGAGGGAAATATGTGTCTCTAATATGGTCATACATTTGGCAGGAGGTTAGGAAGTGCAGCTCAGTTTCCACCTCATTTTGTGGGCAGTGTGCACATAGCCTGTCTTCTCTTGAGAGCCAGGTCTGCCTACGGCGGCCTTTCTCAATAGCAAGGCTATGGTCACTGAGTCTGTACATAGTCAAAGCTTTCCTTAAGTTTGGGTCAGTCACAGTGGTCAGGTATTCTGCCACTGTGTACTCTCTGTTTAGGGCCAAATAGCATTCTAGTTTGCTCTGTTTTTTTGTTTGTTCTTTCCAATGTGTCAAGTAATTCTCTTTTTGTTTTCTCATGATTTGGTTGGGTCTAATTGTGTTGTTGTTGTTGTTGTTGTTGTTGTTGTCCTGGGGCTGTGTGGGGTCTGTTTGTGTTTGTGAACAGAGGCCCAGGACAAGCTTACTTAGGGGACTCTTCTCCAAGTTCATCTCTCTGTAGGTGATGGCTTTGTTATGGAAGGTTTGGGAATCGCTTCCTTTTAAGTGGTTACTATCTGCCCCGTGAGTTCCCCCAATTGTTTGTTACCGTTGTGTACTGTTGATAATCACAAGTTTACTGGAGAACTGAGACCAAGTAGAGACTTTGGACAGGGTGGATATGGTATAATAAAGGCAGTTTATTCAGAGGTAAAGATATCTGGAATCGCGTGCACGGACTCGTTCGTGCACGCGAGTAAAGTAAAAGTGTCCTGTCTTAGGTCAGCTAGGATCACCACTCCTTGGCCACCTGCTGACAAGGCTGACAAGATAGGACTCTTTTGTCCATTGTTATAGGATAGGAACAGAAACAAACGCCCAACACAAAATGGGTCATGCACAAGATTTTAGTCAGACCAAGCTATAACATTATATATTTACTACGACAGTACATTCAACCAAAAGCTAATATAACAAAGGCATCAGAGATTATTTATAATCTGTCACAGAAACTGGAATTCATCTCCCCAGATCAGTCAATAAATGCTTCTGGTATTGACTTATATGCTGCCCCTGTCTTCATGTTGTTGCTGGACATATCTTTTTTTAAATGTGTGTAGGTCACCTAAATCATCAGAAAAATTGCCCCTCCTGAGAATTTTTTCAGGAGCCGCCACTGGCGGGGACACGTTCGATTGGAGAACCATCTAATGAGTGAACATGTAGTTCATCTGAAACATTCTTCCAAGAGTTTGAAAACAACATGTATTTCATTTTGCCCATATTAACCACAAGTTTTAAATCAGCAAGGGATTCCTGCATAGCTATAAAATCTGACTGTAGTTTTGACACATCCAGATTAACAGTTGCGGCAATAGCCTACATAATAGTATCATCCACATATAGATTGTTTACAATTTTTAACAGATTGACCAATGGTGTTTATATAAATGACTTTGTAATTTCAATGACAGGTATTCGTATCAATATTTTAGATTTTATAATAAACTAATATCTTTACAGTATTATATATTAGTTTCTAGGGCACGTGTTTCAAAAGTAGCTAGAATTCATGTAGGCCCAATATGAGCTGTATCTCAATTTTTAAAAATCTTATTTTTTGGTGCTCCTAAATTTCATGTGGTGCTCCTAAATTTTTTAAGTTGGGAGCGCCAGTGCTATCAATGAAAATATGTCATTTAGAGCCCTTTTCTTGCTCCCCACGTCACCACGAATCTCATAGTGTTTGAAAATCACTGTTTTTAAAATGTTTTAAGTTTTTGATGATACCAAACTTAGAAATGTACAATTTTCACATATGTTGACACTGGTATTGTGCTGGAGATCCTGAAAATGAGGTTGAAAAGTGGTGGAGTTGCCCTTTAACTGTGGACTCTCCCCTGCAGGAGGAAAATGGATATATGGTTTATGAGAACAGGATGGCGTCTTCCTATGAAGTGGGGATCGTACCCCGAGGCGCCATCACCAGAGACAGCCAATTTGAGTGAGTCTTCTATCTGTAAGATTGAATTTACTTTATTGATTCCCCAGAGCTAGTTTCCTGCACCCAGATTTAGCCCATAAAGTGTTGCTATTTTACATTTCAGTCATTTAGCAGATACTCTTATCCAGAGCGACTTACAGTTAGTGAGTGCATACATTTTTTTATACTGGCCCCCCGTGGGAATCGAACCCACAACCCTGGCGTTGCAAACGCCATGCTCTACCTATGCTTCAAGATCCTACTGTATCAGTCACTACCATTGTCTCCCTCTCTAGGCTGCTGTTCCAGTGTATGTACTCTGCCACTGCGGTGAAGGCTCTGGTTATTGAGGTGAACACTGTTCCTGCACCCGCTCCGGTTGCTGTTCTGGGACCGCTCAGAGTGGAACTCAGACTGGCCAAAGGAAGATGTGACACCAATGCATGTAAAGATGGTAAGGTGCATTTCATTTCAGGCTTGTTCTGTGTACATTTGTAGAACTTCAAACACATCTATTGTTTATATAATTGACTTTTACATGTGTTTTTTTCAATCCTGTCTGACTTCCAGAGTCCAGAGCCTTCACATCGTTTTACACTGCGGAAGACTACCCTCTCACTAAAGTCCTGAGGCAACCTGTGTACGTTGAGGTGCGCATCCTGGAGAGGAAGGATCCCAACCTGGTCCTGATGCTGGAGCACTGCTGGACCACATCTGACCCCAGCCCTGTCAGCATGCCCCAGTGGGACCTCCTCATTGAAAAGTGAGTAACTACAGTACTAATCCACCTGATTTCTGTGCTTGCTGCTCCCTGATTATGAATGTATTTTGAACAATATGTTTGACATTTCTTCATTATGTGACATCAGAAGGCATCATGTACCACTATGTACACTGAATAAAAATGTGAACGCAACATGTAAAGTGTTGGTCCCATGTTTCATGAGTTTAAATAAAAGATCCCAGAAATCTTCCATACGCATCTTTTTTTTTTTTTTTTTTACATCCCTGTTAGAGACCATTTCTCCTTTGCCAAGATAATACATCCACCTGACAGGTGTGGCATATCAAGAAGCTGATTAAACAGCATGATCATTACACAGGTGCACCTTGTGCTGGGGGAAATAAAAGGCCACTCTAAAATGTGCAGTTTTGTCACACAACACAATGCCACAGATGTCTAAAGTTTTGAGGGAGCATGCAATTGACATGCTGACTGCAGGAATGTCCACCAGAGCTGTTACCAGAGAATTTAATGTTCATTTCTCTACCATAAGCCATAATGTTGTTTTAGAGAATTTGGCAGTACGTCCAACCGGCCTCACAACCGCAGACCACGTGTAACCATGCCAGCCCAGGACCTCCACATCCAGCTTCTTCACCTTCGGGATCATCTGAGACCAGCCAGCCGGACAGCTGATAAAACTGTGGGTTTGCAACACCGAAGGTATTCTGCACAAACTGTCAGAAACCGTCTCAGGGAAGCTCATCTGCGTGCTCATCGTCCTCACCAGGGTCTTGACCTGACTGCAGTTCGACGTTGTAACCAACTTTAGTGGGCAAATGCTCACCTTTGATGGCCACTGGCATGCTGGAGAAGTGTGCTCTTCACGGATGAATCCCGGTTTCAACTGTACCGGGCAGATGGCGTCGTGTGGGCGAGCGATTTGCTGATTTTAACGTTGTGAACAGAGTACCCCATGGTGGCGGTGGGGTTATGGTATGGGCAGGCATAAGCTACGGACAACAAACACAATTGCATTTTATCGATGACAATTTGAATGCACAGAGATACAGTGACGAGATGAGATCCTGAGGCCCATTGTCGTGCCATTCATCCGTCGTCATCACCTCATGTTTCAGCATGATATGGCACAGCCCCATGTGGCAAGGATCTGTCCACAATTCCTGGAAGCTGAAAATGTCCCAGTTCTTCCATGGCCTGCATACTCACAAGACATGTCACCCATTAAGCATGTTTGGGATGCCCTGGATCGACGTGTATGACAGCGTGTTCCAGTTCCCACCAATATACTGTATATAGCAAGTTGGCACAGCCAATGAAAAGGAGTGGGACAACATTCCACAGGCCACAATCAACAGCCTGATCAACTCTATGCGAAGGAGATGTGTCGCGCTGCATGAGGCAAATGGTGGTCACACCAGATACTGACTGGTTTTCTGATCCCCGCCCTACCTTTTTTTTAAAGGTATCTGTGACAAACAGATGCATATCTGTATTCCCAGTCATGTGAAATCCATAGATTAGGGCCTAATGAATTTATTTCAATTGACTGATTTCTTTATATGAACTGTAACTCAGTAAAATCTTTGAAATTGTTGCATAATGCGTTTATATTTTAGTGTATTTTGAATTGAGGCTTTGCAACATAATTTTTTTTACATTTTAGTCATTTAGCAGACGCTCTTATCTAGTGAGCGCATAATTTTATTTTATTTTTTCATACTGGTTCCCCGTGGGTAACGAACACACAACCCTGGCGTTGCAAACGTCATGCTCTACCAACTGAGCTACACGGGACATGAAGTTTTTATTACTCCTCTCTCTTTCTCCAGATGTTCCTACCAGAATGATAAGTACCAGACCACCATGGTCCCCGTGGAACTCTCCTCTGGCCTTCTGTACCCCAGCCACCACAAACGCTTCACCCTTAAGATGTTCACCTTTGTGGATCACACTCGGGCTCCCCGCAAAGACACGGTAATTTGCTACCTTTATTCATACCTGTTCGATATAATAGACACTACTTGATATACTATTGGCTTTTCAGTAACTTACTTTATGCCGTACTCTCTTGCCAGATTTTCATCCACTGTAGGGTATCTTTGTGCTACCCTACTCCAGGTGACTCCTGTGAACCAAAATGCAACAGACAAAGTGGGTAGTATTCTCCCTTCTTTACAAAGGCCTTGCTTGGACACCATAGCCCATATTTAAAGTGTCTCAGAGTATGAGTGCTGATCTAGGATCAGGTCCTTCCTGTCTATAATCTTAATCATTATCATGATTTAAAAGACAGCTGATTCTAAATCAACACTCCTGTGCTCAGATGCTTTGTGATTGTGAATATGACCCAGGTTCTGTTCTTAACCGTTTCTGTTGGGTTTTTCAGGAAGAGATGTTGCTGCTGCTGCTTGGAGGAAGACCAGGCAGACTGCTGTGGTCTCCAGTGGAGAAGTGGTCCTGGTTGACAAAAAGCCTGCCTACCCTTCAAACGACTAATACTAGCTACAGTTTGTAGCTGGGTATGAAATGATGTATTCCATACTTCCATACCCGTTACAGCGGAGCTAGTGAAAAGCACTGGCAGTACTTTTTCTATGAACCTTTACTTGGCGATATTTTCTTCGTTCTTGTCTCTTATAAACGTCCATGTCCAGTTGCAGGAGGTACTCCAAAAACCAGAGAATATTTAGAACGATATTAAACTCACTTTTTGCACCGAGTGAGAAGTTCCCTCGCCTTGTATTTCCCAACATCTTTGCAGGAACTACTCGTTTCTATGCGACACGGCTGCAGCCACGCGTACAAGTAGACGACAGCGCGTCACACCGTGCGACCAAAACAAAGATCTACACACATGCAAGCGGCATTTCTCACTCGATACAAACAGTGGATTTAATACTTTAAGGAATTTTTTTTGTTCCGTCTGCAACTGGACACGGAAGTTTATAAGACACTGGAACCTTCCGAATCGAGAATGAATAAAGTATCGCAAAGTAACGGTTAGTCTAAAATATCCTGATTATGGCTAAACAGCAGTTTAGGCACAACCTCAGACACAAGCTTTAACTATGCCGCTGAGTTTCGTGTTTACATGGCTATAATAAAACATGGGTTCCTGATTTCGCTACGTATTTATTGTTTCTAATAAACAGTTGTACCACAAAGTTGGCAATTCATAAACATTTTCCTTTTTACTTATTTGTGCATAGTAAAACCTACTCTCTCGCCACAGAAATGTGGATATAGGATCTGTAAATCTTGTTGAGTTTGTTTTGTGAAGGTATTGTCTAATTCCTGGAACACGTTGATAGCAGTGGTCAAGGTTGTGTAGAGGTATCATTCTATGACAGGCCTCTACAACCCTGTTCCTGGAGAGCCACCCTCCTGTAGGTTTTTGCTCCAACCCCAATCTAGCGCACCTGATTATCATAATTAGCTGCTCGATAAACTGAATCAGGTTAGTTGAAACTGGGGTTGTAGTGAAAACCTACAGGAGTGTTGCTCTCTAGGAACAGGGATGTAGTGAAAACCTACAGGAGGATAGCTCTCCAGGAACAGGGTTGTAGTGAAAACCTACAGGAGGGTAGCTCTCCAGGAACTGGGTTGGAGTGAAAACCTACAGGAGGGTAGCTCTCCAGGAACTGGGTTGGAGAGCCCTGTTCAAGGCCAAAACACAGAACAGTAGTTTTACTACACTGAACAAAAAATATAAACACAACAATTTCAAAGATTTTACTGAGTTACAGTTCATATAAGGAAATCAGTCAATTGAAATAAATTAATTAGGCCCTAATCTATGGATTTCACATGACTGGGCAAGGACGCAGCCTTGGGAGCCAGGCCCACCCACTGGGGAGCCAGGACCAGCCAATCAGAATGAGTTTTTCCCCACAAAAGGGCTTTATTACAGACAGAAATACTACTCAGCACCACCTCAGACGAACCCGCAGGTGAAGAAGCCGGGTGTGGAGGTCTTGGGCTGGTGTGGTCTGAAATGAACATTCAATTCTCTGGCAACAGCTCTGGTGGACATTCCTGCAGTCAGCATGCCAATTGTGTGCGCCCTCAAAACTTGACATCTGTGGCAAAACTGCATATGTGGCCTTTTTTTGTCCCCAGCACAAGGTGCACCTGTGTAGTGATCATGCTGTTTAATCAGCTTCTTGATATGCCACAACTGTCAGGTGGATTAATTATCTTGGCAAAGGAGAAATGCTCACTAACAGTGTTAAATGCTTTTTGTGCTTATGGAAAATGTCTGTGATCTTTTATTTCAGCTCATGAAACCAACACTTTACATGTTGCGTTTATATTTTTGTTCAGTATATATGGGCAATTCCATGGTAAGAGAGTGACAATGAGACTGTTTTTTTTTCACCTTAAAATGTAGGCTGTCAAACAAACCAATGATTGCAAAGTTAAACAATACAACTCTATGCACAAACAGAATGATCGTAACAGAATGATCGTTTTTGCTGTTTGCCATAATTCTGTTAACAAACCTTGCATCTTCACTGTTCTTAAAGTAAATGTATTTTTGTCAAATTCAGTAGAAATTGTTAAAAGTAGTCCTTGTACATAGTTATGGTTTGTTTAACTTTGCAAATTTGTTTGAGTCTCTGTAGCTAGGTTTCCATCCATTTGGCGACCGATTTTCATGCGAATACTCTAGAATCCGCATAAAGAAAATATGCGCATTTTCCCACCAGTGGTGTTTCCACCAAATTGAGTTTTTGCGGATACAAATCAGTGCGTGATGACAGTGCACTGCCCACAACGTACTTTTTCGCTTACATTTTCATGTACCGAATACAAATCTAAAGTTCAATATGTTTCCATCGCATTTTTAACTCTACTGATGGTTTCGTCACAAACTGTTGAGTTAAATAGCAACTATGCCTACTCTGGTGTTGCCTGGCACCTGCGCTCTCGCCAACAGCTCGCAGATACAGTGCGGGTAGACTAGTCTACATTATATTATTATGGGTAAGAGCGAGAATATTTGTATTTGCCACGGCAGCCAAGCATCGATCATGTCACTAGAATAATAGCCTCGATATTTATTGGAAATTAGCATCAAGCTCATCACCTCGCACATTCGCCACCCTGTGAAGTTCATAAATTATTTCATCTGTAGCCTAATAAACTGTATGCTTTTCCGAGTCCATCCCCCTAGTCGTGACTGTCCATGCACCATGTAATTCATCCGCATGAATGGTTGGACGGAAACATAGTTAGTGATCAATACTATTATCCAAGTGAGCATATTGCCGCAAAGAATAATTGGGGAGTTGGGAGATATTCCAGTGTAACAGAAGGCCTCAGGTAGAAATGTAATCATCCTCGAGCTCTTACTCTGGCCCTATTCATAATGCACCCCTTTCCCACCTTGGAGGTAATCACTGACCTAATATTTTACATTTCAGTCATTTAGCAGATACTCTTATCCAGAGCGACTTACAGTTAGTGAGTGCATACATTTTCATACTGGCCCCCCGTGGGAAACGAACCCACAACCCTGGCGTTGCAAACGCCATGCTCTACCAACTGCGCTAGACGGGACTATATGTCCTGCACTAATATGTTTCTGCACTTACCATGCCTTCAATCATTGATATATTACAGGGACTGATACATAAAAGTCTTTGAAGTGGAGCATAGCTATAGATTGTTCTGCCCTGTACCCACTGAATAAACGGAGGGTTCAGTAGGTTGCAGTTGCAACCCATATGCAGCATAAAATATTGCTGATAGAAATACAATGGAATTGACACCATTTTTTATACTATATAGACAAGTCTGTTCTACATAATGCATTTCTATGAACGCTCTGTAAAGTTGAGCCCTCCTCAATAAGCCCCAGGTGTACTTGATTTTGTCTGCAGGGAGGTGGCCAATGGTAACTAAATGACAATCAACCTCACATTCCTCAGCACCTGTTTGGTTAGTCAGGTCTGGACCAGAATCAAGCTGATTGCTGAAGGGGTTTGTCTCGAGCAGACAAAGAGGCTATAAAATGGGTTGACAGACTATAGCAGTATTGAGAAGAATAGTGCAGATGTATTTGCAGTGATGGATTTCAGGCAAGTATCTGCAGGGCTTCTGTTGGTTGTGGCCTTTAGCTGTGTTAGTGATGCTTGGGACTCCAGGCGGATATCAGGATTTCTGCATGATGAAGTCCCAGCCAGGTTTGACGCTCAGAAGCCAGTGCAAGAAGAGCCTGTAAGACAGGACCTTAGCAAGGCTGTTGAAGAGCCTGAGAGCTCACAGACATTTGCGACGTCTCTGACTTGGACCTATGCTGAAGTTGAAAAGCCTGAGCACAAGCCCACTGTGTTTGAGTGGCCGCAGCAGGTGGTGGCCAACAGGGTGGTGGTTCGGTGTGGGGAGAGTGTGGTCCGTGTGGAGGTGAAGCAGGACCTACTTGGCTGGCTCATCCAGCCAGAGCGTATCACTCTAGGAGGCTGTGCTGCCACTGAGGAGGATGTTGAAGCTCATGTGCTCACCTTTGAATCAGCGCTGGATGGCTGTGGCAGTGAGCTGACGGTATGTCACTTCTGCTGTTCAACTTCCTGAAGAATGGGAATCGTTATTCTTGTCTGAGACATAATTTGTGATCCTGTTCCTAGATGACAGAGGATGTGCTGATCTACACCTTCACTCTTGTCCATGAGCCAAAACCTCTTGCTAACACTTCTATAGTGAAGACCAGTGCAGCTATGGTTGATATTGAGTGCCACTACTTGAGGTAACTATTGTTGCCATTCTTCACTTTGACAACACCTATAATTCTGAGGTTTGAGTAATGCCATATTCCATGTTTTTTTTTTCTAGGAATCACGATGTGAGCAGCAATGCCCTGAAGCCGACCTGGATCCCCTACACCTCCAACATGGTGGCAGAGGAGCTCCTCTACTTCTCCCTGAGGTTAATGACTGGTGGGTAAACCTGACTGGAAGCCTCTTCCTCTGTGTAAACCACCACTAACATGCTACTCGTCTTTCCAGCTGACTGGCAGTTTGAGAGGCCCTCCAACCATTACTATCTTGGTGACATCATCAACATGGAAGCTTCGGTCATGCCCTACCACCACGTTCCCCTCCGTATCTTTGTGGACTTCTGTGTCGCCACCTTGGCGCCTGATGTCAACACTGTCCCTAGATACTCTTTCATTGAGAACCATGGGTGAGTTTATTTATATTACCTTAAATGTGACCCCTGAAGCCTAACGTTGACCCTTGGTCTCCTCAGATGTCTGGTTGATGCCAAGCTGACTGGCTCCAGCTCCCAGTTCCTGTCCAGATCCAAGGATGACAAGATCCAGTTTCAGCTGGAGTCCTTCAGGTTCCAACCACAGAATGATTCCCAACAGCTCTACATAACATGTCATCTGAAAGCAACTGCAGCCTCTTCCCCCATTGATGCTGAGAACAAGGCCTGCTCCTTCACAGATGGGTATGTATAAACTAAGTTCAGATCAAATAATTGTATTTGTCACATACACGTGTTTAGCAGTTGTTATTGCGGATGTAGCGAAATGCTTGTGCTTCTAGCTCCGACAGTGCAGTAATATCTAACAATTTCACAACATATACATACATCTAGTAAGGAATGGAATATATACATATATGGACAAGCAGTGGCATGGACTAAGATATAGAATCCAGTATATACATATGAGATGAGTAGTGCAGGATATGTAAACATTAAAGTGGCCAGTGATTTCAATAGGCAGCAGCCTCTAAGGTGCTAGTGATGGCTATTTAACAGTCATGATGGCCTTGAGATAGAAGCTGTTTTTCAGCCTCTCGGTCCCAGCTTTGATGCACCTGTACTGACCTCGCCTTCTGGATGATAGCGGGGTGAACAGGCAGTCGCTTGGGTGGTTGTCCTTGATCTTTTTGGCCTTCCTGTGACATCGGGTGCTGTGTCTTGGAGGGCGGGTAGTTTGCCCCGGTAATGCGTTCGGCAGACCGCACCACCCTCTGGAGAGCCCTGTGGTTGCAGGCGGTGCAGTTGCCGTACCAGGCGGTGATACAGCCCGACAGGATGCTCAATTGTGCAGCTGTAAAAGTTTGTGGGATTTAGGTGCCAAACCAAATTACTTCAGCCTCCTGAGGTTGAAGAGGGGCTATTGCGCCTTCACCACACTATCTGTGTGGGTGGACCACTTCAGTTTGTCAGTGACGTGTACGCCAAGGAACTTGAAGCGTTCCACCTTCTCCACTGCGGTCCTGTGGATGGGGGGGTGCACCCTCTGCTGTTTCTTGAAGTCCACGATCATCTCCTTTGTTGACGTTGAGTGAGCGGTTATTTTCCTGGCACCGCACTCCCAGAGCCCTCACCACCTCCCTGTAGGCGGTCTTGTCATTGTTGGTAATCAAGCCTACTACTGTTGTGTTGTCTGCAAACTTGATTGAGTTGGAGGCGTGCTTGGCCACGCAGTCATAGGTGAACAGGGAGTACAGGAGGGGGCTGAGCACGCACCCTTGTGGGGCCCCAGTGTTGAGGATCAGCGAAGTGGAGATGTTTCCTACCTTCACCACCTAGGGGTGGCCTGTCAGGAACTCCAGGACCCAGTTGCACAGGGCAGGGCTCAGACCCAGGGCCTCTAGTTTAATGGTGAGCTTGGAGGGTACTGTGGTGTTGAATGCTGAGGTGTGGGTATATTACCTTCATTACATGCTGCTATATAAACAAACCATATTTATCTGTAGGTGGAAGGCTGCAGGTGGGGATGACCAGGTTTGTGGCTGCTGTGACTCCAGCTGTGCTGTGAGCAAGGCTAATGATCTGGACAGTGATTCAGGTAGGTGTAAAAGCCAGAGCTTTATCTTATCGCGCTGTTTTAGCCCGTCACTTGTAATGTGTGTGTTCTACTCTCCTCAGATTTTCAGTGGGAAGGCGACGCTACCCTGGGCCCTGTAATTGTCTAAGAGTAATATTACAGTAGTCTTTATACATTTGTTTTGGGGAAATAAACTCTTAAAATGCATTGTTAATGTCAGACTGGATTTATTTACAATATAACCTTCAATGTCTGCCAGGATTAATTCAGGAGGGCGCAACGTTATCAAACATTCAGATTGGACAATTATGTATAGTGGATTATTCCTTCAGAAATGTAAACGTTGCAACTCTACTGACTTGGCCTGAGTTGTCTGTATTGACTAGATCCTCACATATTTGGGCAACTGAACATTGGATGTGGTGAATTATTAGGCTCCATTGGCTAATCTTCCTGGGGTCCAACGCAGCAGCTTGGCCTCATAAACCAGATGTATCATAGTAAACACATTAGTGTGGTTGCATAACAATGGCAAAAAGCGGGTGGATGGGTATGTGTAACTCAATTGTCTAGCAACCCAAAGGTTGTTTTAATATCATCACAGCTGTTTGGCTACTTCGCAACTAAACTCGGCAAAACAAACGTCCCTCTTTCAGGACACTGTCTTTCAAAGATTAATTTGTAAAAATCCAAATAACTTCACAGATCATTGAAAAAAATTTAAACACCGTTTCCCATGCGTGTTCGATGAACCAAAAACAATTAATGAACATGCACCTGTGGAATGGTCGTTAAGACACTAACGTCTTAGACGGTAGGCAATTAAGGTCACAGTTATGAAAGCGTAGGACACTAAAGAGGCCTTTACTGACTCTGGGAAAAACACCAAAAGAAAGCTGCCTAGGGTCCCTGCTCATCTGTGTGAACGTGCCTTAGGCATGCTGCAGGGAGGCATGAGGACTGCAGATGTGGCCAGGGCAATAAATTGAAATGTCCGTACTGTGAGATGCCTAAGACAGCGCTACAGGGAGACATGACCGACAGCTGATCGTCCTCGCAGTGGCAGGCCACATGTAACACCTGCACAGGATCGGTACATCCGAACATCACACCTGCGGTACAAGAGGCAACAACTGCCCGAGTTACACCAGGAACGCACAATCCCTCCATCAGTGCTGAGAGGGGCTGGACTGAGGGCTTGTAGGCCTGTTGTAAGGCAGGTCCTCACCAGACATCACTGGCAACAACGTTGCATATGGGCACAAATCCACCGTCGCTGGACCAGACAGGACTGGCAAAAGGTGCTCTTCACTGACAAGTCGGTGTTTTCTCACCAGGGGTGATGGTCAGATTCGCGTTTATCAGCGACTGAATGAGCGTTACAGAGGCCTGTACTCTGGAGCGAGGTGGAGGGTCAGTCAAGGTCTGGGGCGGTGTCACCGCATCATCAGCCTGAGCTTGTCACTGCAGGTAATCTCCTCGCTTTGTGTTACAGGGAAGACATTGTCCCTCGTGGTACCCTTAATGCAGGCTCATCTGGATCTCAACCTGTTGGATTGGAGGGCTAGGGCCATTCCGCCCCCCCAGAAATGTCTGGGTACTTGCCGGTGCCTTGGAAGAGTGGGGTAACTTCTCACAGCAATAACTGGCAAATCTGGTGCAGTCCATGAGGAGATGCACTGCAGTACTGATTGCAGCTGGTGGCCACACCAGATACTGACTGTTCTGATTTTTGCTGAAAATAAACGCAGTTGACAGTGAGGGGACGTTTCTTTTTTTGAGTTGACTTAGCATGTTGGTTAACTAACCCAACTGCTTAGCTAATGTTAGCATTAGCCACGTAGCTCATGTTGGAATTCATAATATGCGTATTGCAAATTAAAGTTTGGTATAAAATGGCTGGACATCCACAAACTAATACATACGTATTGTACAAACTGAAGACCGACCGATTTTGTCTAACCCGGCGTTCAGATCAAAATATTTGTCACGACTGATACAATAGGTGAGGCCTTTCCCAACAATGCAGAGTTAAAGGAAATAGTAACACAATAAAATAACAAGACTATATACAGGTACCGAGTCAATGTGCAGGGCTACGAAGGTAGGCTAGTTGGGGTAAAAGTGACTATCCTGATTGCATGAACAGAGTAGCAGCAGCAAATGATAGTGTGGGTAGAGTTCAGTGAGTGTGCAAATAGTGTAGCCATTTGAGTAACTGTTCAGCAGTCCTATGGCTTGGGGTAGAAGCTGGTTGCAGCCTGAACACAGAACTAAAGATTTTACATTAAGACAATTCAAACATTTTAACAAGCAAAGTAGACAGAATGAATACCTGACAGGTAATGCGTTTTAACAGTCAGTGGGATTATCTGTCTAGTCATGGTTAATTGCGCGACCTTAAGTGATGGATTCACTTTCCGTTCAGTGATGGCTCTGTACAATTGTCCTTGATCTGGGGGGTATTAGATGTCCTGAACTTGCCTGTTTGGTTAAGTTTGTTAGTATACACACTGGTCTGAAATACTGGATACTAATTTGCTTTAAACGCGAAGCCATGAGAGATGACGCATACGGTTGACATTCATATAGATGGAGCAATGAATATCTAATCTGGCAGCCCTGTTGAGTGGGCTGGCCAGCTGTCGCTGAAGCTGTACCCTCTTTGTAGCCTTCACTCAGTCATGCTACACCCTTTTGGAGGCTAAGGCGGAACACACCAACGCAGACATGTTGATCAGCCTGTTATGGTGTGGGAGTCAACTGAGGAAAAGGGAGGCGGGTGTATGAAACCAGAAGGAGAGATGGGTAGGTAAGCGGGAAGTGCTGAAAGACGTGAAGTGGATGGGGCTGGGTAGGAGGGCAGACTATTGAAAAGGAGAATGGGTAAGGAGTGGTAACAGGGTTGATGAGGAGTGGGAGAAGGGCACCTATTGCTTGTTTCGTCCTGTATCCTGCTAGTGTTTCAGTGCTGGGTCTGAGTAACGGACAAGACAGACTGTAGACCGACAGTATAACCTCTGATGGGGCATTAGGCCTCCCCCTCACACGCTTCCATTCGAACACACACTTCACCTCCTACACTATGAAAGACACACTTCACCAATGTGCTATACTGACACACAGGAACCTATCAAGTGTAGACTTACACACACTGCAAGCACGAACCCTCAAACGTGGCCTACAGTTACACCCACACACATGCATCCTTTGACACTGCTGACAGAGTTCCACGAACACACACTTCAGTCATTCCGTTCATCTTGATCATACAATGCAGTCTCATTTGTCCTAGATAAAGTATGTGGTTTTAAGCGCAACCATAGACTTAGATGGACTCATCTTTGTATCTGTCCCAGTATGACGTCTGTGAGAGCACGGCAGGGCCGTTGAGGCAGTCTCCATTTTGAACTAGTCAATGTTCTACTACTATGAGTTGGTAAACAAACTAAAAGGGTGCATACTGCCACCTGGAATGTCTTTGAACAGGTATAAAGCCAAGGTTGGCGATTTACTGCCACCTGCAGTTATGGAATGTTTGCTCACAGTGTAATGAATTGGCTGATCCCTCCTGATGACCTGGATGGAATCATGTGATCCTTCCTTAAACTATAGGATGTCCCACCCAGTTGACTACTTCAAGAATAGTGGTTGCCCGGGCAATGTCCATGCAAAAACTGGTTGTTTCCAAGTAGGGAACTCTATCCATCTCTATGGTTGCCCTCATTGAGATGGAAGGGCAACTTATACATTGGTAGAATCTGAATTGCATTTCCTTGATTCCTCGCCTCAACCCATTGGATGAGGTCAGATACGGAGGGACTGCTGACCTTCACATCCAATGGGTTTTGAGAAGGAGAGGATGCGATGAATCAAGGAAATGCAATTGAGATTCTCCCCTTGAGCTCAAGTTCATCCTGATGAAGGGATGACACGGACCATTAGTTTACGGTTGAGAGCCCTCTGCTGGTCTCACTGTGTCAATACCATCATCTACTCAGTGCTCAATGACCACAGAACTGCAAGGAGAAATGGAGCCTCTGAACTAAAGAAAGAATCACAACGGATCACCATGTTCAAGTCACAGTAGCCAACATGGGAGATGTAACTACATAGCAGATTGGTACACACATCTTTGGCAAATTGATCACGCAATAACACATTTTCAAATGATACCTTTTTAGGTACAATATTCCAATGGGGCGAACAGGTTATGGTGGAATAACAGTTCAGGGGTTGAGGTGAGTAACATTGATTAAGCAAGTCCTCTCCCTTAAGTACAGAGGAGCTTGAGTCACGATGTGTCATTAATCACTATGAGTCATAGCAGCTAGTCACGCATAAAGCAGGGTGTTGAGATACTTTATCTACGCCGCTATTTTAGGAGCACTGCACGTGGTGCTAATATTAAGCAAATATTAATCACACTGTGTCCTAATTAGAGTACTGTTGACATTTCCATCGGTTTCTCAGGATTCCTGCAGCTGCTGCATTATCACTAAAACCAGATTTCACCTTATATTTGATCTTCAATGTTACACTCCTTGCAGATGTAGAATATAAAAGCACAGAAATGTCTATTGCAGCCTATTGAATTAAATCTGATTTCATTTGAGGTACAAAAAACATCAAGGTGTGTATTTGATCCCAAATGGAAAACATTAAATCATTAATCAAAACTCTTATTTCCAAAGTTGGCCTGAGTAAGCTACTGAGTGGTCTGTCAGAATAGATATGAAGGCAGGGTTCATTGCAGTCTGATTTATATATTGTAGCACTTAAACATGTTACAATAGGCCCTACATGGAAGCCTAAGGAAGATATTCTAGTCCGCCTCAAAGCTAGGTCTACGTAAAAGAAAGTTGCCGCAACTTGTTTTTCACAGAGTAGGCCTACATAGATCTACTGTTCAGTTGCATAAACGTTGTGATCAGAACCTGCATGTCTATCTATAAGAAGCCAAGAGCAGTGAGATAAAGTATGCAAATAGGAAGATAAAGTATGCAAATAGGACAGGAACATAATGGACACCAGAGGAGGCTGGTGGACGGAGCTATAGGAGGACAGGGGGGGGGGTCAGGGATGGATAGTTGCCTTTCTCTGAAGCCCTTGGTAGTGAACTTTGATCTGTTTCACTCTGTGATTAAATTCAAATGGAGTATACAGCAAAAAACAGGAAACGTCCTTTACCTGTAAAAAAGAAAGCAAAGGGAAAGATCAGATTCTTATATAGAGAAGTGAGAAGCAGAAAACAATACCACTGTGTGCTCTCTTACCTCCCTTTCAAAATGGTCTCTAGCCTACTGTAAAATCATCTCTCTGCAGCATCCTCTCAAGTATCAAAGGATTTCCATGACAACGGCAGAAGCTTTATTTTAGCCCCCTCAGCGTTGGTGTGCTGGTAGGGGAGTAGGCGAGAGGGCATGCCTGTCGGTATCACTAGACTGTGAGACAGCCGGGATGGTGGGCAGAGATGGACAGACGGGGGCATCAGGCTAAGTGTGTGTGTGTGTGTGTGTGTGTGTGACAGACGGGGGTGGCATCATGCAAGCAGGCTTTGTCTGGAACAAATCGTCCTCTCGCCTCCCTCTGGGCTCACTCATATTCACACTCACACTGTTTTCTCAAGCACAGACAAGCCTCCAGCAGACAGAGAAACACATACAGAATCTTCATTTGACCCTGTTTCTGACAACAGGAAAATAATCCTCCAGCAACAGGAAATGTGAATTATTTGGATTATAATTAATTGATATTTTTGTAGGGGTTGATACATTTTTTTTGTTAGGGCAAATCAAGTCTGAAGTTTTAAATTAGAAGTTACAAACTTTAGAAGCCTTTTAAACCTTGAGTACCCTACAATTTGCATTTCCTGGAAAATGATCTCGACAACACATTGATCAAATTAAGATAGCAGATCTGTAGGCACATGGCAGCATGATAGAATTGTCTTCCTGTCTGGCTAAAGGACACTCCCTCCAGTCCTCCACTGTGGCTTTTCGGACATAACAACAAAATGGGAGGTGCAACAACACTGCCCTCCACTCAAAATAGTTTATATATTTGTAATACATTGACTGTCTCTGGATAGATTTGAACAATCTGAACAAGTATTAATAAAGACTTTGCTGATCTATACTGAACAAAAATATAAACGCAACATGTAAAGTGTTGGTCCCATGTTTCATGAGCTGAAATAAAAGACCCCACACATTTTCCATACACACATAAAGCTTATTTCTCAATTTTTTTGCACAAATTTGTTTACATCCCTGTTAGTGAGCATTTCTTCTTTGCCAAGATAATCCACCCACCTGACAGGTGTGGCATATCAAAGCTGATTAAACAGCATCATCATTACACAGGTGCTGGGGACAATAAAAGGCCACTCTAAAATGTGCAGTTTTGTCACTACATAATGCCACAGATGTCTCAAGTTTTGAGGGAGTGTGCAATTGGAATGCTGACTGCAGGAATGTCTAACAGAGCTGTTGCCAGAGAATTGAATGTACATTTCTCTACCAATGTCGTTGTAGAGAATTTGGCAGTGGGGTGATAAAGCCCTTTTGTGGGGAAAAACATATTCTGATTGGCCTAGCCTGGCTCCTCAGTGGGTGGGCCTATGCCCTCCCAGGCCCACCCATGGCTGCACCCCTGCCCAGTCATGTGAAATCCATAAATTAGGGCCTAATGAATTTATTTCAATTGATTGATTTCCTTCTATGACCTGTAACTCAGTAAAATCTTTGAAATTGTTGCATTTATATTTTTGTTCAGTATAGAATCAGTTTTGTCTTTTAGGTCAAAATGAATAAGATTATATGGACAGGGGGGGACCTGATTCAAGATCGGCACTACTACTCTGAGACGCTTTATGAATACGGGTCCAGATTTCCGTCAATGTTGCTTACTTTATCATCACACCATTGAATCAAAGTTATTGAGTTGATATTTGTTTGTCCCTCATCAAATAGCCTATGGATGTTTGAGCTACAATTCCACATTTTAAGGTCACAAAGCATCAGCTTATTTAAAGATCCTCCGAATGTTTTAGCCACATAACGTAGAACATAGAACATAACCAACAGCGCCTCTTCAACCTCAGGAGGCTGAGGAAATTCGGCATGGCCCCTAAGATGCTCACAAACTTTTAAAGATGCACCATCGAGAGCATTCTGTCGGGCTGCATCACGGCCTGGTATGGCAACTGTATCGCCCGCAACCACATGGCTCTCCAGAGGGTGGTGCGGTCTGCCCAACGCATCACCGGGGGCACACTGCCTGCCCTCCAGGACATCTACAGCACCCGGTGTCATAGGAAGGTCACGAAGATCATCAGGGACCTCAGCCAATGGAGACAGTACAGGTTTGTCAAAGCCAGGACAGAGAGACTGAAAAACAGCTTCTATCTCCAGGCCATCAGGCAGTTGAACAGCCATCACTAGCCGGCTAACGCCCGGTACTCTGCCCTGCACCTTAGAGACTGCTACCCCATGTATATAGAGACATTGAACATTGGTCACTTTAACAATGTTTACATACTGTTTTACCCACTTTATATGTATATACTATTTTCCAGTCATGGCTCTCACCCATCTACACACAATACCCCATCATGAGAAAGTAAAAAAAAGTTGTTCAGACATTTTGGCACATTTATTGAAAATTAAATACATAAATATCTAATTTACGTAAGTATTCACACCTCTGAGTAAATACATGTTAGAATCACCTTTGGCAGTGATTACAACTGTGAGTCTTTCTGGGTAAGTCTCTAAGAGCTTTTCACACCTGGATTGTACAAAATTTGCACATCAGTCTTTTTAAAATTCTTCAAGCTCTGTCAAGTTGGTTGTTGATCATTGCTAGACAGCCATTTTCAAGTCTTGCCATAGATTTTTAAGCCGATTTAAGTCAAAACTGTAACTAAGCCACTAAGGAACATTCAATGTCATCTTGGTAAGCAACTCCAGTGCATATTTGGCCTTGTGTTTTAGGTTATTGTCCTGCTGAAAGGTGAATTTGTCTCCCAGTGTCTGTTGGAAAGCAGACTGAACCAGGGTTTCCTCTAGGATTTGCCCCAAATATAACACTTTGTATTCAGGACATTACTGTGCCACATATTTTGCAGTTTTACTTTAGTGCTTTATTGCAAACAGGATGCATGTTTTTGAAAAAATTAAATTCTGTACAGGCATCCTTCTTTTCACCCTGTCGTTTAGGTTAGTAGTGTGGAGTAACTACAATGTTGTTGATCCATCCTCAGTTTTCTCCTATCACAGGCATTAAACTCTGTAACTGCTTTAAAGTCACCATTGGCCTCATGGTAAAATCCCTGAGCGGTTTCATTACTCTCCGGCAACTAAGTTAGGAAGGACACCTGTGTCTTTGTAGTGACTGGGTGTATTGATACACCATCCAAAGTGTAATTAATAACTTCACCATGCTCAAATGGATATTCAATGTCTGCTTTTTTCATTTTTATCCATCTACCAATAGGTGCCCTTCTTTATGAGGCATTGGAAAACCTCCCTGGTCTTTGTGGCTGAATCTGTGTTTAAAATTCACTGCTCGACTGAGGGACCTTACAGATAATTGTATGTGTGGGGTACAGAGACGAGGATCATGTTAATAAACACTATTATTTCACAGAGTGAGCCCATGCAACTTAATATGTGACTTATTAAGCACTTTTCTATTCCTGAACTGTAGGGGTTGAATACTTACTTATTGACTCAAGCTTTTCATTTTTAATTAATTTGTAAACTTTTCTAAAAACATAATTCCACTTTGACATTATGGGGTATTGTATGTAGGCCAGTGACACAAAATCTCAATTTAATCAATTTTAAATTCAGGCTGTAACACAACAAAATGTGGAAAAAGTCAAGGGGTTGCAGTGCTTTCTGAGAGCACTGCAACTACTGCTGTACACACCTTTTCTATTCATATACTGTCCATACTGTAAATAAAAAATAAAAAATAAAATAGTATCTGTATCTTTACTGTTGTTTTATGGATTATGTGTGTATTATTATTGTATTTCTAGATAATACTGCGCTGTTGGAGCTAGAAACATAAGCATTTCGCTGCACCTGTGATAACATCTGCAGATCTGTGTAAACGACCACTAAACTTTGATTTGATTTTATAACCATAGAACATTAATATTGTCTCAATCAATCAAATTTTTACATCTGCAGATGTCACAAAGTGCTATACAGAAACCCAGCCTAAAACCCCAAACGGCAAGCAGAACCTCTGTGGCTAGAAAAAAAGAAAGGCAGAAACCTAGGAAGAAACCTAGAGAGGAACCAGGCTCTGAGGGGTGACCAGTCCTGTTCTGGCTTTGCCGGGTGGAGATTATAACAGTACATGGCCATTAAGGCCATATTGTTGTTCATGATGTTCAAACGTTCATAGATGACCAGCAGAATCAAATAATAATCACAGTGGTTGTAGAGGTTGCAAGAGGTCAGTACATCAGGAGTAAATGTCACTTGGCTTTTCATAGCCGGGCATTCTCTCTCCTCTGCTCTTATCCTTCTAGACCTGTCTGCTGCCTTCGATACTGTGAACCATCAGATCCTCCTCTCCACCCTCTCTCCACCCTCTCCGAGCTGGGCATCTCCGGCGCGGCTCACTCTTGGATTGCGTCCTACCTGACCGGTCGCTCCTACCAAGTGGCGTGGCGAGAAGCTGTCTCCGCACCACGTGCTCTCACCACTGGTGTCCCCCAGGGCTCAGTTCTAGGCCCTCTCCTATTCTCACTATACTCCAAGTCACTTGGCTCTGTCATATCCTCACATGGCCTCTCCTATCATTGCTACGCTGACGATACACAACTAATCTTCTCCTTTCCCCCTTCTGATAACCAGGTGGCGAATCGCATCTCTGCATGTCTGGCAGACATATCAGTATGGATGACGGATCACCACCTCAAGCTGAACCTTGGCAAGACGGAGCTGCTCTTCCTCCCGGGGAAGGACTGCCCATTCCATGATCTCGCCATCACGGTTGACAACTCCGTTGTGTCCTCCTCCCAGAGTGCGAAGAGCCTTGGCGTGACCCTGGACAACACCCTGTCGTTCTCAGCTAACATCAAGGCGGTGACCCGATCCTGTAGGTTCATGCTCTACAACATTCGGAGAGTACGACCCTGCCTTACACAGGAAGCGGCACAGGTCCTAATCCAGGCACTTGTCATCTCCCGTCTGGATTACTGCAACTCGCTGTTGGCTGGGCTCCCTGCCTGTGCCATTAAACCCCTACAACTCATCCAGAATGCTGCAGCCCGCCTGGTGTTCAACCTTCCCAAGTTCTCTCACGTCACCCCGCTCCTCCGCACACTCCACTGGCTTCCAGTTGAAGCTCGCATCTGTTACAAGACCATGGTGCTTGCCTATGGAGCTGTGAGGGGAATGGCACCTCCGTACCTTCAGGCTCTGATCAGTCCCTACACCCAAACGAGGGCATTGCGTTCATCCACCTCTGGCCTGCTGGCTCCCCTTCCTCTGCAGAAGCATAGTTCCCGCTCAGCCCAGTCAAAACTGTTCGCTGCTCTGGCACCCCAATGATGGAACAAGCTCCCTCACGACGCCAGGACAGCGGAGTCACTCACCACCTTCCGGAGACATTTGAAACCCCACCTCTTTAAGGAATACCTGGGATAGGATAAAGTAATCATTCTACCCCCCCCCCCCCCCCCCCTTAAAAAAAAACATTGTAAAGTGGTTGTACTACTGGTTGTAAGGTGAATGCACCAATTTGTAAGTCGCTCTGGATAAGAGCGTCTGCTAAATGACGTAAATGTAATGTAAATGAAACAGCTAGGTGTTCTATCTAATTACACTTCTGGTTTCAGGAAACCGTTTCCCCATCAAGTAGCTCATTGGGCATAGGTGAGGATAACATGTTGCAGTACGTTTAAAGACAATGTTATTTAAACAGAAAATGAAAGAAAAAATAAACCTGTAGAACTAGAACCCATAAAGTACGGGAGGAGGAGGAACGGAGCACTGACTTTGCCGATAAATACTTTGTTGAGGGAACTTGAGGGTACTTGATACGATTGTGATGTGTTGTTGTCTCACCTAGCTATCTTAAGATGAATGCACTAATTGTAAGTCGTTTTGGATAAGAGCGTCTGCTGACTGACTGAAATGTAAAATATAATGTCAACGTGAGCAGAAGAAAGGAAGAGAGATTCAAGGACACAGAAAAATCAAGCTTTTCAAACTGCCAGCAGATGGCAGTGTTTCACACTTTAGGTTATGGAGAGGAACACTGATTATACTCTAACCTTTGTACTTTGTTAAAACAGCGCGAATGGAAAAGTACCACATTCCACATGTAAAGGGTTACATAGAGAATTGAAAATGAATTCAATACTTCAAAACTTCAGGACCTGTATTGTAATTGATGATTTTGCCACCATTTAAAACACTGTCCCTCATGCTGCACGTATAACCTGCCCTAGCCCCCAACAACTTTGCATTTACTCTGTCTTCTGTGGGGGGGTTCTGTTCATTTACATGGGGATATATCTTGGCCACATGGCCAGAATTCTCATTTCCATCCACACAATCAAGAGTTAACTGTGAATGGGACAGCCATCTGCCCCAGTGTGTCCCACTTTGCATTCAGTGAGGTGGGGGATGGTCACGTCTTTGTTGTTCTAGATAGAGGGTAGATCTTTCACCAACTATCACCCCTGTAGGGACACTGATCCAAAGTTCAATTCCATTCAAAGGGCTTTATTGGCATGGGAAACATATGTTTACATTGCCAAAGCAAAAGTAAAAGTGAAAGACAATAAATAAAAGTGAAATAAACAATTCAAAATGTACAGCAAACATTTCACCTACAAAAGTTCCAAAGGAATACAGACATTTCAAATGTCATATTATGGCTATATACAGTGTTGTAACGATGTGCAAATAGTTATTAAAGTACAAAAGGGAAAATAAATAAACATAAATATGGGTTGTATTTACAATGGTCTTTGTTCTTCACTGGTTCCCCTTTTCTTGTGGCAACAGGTCACAAATCTTGCTGCTGTGATGGCACACTGTGGTATTTCATCCAATAGATATGGGAGTTTATCAAAAATTGATTTTTTTTTCAATTCTTTGTGGGTCTGTGTACAAAGTACAGTCATGAACCTGAAGGGACCAACCTTCCCTTTCACACTTCCAAACAAAGACAACTCTTATCTCTTCGACTTAATTTTCCCTCTCAAAAAGACAGAATAAAGAAGGTGATAGAGGTCTCAGAGCAGGCAAGACATACACACACACACACACACACACACACACACACACACACACACACACACACACGCGTAACGGGAGTGTTCAGAATTCAAATAAATGTTGTGTCAAAGAGTTTAAAACAGCTGGCCTCTCTCCATATGCCCACTCCCAGTGCTTAATTTGAGCAGAGGATCCGGCACCTCTCAATTTTGGACTGTTTTGTTCCGGAACCCATTTGCCAGGATCAGTACCTCTCTTGGCATGAAAAATAATTGTCACTGTTTGCAATGTAAAAATTATAATAAAATCAATCAGAGTTAATTCAAGTTGACTTCTCTGTAATTCTCCTGCCCCCTAAAAAACGTAATGTGAAAACGTGCCTGACATTCTAAGAATTGATTTGTGTTGGGCCTGCCCGGGTTTATGGTTTGCGCATTGCTGTGGTGAGAGAGAGAAGCGTGCCTGTATCTCTCACAGAACTAGAATGAGATTAACTTTTTATGTTCTCTCTCCCTCTCTCTGCTCTGATATACATACTGCTAAATTCTCTAAAATGATGTTAGAGGCGGCTTATGGTAGAACATGAACATTAAATTCTCTGGCAACACCTCTGGTGGACTTCAGCGTTGCACTTCATAATTTATTTCCTTTAGAATCATACACTCTTAGAAAAAAAGGTGCTATTGTAGTGTCGAGTTAACGTTGCTAATTATGTTGTGAAACCAAGGAGTCCGCTTATACTGTACTTTGATTATACGTTTTATTTATATCACAAGATTTCAGCATAAGTTTACAGACGTCTGCAGCATCTGGAGAACAGTGTCCCAAAAGAATATGTCTGTTCTGATCTTCTTTGTCTCTAACCAGTACTTATATAATCTTTACCAGGATATGGGTGGTTTCCCATACTGACCAATCACCTGTCTCCACCCAACAGACTTCCTCTGTTCTATGGGGTGTCACTCTAAAACGGATCCCTCTAAAACTGAATAAACATCCTCTCAGGTTCCACTTGAAAACATTAGCAAAGTCATAATTCTTCATACACTACACTATCTAGAACCAAAAAGGGGTTTTCGGCTGTCCCCATAGGAGAACCCCTTTTGGTTCCAGGTAGAACCCTTTCCACAGAAGGTTCTACATGGAACTCAAAAGAGTTCTACCTGGAACCAAAGAGGGTTCTACCTGGAACCAAAAAGGGTTATCCTATGGGGACAGCCGCAGAACCTTTTGGAACCCTTTTTTCTGAGTGTAGCTGCGGGAAGGGTGCTGGAGGTGCCGCAGCACCCCAAATACATTTAAATACATTTGCCAAAGTTCTAGAATTACTGCTGTCTGTTCAGAAATAAATTAAATAATTCAGAATACTACACCAGAAGTAGGCCTATAATTTAGCCACAAAGGATCAATAGCTTTTTTTTGTTGTAAGTAGCCTAGCTGCAGATTGTGTGTAGCCCAATTACAAGGCATGCCTACAGTCTGGAATGGACAGCAAATCTGTCAGTGAGCAGCCAACACAATCTCACACTCAATTAGTGCAAATATGTACCAAAAGTATTTCAGCAGATTTCGTATGTACCAAAAGTATTTCAGCAGATTTCGTGCATTTTTGTGTGGCTTAATACAAAAATACAAAAAATGTTGTCCAACTTAATTAATAGAAAAAGCCACACATTTTTGTGCGACTTCATTCACAGGAAAATACATTTTTGGGGGCAAACTTCAGAACAATCTTTTGAAAGTTATTGGAGCAATGCATTTTGGGCAGTGGTGTTCTACACTGGCTTTTTTTGTGTCCCACATTTATTTATATAAAAAAACAAACGTGTTAACAACCCAATATTGTTAATCAACCAGGTTGTCACCAAAATACTTATAATATAATAGTAGCCTTACGTTTTATTTTAATTTTTATGAATGCCAATGCTGTTTTCTATGCTTGTTTACGCTGAATACATTGGGATACTGGTGCCTAGTTGGATTTTATGAGGGTTGCCAGATCAGAGTAAAAAGCTGTATTTGTCCGGGGTATTTTGTGTGGTATCAATTAAGGTATTTGATTGGGGAATGGGGATACATTTTCATGATGGGAAATTAATTCATCAATAAATGTGGGGAAACAGAAGATCTGCAAAAAAAACTCTGTTTGGTTTAAATTCCCCTGGTGCAACTGCATGGTATTTGCAACTATAACGAGTCTGGACTATGATCAATTAAGCCATATCAATGCAGTTAAACAGGTTAATGTAAAATAATGATTTATGTTGCCTTACACTTATGGCACTTCCATGGCCGTTTCATGACGATTATTACGGTTGTGTCCATCATGTTATATTCTTAGGCTATTGTAACAAGGTATACGCCAGCATTGTAGGCCTACTGCCTCTGCCCAGAGGCCCACTAGGCTTTCATGGAAACGGTCGTTAGAGCTCACTTTGCCACGTATGAGCCCTGGTTAGAGTCCCTATTGCAGCTTTCACTTTCTTCCGCTACATTGGTGGCAGCGTTGGGATCACATCCAGCTCACGTCTAGTTATGTGATCTAGTGGTGCCAAGCATTCTGTTTTTCAACACGTGTTGGGTGTAATTACATTGATATATCTAGTGAACAATGGTTAAGCAACAATGGGCATGACGGATAGAAGTAGTCCCTACAGGTGTGATCAAGCCTTACATCAAAGTTGCCTGAAGCTGAATGGAAAGTGCTATGCCCTGACCAGTTATTCAGAAGAAAATCCTCTGTGACTTTCTAATATTACACACGTTAACTTACCAGTGTGGACCCAAAACAAACACATTTACAAACAACCTGTTTAAAGTGTTATTACAACCATGGTGTTATTTTGTTACTGAAGCTTATATATCAAATAACCTGACAATGATCCACATCATATGGGTAGACAAATAATGTAAGTGTGTTATGCAGCAAAACACAACTATACTTTTTTGGGATGCAAACCAGTAATAGGAATCACTGTTGATCCATCCTGTTCTGATCTAATGAGATGGATGTAGGATTTTCTACGGCTTAGAATCGAGGCCTTTCCCAGTCATGAAGGATGAAGCTAGGCCCCTCTTGGTTCTCATTGGCGAAGAATGAACTCAAGTTAGGGGTTATATGTCAGACTCTCCTGTACCACTTTGCCCTAAATGTTATACCCCTGAGGTTGTAAATAAACCCTTTTAAGGTGATATAACTTGTATCATTATTATAGGGCTGTGAAATCCATAGCCGAATGGCTTCAGACTGAGCATTTCTCACTGGAAATTGCTGCTGACATTGAACATAGCTTAAGGTTAGGGTATTTCATTCATTTCAGACTCTCCTATGCCACTATTCCCAACATCTTATACCACATAGGTTGTAAGTAAACCCTTTTTAAGCTGATATAACTTGTATTATTATAGTGCTGTGAAACCCATAGCCAAATGGCTTCAGACTGAGCATTTCTCACCATTTATTTACGGAGAGCAATTTCCGTTTTATAACAGCTAGTGTACAGTTATTCACAGTAGTGTGTTGATTAATTATTGCTTTCTTCAGTGAAAATACAGAATATGTATAAAAATGCCAAATATACCAAAAGCTAAATCAAGCAGAGATTTACAACTATTTAACCATGTTAATCATTACTGAAACATGCAAACTACAAACATTTCACCAGTTAAAGATAATGAATACATGACAACTAGATACAAATATTCATACAAAAGTCAAGAGTTGGCTATAACATGAGTACAAACAAAGTGAGTGTGTGTATATATGTGTGTAAGTGTTTGTGTGCATGTGTGTGTATTATGGTGTGTATTATAATTTCCCATCATAAAAATGTATCCCCATTCCCAATCAAATACCTTCATCGATACCAAAAAATAAATACAAAAAGTATTTTTTCTCCAATCTGGCAACCCTCATAAAATTCGATATAGCCTTGTGTAAAATGCATTATGAAAGAAATGGTGTACATGAAAAAGTGGAGCCTTGAATTAAATGCATTATGAAGAGAATTGTGTTGGCCTAATGTTGCCTACACACAAAAATACCCTTTCTGACTACAAGCATCCCAAAGTATTAAGCGAAAAACAAGCAAAAAAAAAACAGTATTGGCATTAATAAAAAATAAAACAACGTAAGGCTCCTACTATATTAGAATTAAACAAAACAACGTAAGGCTCCTACTATATTATAATTATTTTGGTGACAACCTGGTTGATTACGTTTGTTTTTTTATTTAAATAAATGTGGGACACAAAAAAAGGCAGTGTAGAACACCATTGCCCATCATGCATTGCTCTAATAACTCAAAAGATTGGCCTATTGAGCGAACAACATTGTTTTAGAAAGTAAAACAAGAGAGAGATAGGCTTTTGGCAGAGCGTATCCGCCATCACCCGTGAGTGAGATGCACATTATTGGGTGAGTCAGTGAAACTGGAACGCTTTTTTAGGACTATTTCCTCTTCATTTTGTACAATATGTGTGTCTCCACACACCTAGGCCTAGGCTATTGATGGATCTTTTTTTATTTTTTATCATTTAACAGACGCTCTTATCCAGAGCGACTTACAGTTAGTGAGTGCATACATTATTTTTCATACCCCCCGTGGGAATCGAACCCACAACCCTGGCGTTGCAAACGCCATGCTCTACCAACTGAGCTACATTCAAGACAAGGTCGTTTTTATTGATCTCAGATTCTCAATTTGTGAGGTATTCAAAAAGATTCTGCTAAAGTCTCCAGTCATCTAATATTATGTAGAATTGCATGAAATGCGTTTATAAAAGGCAACATTTTTCCCGGACCATAGGCTTTAAAAAAAATCTACTCTACTGCTCTATGCCAGCACGCAAAAGCGATGATATGCATGCAATGCTTTATTATAAAGGTGATTTTTTTCTCTCTCATAAGATCCGGTACATCAGAGCCCCCAGGGCTCGGCTCGTTTTTTGTTCCCGCATCTCCCAATTTACAAATTAAGCACTGCCCACTCCTAATAATTCACCTCAAAATCAAGTTTTGTGACAAAATAGGTCTAAAGTCCATATTCCATTCTATCTGCTGCAGACCCAGGTGTAGTCTGAGTTAGAAAAAATCTACAGGCATAAATCCTCAATAAACTTGAGAGAATAGCCCCATACATCTCTCATGTTCACCTTTGTGGAAAACTGTAGTGAACAAAAATATAAAAGCAACATGTAAAGTGTTGGTCCCATGTTTCATGAGCTGAAATAAAAGATCCCAGACATGTTCCATACACACAAAAAGCTTATTTCTCTCAAATGTTGTGTACAAATTTGATTACATCCCTGTTAGTGAGCATTTATCTGTTGCCAAGATAATCCATCCACCTGACATTGAGCATGTTTGGAATGCTCTGGACGTGTAGGACAGTGTGTTCCAGTTCCCGCCAATATCCATTAACTTCGCACAGCCATTGAAGAGGTGTGGAACAACATTCCACAGGCCACAATCAACAGCCTGATTAACTCTATGCGAAGGAGATGTGTCGTGCTACATGAGGCAAATGGTGGTTTTCTAATCCAAGCCCCTACCATTTTTTAAAGGTATCTGTATTCCCAGTCATGTGAAATCTATAGATTAGGGCGTAATGAATTTATTTTAATTGACTGATTTCCTTATATGAACTTTAACTCAGTAAAATCTTTAAAATTGTTGCATGTTGCGTTTATATTTGTATTCAGTGTAGATGCAGGCCAATGCCAAAGGTCAAACATTTCCATATACCGATTCATGCCTGCATCAAAATGTGACAAGGTCTGATAATTTTTTTCTGTCAATAATACTTTAGGAAGAAAAGCTCAGTAGCTTGACTAAGGCCTACAGTTGCAGAGACAAGCAAAACAAGCCTATGCATTGGGTGACATACAGTACATGCAGAAAAGGTGGACTGTGGGATACATGGACACGCTGGACCATTACCATGTGTACCTTTTCCACGTTTTAATAACACATTTAAAAAGTTGCCTAAATAAAACTAGTTGGCAAAGTAGCCTGAATAATTGATCAAATATAGCCCAATTTGGACTGACTTTAAAAGTGACAAAGATATTGATCGTATAAGTTTACAAACTCAAATAGCAACTCATATATAATTTAATCAATTCGTTAGAAATTGTCAATAAAAGGTTACCGCGAAAAATATGCGCCCATATTCAAATACCACAAGATCACGCCCACCGCAAAGTCATTTAAATACTTCGCCAGCAGTCGTCACAGACAGAGTGCGCGCTTCCATTTCTTTTGTGACGACGTGCCTCTCTGAACACCAGCTCTTCTCATTCTGTCCGTAAAAGGTACGTTTTTATATATTTTTTTGGGAGGTTGTATTCAGCTGATTGCCTGTTTTATCGTTATTATGATCGGCTTTAGGTATTCTAAATAATATTTAATGTGTAAATTACAGATAAATTGAGTTATTGTTGAATAAACGTGGTTCGAAATCCGCTTAAGCTAGCTACAGTACTCAACTAGCTAACGTTATTTTTCACACATTCATTTTGCTAGTTCACTTAAACTGATTTATGATTTTTTTCTACGAGAACTAGCTTGTTAACATTAAATACATGGCGGATATTTTAACCTTTTTCTTCTTCTTACAATAATAAAATATAATTTTCAGTTCTTGTTTCACCTAACTAGCGATCAACTTCATTGTTAAAATGGCTGCATCTCCGCCTTTAGCCCGTTAGCTTAGCACCAGTCACCAGGTGGCGAAGCAGGCCAACAACGTGGTGTAAAATGGCGCTTCATTCTTATTTTTATTATTCTAAACACTAATTTAGCCAGATGGCTAACCCGCTTTTATGTTTCACCCTTAATCTGTTGGCCGCCATAGCACGTTTTTAATAACATTCGAAATTGTTTTATTTACCTGAATACCGATAATAATATACAGGTTGGCCTAACGCTAACTGGCTAACGTAGCTAATTCTGTTGTGCGCAATGTGCGTCAGACAATTGTTAACTACCGTAGATGTGACTTAGTTAAGATTTTACAACTCATGTAGGTATCAGGAACACGTTAGGTAACGTTGATATTAATGGAAATGGCTAGGTACCTAAGCTGTTTTTACGATTGGGATTTTATTTGACCCGGGCTTTTTCTGTTGCAGACAAAGAAACATGTCCGACGAAGGAAAACTTTTCGTCGGTGGCCTGAGCTTCGACACAACAGAGGAATCTCTGGCTGAAGCTTTTGCCAAGTATGGAAACATCGCAAAAGGTGCGGTCTACGTATTTTATTTGATAAGCGATGGCTAGTTACTAAATATTATCAAATGTTTAACTGTATTTGTCTTCGCTCAGTTGATGTCATCAGGGACAAAGAAACGGGAAGGTCTCGTGGATTCGGTTTCGTAAAGTACGATAATGCCGAGGATGCGAAGGACGCTTTGGATGGAATGAACGGCAAGGTAGCTAAGTCGATCACAATTTACCCAAGCCAGAACTGAAGTGCATTTATTTACCTCTTGGTTTTTGCATGTATGATTATTAGAGCACATGTGTTTGAACGTGGTTCTGGAGAACATTATCTAGCCATTACTAATGTCTTACAACATGATGGCCCAACCTCAAATGTCAATGCATTTAACCCATTATTTATATATAAATAAAAACGTCTATAAACTGCTGCTAACTCCCTGTCTCTTGCAGTCTGTTGACGGCAGAACAATTCGTGTGGATGAGGCAGGCAAGGGCGGTGGTCGTTCTGGAGGCGGAGGGGGTGGATTCAGAGGTTCCAGAGGAGGCGGTGGATATGGCGGTGGAGGTGGATATGGAGGGGGGAGAGGAAGAGGTGGGCGAGTTTACTCGCGAGGTATGGGCAGACAATCTGCAAAATGGTGTGCTCCCCATCCTCCATTAGCGTTTTGTCCTGCCCTCCCTCTTAGCCGTAGTCACCTTTCTGTGTGTTTGCTTTCCATTTGAGTTTGTTTGGACTGTTCTGGTTTGTTCCCAGGTGGTGGAGGATATGGTGGTGGCGGCGACAGGGGATATGGTGAGAGGAGCTATGGTGGCGGCGGAGACAGGAGCTATGGTGGCGGCGGAGACAGGAGCTATGGAAGCGGCGGCGGTGGTGGATACAGGAGCGGCGGTGGCGGGGGATACTCTTCCGGTGGCGGAGGATACAGGGACAATAGGTGAGGCGACACGTCCGACTGCCAATTAAGAGTTTCTCAAATTGGTATTTGTAGAAATTCTTCTCTTGCATCCTTAACGGACAGGGACCTTACCTATATTTTTTATTTTCTCCTCCAATGTTAGGGGCCAGGGAGGCTACGGGGATCGCTCTGGGGGATCCTACAGAGACAGCTACGACAGCTATGGTATGTATTAGTCGTGTATTGATGTTCTTGCGTCATAGGCCTAGAACACTTCCTCAAGGTTCTGGAATCAAATCTGTTTCCCCTGACTAGTATAGAATGCCATCTAGTTCAATTCGCCTTCCCTCAAGTGTACTCCTAACTTATGCAATCTGCTGGGATCATATATTTGCTCCATCTTACATCAGCACAGTTTATACAGAAAGATCTCCCCCACTAGTTGGTTCAGCTATTTGGGACTGTTTAGTGGGTAACTATGTGGGATGTTGTCAAACTCAAATGTTCGTAAACTTGTTTCCTAAACTCAGTGTCTATCTGTGTGCCCACTTCTTGTCCTCAGCTGCTCACGAGTAAAAATCTGCCCCCCCGATTCAAGATCATCCCTTGGCTGGCTGTATTTAAAAAGATGCGCTCCTCTCAAGAAATTTGTCCACGTGTTGACCTGATGATTTTTGTAGTCCTATTCTGTGTTTAAGTAGCTCGAGCGTCTTTAAATTTAGCCATGAGTTTCGGCCATTCATTTACAAACCATGTAAAAAAAAAAATAGTTCCAGTTTGAGATGTTCTCCTCTAAAGGACGCATCTCAATTTGCTCTTATGGCATTTCAATTGATAAAGCATAGTGTCTGACTTGTTGGTGCTGCAAATTTAGTGAAAACCAAAACATTGCTTCACATGGCTGTTTTTGAATATCTACAGCCTCAGTTACATTCTACGCCCTGTTCCTATCCAGCACTCTGACATCTCCATTAGCATCTTAAATATGAATATTGGGGATATCAATGGGGCAAGTTAAGCTTCATGTTTTTGTTTTAAAACGACCATGTCCGACCTACCTCCTGCCAAGTTTTAAAACTGAGTTTAAAAAAAGTTTGATTCCACTTAGATGCTTTTGACAAAACTGGCCGGGAAGTGCTTTTTGGATTTTTATGAATGCATTCCTTGTGTGTTGCTAGGCAGCAATGCCTTCACCCATACCAATGAGGTTCTTGATGTAGCCGAAGTTCCTGTGTTAAGTTTCCAAAAATAGTGATTTCCTTTAAGACTGGTGACACTGCACGCCTGAAGTGGCTGGCTGTTCATGAAGTTGCAAATTGCAGCGTGCTAGTCTGCCCACGGTATTTTGTTTTGCTCTGCTCAAAGCCTGCATTTTAAATGTGCTTGTTATAATGGACTGAATTTAGAAAAAAAGATTTGCCTCATACTGTTACTACTCTTCTTGCCCAATAATCCACCTGGGAACGATTTTGTACTTTCTGTTCTTTGTATCATCAACATTGACGATTATTTTTTTGTCAATTTTGGCTTCATGGAGCCCATTAAAACGATTTGTTGAAAATACGTGTGCCTTGAACGTACTTATGGGGGAAATTAGCAGTTTATTTTCAATGATTTGCCAGTTGCAGTATTTAACAGCAAGTTCTCGTAGTCTAAACTTCACTCCCAACATATACTTTCCAAAACTGGAATTAACTTTATACTGCAATTCACAGGAAGTGCCATGGTTCCAGTATTTTAAAAGGAACTTCTGATGGCATATGTTCCCTCTGAGGCTAAAGTGTGGGGTTTGCCTTTGAGGGGCTAATGGTTAGTTGGGTACCGGTAGTCTAAAGTTACAAATATAGTTGTAATACTTGATGCCACAGTGCACATCAGTAGTGGTTAGTTTAATCACCAACTAGAGCAATATTGTATGATCTTGCCATGTCTAGTGTGGCCTACTCATGGGGTTGGGGGGGGGGGGGGGTCCTGTTAATGCTTCATTGCTCAGCTACAGAAAATGTCTACAAGTCCTTGGCGAATGAAGTGTTGCTCCTACCAACCAGTGCTCGTCAGAAGTGAAAGCTGCTCTCTTGCCTAGTTCATTTGTGGACAATCAATAGGCCAGTTCACGTGAGGTAAACTCCTTTTGCTCACATCCTTTCAAAGTTATTTTATATCCAGAAATATTTGAGTGTTTTAGCCATTGTCCCCTGCTGCAGAGACTGCCAGTCAAACGTCACCCTGGCCGTTTTGCGACTCAAGACTCTTTAAGTCCACAACAACTGTCCCCTCTAGAAATGTGCCTTAGCGAAATGACCTGGCCTCAGTACGATTACTCTTGCGTCATGTCTGCCATGTATTTCAGTCCTTCAGAAATTCTCAGTTGTGTTCACCTCAATTAAAGCTGACTCAATTGTCCCCTCTTGGATGTACAACCCACTGATATATGTATTTTGTTTCTTACTCATGCGTTTTATAGTGTGGTTCTAAGCATTGTGTACAAAGTCTGGGTAGTTTAACAAGTTAAACTGCATGCCAATGTATTGCTGTTGTCTTTGTAAGACTCTGATCTGTTCTAATGTCATGAATGTCTTCTCTTTAGGGTGACTTAACCCTTTGGAGACTAACCTGAACTCTCCAGTGTCAGCTGGTGACAAACTGGAATTGCAGTGTCTGCTGCAGCAATCTTCCAGGTATGTCTTTTCTATTTTTGTGACGTATTTTTAAGTGTATCCATCAAGCTGCCACTGTTCTAATTTACTGCTAAATGTTTTATGCAATATTGATTATATTCTTTCAGTCCGGTCCAGTGTATGGAGGTGGGGTGAGGTGCGCTGCAGTGGAGTACACGCATCAACCCAGAACTCTGCATCTGCAGACTGCTGTCTTTAATGCTGGGTCCCAGGAGTTTTGGGGAATATTTTCCCATGACCATCAACAAATATTTGTATTGAGATCCTACAAGCTACATGTCATTTGGGAAACTGCTTTAGGTGAAGTGATAGGACACTATACTAACATGTTACAGAATAGACAATGGCTCATATTTCCTCATCTTGAAGGATGTATTCAATAGTTTCACCAGTTCCAGTAACTAGTAGTGTTAATGTGATCAGTTTTTTATGTACATTTTTAGTCATTAAGCAGACACTTATCCAGTGTGACTTACAGGAGCAATTAGGGTGAAGTGCCTAGCTCAAGGGCACATTGGCAGATTTTTCACCTAGTTGGCTCAGGGATTTGTGCCAATAACCTTTTGGTTACTGGCCCAATGCTCTTAACTGCTAGGTTACCAATATGATGTGTTGTGATCTCAAGTATCTTAAATAAAGCTGAAATCATAAACCGTACCCAATCCCATGTTTAAGGATATAGATCTGGTCAAATCTGCAGGGTTCATGCAGTCATGGAATGTTTTGGTGTTTTCCAGGCCTGGTAAGGTTTTGGAAAATGATCATATCTGAAAAGTAATGGACATTCCTGTTAATTTAATTTAGGTGCGGTTTTAAAATGTAATCAATCCACAGACCAGCCAGGATCAATAGTGTAGCAACAACCACAGCACAATGCTGCCACCACCATGCTTCACGTAGGGATGGTGCCAGGGTTCCTCCAGACATGACGCTTAGCTTTCAGGCCAAAGAGGTCAATCTTGGTTTCATCAGACCAGAGGATCTTGTTTCTTAGTTCGTTAAATGCCTTTTGGAAAACTCCAAGCGGGCTGTCAGTGCATTTTACTGAGGAGTGACTCTACCATAAAGGCCTGATTAGTGGAGTGCTGCAGAGATGGTTGTCCTTCTGGAAGTTTCTCCCATCTCCACAGAGGAACTCTAGAGCTCTGTCGGAGTGATCATCGGGTTCTTGGTCACCTCCCTGACGAGGGCCCTTCTCCCCGGATTGCTCAGTTTGGCCTGGTGGCCAGCTCTAGGAAGAGTCTTGGTGGTTCCAAACTTCTTCCATTTAAGAATGATGGAGGCCACTATGTTCTTGGGGACCTTCAATGCTGCAGAAATGTTTTGGCACCCTTCCCCAGATCTGTGCCTCTACACAATCCTGTCTCTGAGGTCTATGGACAATTCCTTCAACCTCATGGCTTGGTTTTTGCTGTGACGTGCACTGTCAACTGTAGGACCTTTTATATAGACAGGTGTGTGTGCCATTCCAAATCATGTCCAATCAATTGAATTCGCCACAGGTGGACTCCAAGTTGTAGAAACATCTCAAGGATGATCAGTGGAAACAGTATGCACATGAGCTCAATTTTGAGTCTCATAGCAAAGGGTCTGAATACTTACCTAAATAAGGTATTATAGTTTTTTTATGAATAATACATTTGCAAAAATTTCTAAGAACCTGTTTTCGCTTTGTCGTTATGGGGTATTGTGTGTAGATTGATGAGGGGGAAAGTTATTAAATCAATTTTAGAATAAGGCTGGAAGGTAAAATGTGGAAACAGTTAAGGGTTCTGAATACCTACCGAAAGCACTGTATCTCTCTAGGACAAGGTGACTGTTATCAATATATTCGCCTGTCGTAGCCGGAGACCCATGGGGCGGCGCACAATTGGCCTAGCGTCGTCCAGGGTAGGGGAGGGAATGGCCGGCAGGGATGTAGCTCAGTTGGTAGAGCATGGCGTTTGCAACGCCAGGGTTGTGGGTTCGATTCCCACGGGGGGGCCAGTATAAAAAGTAATGTATGCACTCACTAACTGTAAGTCGCTCTGGATAAGAGCGTCTGCTAAATAATGTAAATGTATACTTTGATGCTAATTAGCATTTTCGAATATGAGAGTAAATAGAGCCGAATATATTGATGAAAGTCACCTTGTGATTTACATGGTTATCAACGGGGTTGTGGACTCGAGTCACAAATTTTACAAATAAAATGACTTGACTTGGAGCCTCTACTCGGGAATCGACTTTGACTTGAGACTGATGACTTGAAATGAAGTGGCCAGGTTTTGTAACGTTTTGACACTCATTTTGTGGCACAGTCTACGTGGATTACGCTACACGCAGCCAGAGACCGTAGCAACAGCATCGACCTTGCGAAAAAAAAAAACTGCAACAGATTGGCTAGTGAAACGCATACGCGGCACTCTGATTGGACCAGCAAACTGTGAATCAACACAAATAATTTATTTATGAAGCTTGCATTTGGAATTTGTTGTTAAAATGAATTATTACTGTGGCGGTGACGCACCATAGGTGCGGCTCTTCACATGCGTTCTCCAAACGTTTTTTCCCTCTTGTTGAAATGCTGGCTGTTGCTTTCTCACGTTTAAATGCATAGGCCGTATGTGGTTGATCTATATTCAATCTAATACGACAATAATTGTTAGCGTTTCATCATTACATCTCGGTACCGTTTATTGCAACACGTAGACATTTCTGTTCCATGTTTGATAGGCCTACAGACACATTCGTTACCCTGCTCTGAGTGGACGCGATGTTTATAGTGCACGTGAAAGTTCGTATCACTCAAGGTAGAAGTTCTGTTTATTTAATTCAATGTATGGTTTCATTTGTTCATATTTCACGGGTTATGTCAGAGTTCCGAGTGTCTGTGTCCCATGGCTCTGTCATTCTGGTTGTGCGTAATAGGAGCGTGCGCGCCACAGTGTGCATAGAAATAGGCTACTTGGCCTGCCCTCCACGCTTTGGAGTCAGAAAGTTGAATAAGAGAAAATGATTGTTCCATGTATGCATGGTGTTGAAATATCATTAATCATCATTCAGTCTGATTAAGACTAATGTAACAATGGATGTGGAAATTGCCTTTTACATTGTAGAACCAGTGTATTGGTTCTATTTGCCAACTGGGTAATTGTATGTTTGTTTCTGGGGACCAAGTTCTGATATTATGCAGGCCTACCTGTTCGAGCTCCTGTTCAGACAGATTCGATTTGGTTTCTCAAGGGGAGGCTGTGCAGTCTTGCCCTCTACCTGTGTCCGTTCAGGTAGGACAGGTTAAGCCTGATGGAGGCTATTTATTTTGGGCTATTGCCCGTGTATATTTGGTAAATCTACTTGTATATTTTGTATGATATGGCGCTTCACCATTGGATCACCAAGACCTGTAAATAAATCTACACTGAGCACGTCAACCTGTCTTGCCTTCTGCTGATTTCATTCCCTTACGACTGCTACAAGGTCCTTATGAAAAGGGCTGTCAGGTGGCCTCAATTAATAGACAAAGATTTGTAGTTGAACAAGTTTTTTTTTTAGACTAGACAACTTGTGACTGGACTTGACTTGCTTTTAGAATGCATGACTTCGACTTGACTCGAGTCTTGACCTGTTGTACTTGGGACTCGATTTGAGACTCTGACCTTGAGACTTGCTTGTGACTCGAATAATAGTGACTTGGTCCCACCTCTGGTTATCAAAACGTCACGCCAGGGTAAGCCTACACGAAACACAAACACCGCCCTTATTTTAAGTGTTTCTAAAATTCCCTATGGGAAAAAATGAATGTAACCATTTCCTTGTTTGACCGAAAGGCCTTATGGGTATTATGAGACCTCCAATGTGGGTCCCTATTGAAAAATCTACTGTTGCCCAATCACGGACAAAGCAGCGTCTTCGGCCCCGAACTTCGGCTTGCCTACATAAAAAATGTAGTGTGCCCGAACAACCTCACTGTTGTCCAAAACGAACAAAAACGTAACAAAAGGTCATAATATATGCACGAACACCTCCAAACTGTTTCGGTTGGGAAGCATGCGGACGTCGTTAGTCGCCAGCCGAACTGAAGCATGCTGACGACAGCGCCATCACTTGCATATGTGTGTGTGAGCTGTTGCTCAAGGAGATAGATACAATCGGACATTACAGTAGCAGGTAGGCCTAGCCTATGAAATATGATAGAGAACAGACTAACTAGGTAGCCAATTCAAAACGTAGCCTCTAGTTAACTGTTTAGCTATTATTAGAATGTATTCATGTTTTCGACGTGTCCCAAACTTTCCACAGACACGCTATACAAAGGCAATACAAAGCTCATTTACTTTTGAACGATTCATTTAAACACTTATTTTCGACGAAATGAACGATTCACTTCGCCATTGTATTATTTGGGATTCGGTTCAATCGCGTTGAATTGAAATGTGAATCAAAATAATAATTTGTGAATTGCGATCAGTAATTAGGGGAAAAAATTGGATGTTTCTTTTGGATTATGTGGCTTGATTTGTTTTGTAGATACGTCCAGTTGATTTGGGAAGCCAATGTATTGGATATTGCAACTCAATAGATGCTAGTCAGCATGCAAAGTAAACACTTCAAATGTAGCTAAGATAAATATGACTCAATTAGAAAAGGTACATTTCCTTTAGAAAATGTGTGGGCTTGCTTCAACTGAATAAAAATAGTTGTAACATTTATATTTTAGTAACCTACCATACCCATTTGATCATTGATAGATTGAATGAGCAAATTATTTCAAAAGGCATAAAACGTATTTGGTTGTAATGTTGCAAGGTTTTACATCAAGGGTGGTCAACCATCTTCCAGGAGAGCTACTGGGTGTGCAGGCTTTTATTCCAGTCCCCCTCTAACAAACAACATTTTAGAAATTAGTTGCTAAATTGGACCTTGATAAACTGTCTCTGTTTGAGCAGGGCTGGATCAAAAGCCTGCACACCCAGTAGCTCTCCAGACTGAGGGTTGACCACGTTTGATACAGTTACCTAACAGGTGTTCTACTTTGTGGGGCGTTAAGTGCCTTGCACAACTACAGGAGATGGTGCTTAGTATCAGTGTCGATACCACACTACACATACTTTTGTTTGTTTTATTTATGTTCAACAACTATTTTCTTCACTAAACCAAAAACATGAACATTGACAAATGATTTACAGCTCATGTTTATTTTGGCAAACAAACATGAAAATGGACAAATTATTAACAGCTCATTTTGGCAAACTTAACACCATGTTACATATCTTATACAGCTGTGTAAACTTCCTCAAGGTTTAGAACCTTGCGGGTCAATCTGGTTTTCTGAGATTATTAATATACAGAAAGCTTTACTTCCTTGTTACACTAAGAAAGAGATATCTGCTACATACATATCCTCATTACAAATAAGGCATCCTTCTTCTCTCAGTAGATAACCTCAAGGATGAAGGAAGGATAGGCCTACACTTCTAAATATTTGAACAGGGCTTAGTTCAAACCCTTGAAAAACAGCGCATCTGTTTGTTTACCCCAGCTCAACCAGACAGTCTGTGCCATGGTAGTCTGGCGCATTGAGCTTATACTTCCTCTGGATGTCATAGGGCAGGGTGCGTCCCACCAGGTAATGTGTCCCACTGAAACCGACGGCACACTTCTTTGGTGCCATGAGGGAGATGAGCGCTGTCGGGTTTATACAGTCGACGTTGGCCCCTTCCTCCTCGTCCCACCCTGAAATCACACAGATGAGGTCATCAATTAATTTATCCAACATTATCATATGATTTTTGAGTTTATCTGATACTGGCAGTAAAATAACACATCACGGCATCATCAGACAAGTCCATGGTATCAGTCCAACCCTATAACACTACACTTGGATAGGTTTTTAGCCCCTGGTAACCCTGCAGGTAGATGCTGTCAGCCAGGTGTGTGTAGGTTTGGTGTGGTCACCTGAGGGGATGTCCACGCTGGCGATGGGGATACGGATGTGTCTGAGGGTGAGCAGGATGCTGCTGTAGGGCTCACTGATATCAGACGGCTCCGTCTCCGGCCCCATGATGGCATCCACCACCAGGTTATACGCATTGTTTATCAGCTGCACCTGTAGGAAAAGACAAACACATGTCAGTCAGACCACTAACCAGTAGAATGGCATTCACCATTCACACAAAACCGTTGTGTGAACATTCCACATTTTAGAGTGTCTCGTTTCTTTTTCCAATATCATGGCGGCCAGACGGCCACAATATACAAATGAACCTTGGTTAGCGTTGGTTGATTCATAGTAGTTCCCTTACCTCTGCGGGGAGATATGAGAGGAAAGGGATGTCTGTTTTCTCACACTGTACTGTAAAGTCCTGGTGCAGGGCCAGAGTAGAGCGCTTGGGGTAGTACACCGTGGGCATATAGTCCTGACAGAGATAGGTGGAAGGGAAGAGAGACTGGGTGTCAAGGAAGTGCCATTTAGTTAGTTCCAAAAATCTAATGCAGTGCGCTGGCAGGTTACTCACAAACATACGTAAGTGGCGGGCGCAGGCCAGACCAATACAGCCGTTCTGACTGGGACCACAGATCACCAACACTGTAGGATGCCTCTTGAGGGAACTCAGGGGGAAGCCCTTCACACAGGGAAAGAGAAGTTGTATATCATGTCATTCGATTGCCTAACTCAAAACTACCCTTAAGGTAAGAAAAAGAGAGCACAGACCTTGGTGATAGCGATGGCACAGGCATGGCCCCAGATCTCCATCAGCTGCTGCGGTCCAAAGCCATACTCTCCCAGCAACTCTGCCTCCAAGGCTGCAGCCTCCTCATTACTGAGGGAGAAAGAGAGAGAGATCAGGAGAAACAGATGGAGAGATAGAGAGAGAACACTTAAGTGTCCTTTAAGAGGTAAAACTCTGAGTGGGGGTGGTATAATATCACTGCTGTCTAATCAATGGCCACCCCGTGTGAGATCAGGAAGTAAGGAGCTGAACTTTCAGGGAATCATGCTCTAATACACAGCATATATATCCATAATGAATGAGTGATTCTGGGGGGTATCTAGCACTGCCTCTTTGCCTCAGATTGGAAGCCTGTGGTGGGTAGGGGAAACAAGGGGGAGTGGGGGGCTGGACTGCTGCAACTGGTTTCTTCCTCTTTTCTGTTCCTTGTCTCTGATGTTGCACTAAACTTGCTCTTTTAGGTATTCTGTGAGAAAAAATATACTTTGTAAATACTACACTGAAGAAAAATATAAACGCAACATGCAACAATTAAAAAGATTTTACTGAGTTCATATAAGGAAATCAGTCAATTGAAATAAATTAATTAGGCCCTAATCTATGGATTTCACCTGACTGGAAATACAGAAATGCATCTGTTGGTCACAGATAGCTTAAAAAAAAAAAAGTAGGGGCGTTGATCAGAAAACCAGTCAGTATCTCATGCAGTGCGACACATTTCTTTCGCATAGAGTTGATCAGGCTGTTGAATGTTGTCCCACTCCTCTACAATGGCTGGGCGAAGTTGCTGGATATTGGCGGGAACTGGAACATGCTGTCGTACACTTCTATCCAGAGCATCCCAAACATGCTCAATGGGTGACATGAAGGGTGAGTATGCAGGCCATGGAAGAACTGGGACATTTTCAGCTTCCAGGAATTGTGTACAGATCCTTGCGACATGGGGCTGTGCATTATGAAACATGCTGAAACATGAGGTGATGGCGGCGGATGAATGGCACGACAATGGGCCTCAGGATCATGGTATCTCTGTGCATTCAAATTGCCATTGATAAAATGCAATTGTGTTCGATGTCTGTAGTTTATGCCTGCCCATACCATAACCCCACCACCATGGGGCACTCTGTTCATAACGTTAACATCAGCAAACCGCTTGCCCACACGATGCCATACACGCTGTCTGCCATCTGCCCGGTACAGTTGAAACCGGGATTCATCCGTGAAGTCGGTTACGACGCCGAACTGCAGTCAGGTCAAGACCCTGGTGAGGATGACGAGCACGCAGATGAGCTTCCCTGCGACGGTTTCTGACAGTTTGTGCAGAAATTCTTCGGTTGTGCAAACCCACAGTTTCATCAGCGGTCCAGGTGGCTGGTCTCAGACGATCCCGCAGGTGAAGAAGCCAGATGTGGAGTGGGCTGGCGTGGTTAGACGTGGTCTGCGGTTGTGAGGCCGGTTGGACGTACTGCCAAAATCTCTAAAATGACGTTTGAGGAGGCTTATGGTAGAGAAATGAACATTACATTCTCTGGCAACAGCTCTGGTGGACCTTCCTGCAGTCAGCATGCCAATTGCACTCTCCGTCAAAACTTGAGACATCTGCACATTTTAGAGTGGCCTTTTATTGTCCCAGCACAAGCTGCACCTGTGTAATGATCATGCTGTTTAATCAGCGTCTTGATATGCCACACCTGTCAGGTGGATGGATTATCTTGGCAAAGGAGAAATGCTCACTAACAGGGATGTAAACACATTTGTGCACCAAATTTGAGAGAGAAGCTTTTAGTATTTATGGAACATTTCTGGAATCTTGTATTTCAGCTCATGAAACATAGGACCAACACTTTACATGTTGCGTTTATATTTTTGTTCAGTATACTACATTTTTATTAGATTGGTCTGATTTAAAAGAGCACATCTAAAAGCAGGTAAAGACCTCCCAATCCCTTTCCTAATCCCTATGGGGCCACAATAATCCTCCAAAATGTCACATAGTGGGATTATTCATAACATACCACCACAATCAACCTAACACATTTCTCAGTCACAATTTCTGGAATGTAGAATATTAACATAATATAAGAAACATATTTTCTCACATTCCTGTTGCAAGTATTTGAGAGATTAAGAGCAAATCATACAAATAGGTAAACACGTTAAGACTTTTTGTGGGACAAAGTAGATGGGTTTCCTAAAACACTACTCATGAAAAAACAATCACCCATTGACAACAATGCCTTAAAAATGAGTGAGTGAGTGTGACAGTGTTCATTCTCACCTGAGGTAGCGGAGAGGATCTCTGGGTGTTTCTAGGTTAGAACAGCTGTAGTCCATCTTCAGAATGTGTGATGGGGGGAGCAAATTGTAACTCTGGAGCAAATTGGTATTTTGTCTAGCTCCCTTCTCTTAGTCTCTCGTCTCTCAAACTCACAGTGATGCACACATCCTGTCTGAGTGTTAATGCCCTTCCAGGACTTACCGTGGGTGAATCTGATTGGTTCAAAGTCAACAGCTCAGTCCAACTAAAGCAAGGGGTAACACACACACACAAACAAACAGCTGGAAAGCAAAGCAGCTGGGAGGGGTGTGTGGGTGTGTGTCAGATGCAGGGACTTAGTTACCAATCTTCGAGCCCCCACTGATGAACTGAACAGATAATCACAGCATTGATGCCTCTCACTCCTTTATCTGCACGTACATAATGAAGCAGTGTTTCCAACAGAAGACAGAGGTACGTCATCTGGAGACAGCGAGACGTTGAAAATAACTGAAGGAAAGGGCAAGTCACGGTTTTCATTCTTTCAGTGTGAATGTTGAACATAGTCTGGGTGCAGTGACCAGTGCTGGCCGCTTTCTTTGTTGAATGGGACAAAATTTAGGGGAAACATGAGCAGATCTAGGATAATCTTATCCTGCCCCAATCTTAACCATAAGGAAATAACATGCACAAATGACCTTAGATCAGAGATTCTCCTCCACATGACAGAGTCGGTTCTACACAACACAGTTCTATCTTGCGGCTGGGCATTCTATTATATTGTGCCCTCCTGAATAAGCTTGGAGATGGTCCATGCCTCTACTGGCCGCTGCCCAGTCAGGCCTCCTGTTGTTACAGGTGCCAGCACAATGAGGAGCAGCTGCTTAACACACAGGGTGGTTTACCCAACACACACACACTTCCACACCTTAATATTCTTTACACAACAATGACTGAATAGCAGGCTAAATTGGAAACACGTTTATTTGGTTGAAATTCCCCAAAAAGGCTCAAAGGAGTCTGAAGAGAAGCCAATGTCTGGCACCGCTCAACAGAATCACTCCGCCCATGTGGGCTGGAAGGCAGTGTGTGGGGCTGCACAGACACCCATTGTTAATAAAGGCAATTTACACATTGCCCGAAATACAAAATGTTTTCCTTTTCTATTGCTGGGTCTTCCTCCATGTGGTTATGTGCTTTGAAAATGTGCTTAAATGTTGGATAGACACTATCATTGTTATGCAAATGAATTTGCGCCGAGGTGAAAACAACAATTGCTTGAACCTGATGACACAACCATATGTAGGATATCGAACAGAATACATTCAAGATCCTGTTTAACCTGTAATATGCCTTCAGTAATTATATAAAACAGACAGAACCAGTATGGGATACAGAAAATAACACTTTAATATAGAACATTTACAAGCTGTGTTGAATTGTGGACTCAGGTTAACAGGGTAGTGGCTGTGGCTGGTATAGTAGCCGAGGTTTACTGTAGTGACACGGTTGGACTGCGGGGCGTCTACACGTACCACAGGAAGCCAAAGCGCTTGTGTAGAAGCTCTTCCCGGGGTCGAAGGTTAAACAGCTCCTCTGTGAGGGGGGCCACCCAGCGTTCTGTGTGGAAGACATTCTCGCCCACCTAAATACATACAAACGAGGAGCTTAGTATTCATCACTGTAGAACGAGCAGCATTGCAGAGTTATTTGCTTCCATTTTAGTGCTTATTCTAGAACATTTAGAAAAACAACCATCTGCAGCTTCATGACAATTGACAAATAAAACAAACATCTGTCTGTCTAGACTGAAATGAAACCAAGCGTCTGTCTTTACCTTCCAGCCGGGGACATCTTTCATTACGACTGCTTCCTCCTCCAGATTCTCCCGCAGCATCCGTAGTTGCCTAGTGGGAAAACAAATTCAGAGTTCCTAAAACAACGGATTATTCATGGACAAAATGGGTAAATCACCTTTACCCCGGTTGAAGTAGCATTTGATTGTGTGTGTGTCAATGTTGGTGCTTATCTTACCTCCGGTCCTGCTCTGCTTGCAGCAAAGGCAGAAGAGCTATCCTTGCTTCCAGCTCCTCAATCTGCAACCGCCTACAACACACCATCAGAAAATATCAGCAGGTCATTAACCAACAATAAATCCATCTCAATGATATGAATTGGTACAATGAATCAATGACAGTGACATTAACTCCATTGTGGCAATTCTTACCTCCGCTCCCTGTTCCATTTGAAGAGTCTCCAATAACCGAAACACATGACACCGACTCCAATGGCGAGCATGCTATACCCTGAAAATGAGAATATTCACTGTCAGCAATTTATATCAGCAAGATAATAATCTCCAAACCCTGTCTGTGCTACACATATAATTACGTAATTGAATTGTATCTTTGTGGTGCTACGTCGGTCGTCATTTGTGAAGAAAATACAGTACTGGGATAACAAACAGGGGAACAACTATTTTTTTTGTTTTACAATAAACAATATCACACAAATGATTAAACTTGGCAAGATATTAGCTAGCTAGCTAGCGTCCCTTGTTTCACAGGTCTGACTATAAACCGATCTACTCAGAACTTTTAAACTTAACGCAATACAAATGTAATTAGTATACTAACCAGAGAGTCCCCTTTTCGGGAGATTTCTCTTGTAATCAACGGGACCATAACCTCCCGGAGGAGGCATGTCCTGCTTCACCTTGGACGCCGCCATCTTCCACCCCTTCCCCAAAACAGACCCGAGCGTGACGTCATAACTTGTTCTGCTTCTTCTAGCGTGACAGCAGCGGGAGCTGAAACTGAGCTGAATGGACTCTATCGCCTCCAGCCGAATCAGATCAAAAGTGCCGTGGAAAATCAAGTCTTGTAAAAAAAATCATGCTATGATTGGCATAATCAATAATTTAATGACACATTCAGACCAAATAAAATGGTTAAAATGACGTGTATTTTTATTATTACTTTCTGAAGCTGGGAAAAATTTTACCAAACAAATTGGAACATCAGTTTGTATTATGCATAAAGGGATGAGAGGGTTAAGCTTGACAGTTAACAGCCCAAGCTACCCGAATGATGGCATCTGAAAATAATCTCAAACAATTTTGACAACCCATATGTTAATTATTTTATAAACCACAGATGGCCTATGGAACTTTTACAGAAGTAGAAAACAAAACAAAACTGAAAAGGGAGTATGAGACTATATGGGGGGCCAGTATGAAAAATGTATGTACTCACTAACTGTAAGTCGCTCTGGATAAGAGCGTCTGCTAAATGACTAAAATGTAAAATGTAAATGTACTTGAGGAAGTGTTGTCAATCCAGTTACCTCACCACAGGCCTGTCTGGGATACAAGTTATTGGTCCTGAGTACCCTGTAGCTCAGTTGGTAGAGCATGGTGTTTGCAATGCCAGGGTTGTTGGTTCGATTCCCATGGGGGGCCAGTATGAAAATGTATGCACTCACTGTAAGTCGCTCTGGATAAGAGCGTCTGCTAAATGACTAAAAATGTAAATGATGCCAACCCCCAAAAATTAACGAGTGATTTCAATATTAGACATGTCTATTCTCTCCTCAGTCTTTTGTACATCTCAAATTTGTTAAAATTCACCAAAAGGTTGCTTTAACTAACCCAGCTTCAACATGTGGCAACCAGAAACCTAAACTTGAGATGTCCCAGAGCATGTACAATACCTGCAGTCGCTTTTCTTTCATCCCCAGATGAGAACATTTTGTAACATGACTGGTGTCATGATTGATACAGTAGGTTTGAGCATAATAAACCAATTGAAATATTATCCATATTCAACTACTTTCTCCAGACGAATTCAAAAAGTGTAATGATTCTTGATAACTCTTCACTTTTTCAGCAAACATATGGAAACTTTGATCAATGATAAAAAAACAACTTTAAAAACAATTCACTGAATTATCAGGGAAATCGACAATCAGTGTAAAACATATAGAACAGATGTAAATCGGAACACATCTGTGATATGACTCTTGTGATTCTAGAATCTTATGTCTTCCACGGAAACTGTTTGCATGTAATTCAAGACAGACTGTATTATACTATTGGTTCTCTTTACAGACATGTTATTACTAATATTACGGGACAACCTGGAATTGAATAATAGAAAACCAAAGCAGAGGCTACAGACAAAAATATAATATAGAGATCCTCTACTTGTTCTGCTTATGTGAAACATGAGTGTGGAGCAGCTCTGTCAAACTGCAAATACAGATGTAGGATCTTAATTTGAGCCAGTCTCCTACAGCAAGAAAATAATCCTGCAGCAACAGGAAATTTGAATTATTATATGGATTGTAATTAATGGACATTTTTGTAACGGTTGATACATTGGTCGTAAGGGAAAATCAAGTCTGAAATTAAACTTTAGAAGCTTTTTTAAATGTCAAATATGCTACAAGTTTTAAATGTCCTGTGTTGTAAGAAAGTTATCCTGCAACAGGGTGATCAAATGAAGATACTGTATCTGTAGATTAATAACATACATGGGGGGGGGGGGATTCACACAAAAAAAAAATGTATGAGGCTAGAATAAATTGTTCAGTTGTTAAAACCACAACATCATGACAGGAATTTTTCATGTATACATCAGTCCCCCAAAATAACCAATAACTTACTGTAAATACAAACAAATTCCAAATCAACTGTTACTGAGGTTATGCACTGAAAACATCACTGCTCAGTTTCTTTTAACTTAAAGAGAATGTTTATTGGAGATCATATTTTTTGTCTTATATCTTTTTTAGGGTACTCTTGAATATGAAGTAAACAGTTCCAAGTAATTTCACCTTGACCACACCCCAACAGTTTGTCTGCATCCCATTCGCTGAGTCTAAGATGACAGAGGGCCAAGCGGCTCCTAGTTCTGTCCAATAGGTAAAGAGCTGTCCATCGTTTCCATGGTCGGCAGAACGCCAACTTATGTTCTTGAGAGAAAAGCAACATTCTCAAGCCATCATAAACTCACAGACATCATGGCTGACGAACATATGGAAGGAAGCCCTTTACGCAGTTCTTTTTTTGCTCCGGTGTAAATTGCTGTTTATGCACACTGATCAAACATCGGTGAGCCTCATGAGAAACAATAGACTTGAAAGACAACATAAGAGAAACAAAAACACTAGCACATTTTTTTCTTGAGAATGCTTCTCCTCAAAGGTTTGGAGGCTGCGCGTTTCCATAACTGTCCTCACGGGGGGGAGGGGCTGTATTGTTGGCATTGACAACAGTAGCTAATGGTTATTGATAATGGTAATGAATGAGATGATTATTTCCATGTGTTAGCTGTCTGGGAGATGGGGCGCGAGGGGATCATGTCCAGGAGGTACTCTCTCTGACGGGCGTCCACTGTGGACGAGGTCTTATGGACTGGCAGACTGGGGTTCACGTAGGCCATGGTCACACCTGCAGAGAGAGAGGGGAGAGGTCAGTCTCTGACCAGGAGAGTACACTGAGCATAATGACACACACAGGCGCACAAAACCACACTCACGCGTAAATAACATTCATCTCAAAGCAGGGAAAACATGGACTAACTCTACTCTAGGGGGAGGTGAGGAGAGCTAGTCATGGAGTCCAAGGAGAACCCCAGCCACCAGAAGGACTGAAGCAGTAAGGAGACAGAGCATTGAGGGGTATAGAGGGAGAATCTCAATTGCATACTCCTTGCATCCTCTCTTCTCGCCTCCTTCTCAAAACCCATTGGATGAGAAAGCCAGAGGTACCTCCCCTCTGACCTTCTCCTCCAATGGGTTTTGAGGAGGCGAGGAGAGAGGATGCAAGGAGTATGCAATTGAGATTCTCCCTCTATACCCCTCAATGCTCTGTCTCCTTACTGCTTCAGTCCTTCTGGTGGCTGGGGTTCTCCTTGGACTCCATGACTAGCTCTCCTCACCTCCCCCTATTGAGATTCTCCCACAGAGAAGTGAGATGCCTAGTCCAAAAACAATCCCTATCCCCTTGGCTTAGGTGTAAACATTATGGTGATGACTCCACCTAGGAAGCTCCAGTAGGTTTAGACGAGCTTCGGCCATTTTGCTTACACCTATCCGTTTCCCTCAGATCAGCAAACACCCAAAGGGAAGCACAAAGTTGAGTGTGTAGAGGTAGAGGCTGGGGGGCAGTGTGGTGTGGTGGGTTGGTTGGTTGGGGGCCCGGTCGGTATTAGAGTCTACCTGTGTTGATGTTGTTCTGCTTCCTCCATGCAGTGGCTTGGGCTCTGCTGCTGTTCCCACTGGAGCTGCCCTTAGAACCCTGGGCAGCGGGGCGCACAGGGGCATGCTTACCTGGCCGGCTGACCAAGGCCGCAGCAGCCACGGCGCTCTGCAGCTGAGAGGAGGAGGAGGAGAAGGAGTGGGACACGCCCCTCGCCCCCACCGACGGGACACCGCCACGGGAGACCTGGCCCTGAGGGCTCTGGGGAGAGGGAGAAAGAAGATATAGAATATTGAGTGACAAGAACAGACCACACAAGCCAAGGGAACCATACTGTATGTATGTACGATCATCTTATAACCGTCTGTATCTAATTGATGGAGTGGCTCTGGTGGTGATATGACAGTTTCAGGGAACTGTTGAGAAGTGTGACACCCCTACCTGTTTTATGTTGGAGTGGTGGCGTGCGATGCTATGTCCTCTGTTCTGCTGCTGGTGATGGTGAAGGTGCTGGTGCTGCAGAGACGAGGCCCTGGCCTGGGCCTGAACCTGCTTCAGCTGCTGGGACATCACCGATGGAGAAGAGGATGAGGAGGAGGAAGAGGAGGAGGGGGTGTGAGAGACAGGGGAGGCGGCCTGCTGGAGGATCCGCTGCTCTATCTCCTGCTCCTGCTGCAGGGCCTTGACGAACGCAGCCTTCAGCCTATTGGTGTGCTCAGCCTTCAGGGCTTTCTTCTGATTGGAGGACATGCAGTCAGCACAGAGGATGGTCCCACCCTTGGCCTTGTCCTGTCTCCAGCGGCAGGTAAAGTCGGTGCTGCACTGGATGCAGGTGAAGGGCTCTTTGATGGCAGGCTTGTCCGGGGGCATACCTGTTTTAGCTGGGGAGGACAGACAGGATGAATGGGATTAGACAGAGAACAGAAGAACACTGGTTTCAATATAAAGCCTAATGATCAAATACTGCTGGAGGAAACCCATCTGAGCAGTATTGTAATGTTAGGGTATGCCCTCTGTGAGGTGATATTACTGTGTAATGAAGTGTCTGTAAGTGTAAAATACGTGTTTATGTAACTTTGCTGACGGAATGCTGTAATGTAACAGTGTTCATACCAGCAAAATATTTTGTACCGCTGGTGATGGTTTAGTAGTGATATACAGTGTTTATAACAGTGTAGTGTGCTTGTTTATAACAGTGTAGTGTGCTTGTTTATAACAGTGTAGTGTGCTTGTTTATAACAGTGTAGTGTGCTTGTTTATAACAGTGTAGTGTGTTTGCACCTCGGACACCCTTTAACGCTGGTATTAACTCTATATCACCCTATACCAGGGTTTCCTAACCCTCTCCTCGGGGCCCCCCCAGATGTTTCACATTTTTGTTTTAACGCTAAAAATTGGCACACCCATTTCAATTTAGTCAAAGGCTTGATGATTAGTTGACTAATATAAATCAGGTGTGCCAGATTAGGGTTAAAAATAAACTGTGAAACGTCTGGGGGGGACCAGAGGAGAGGGTTGGGAAACCATGGTATTGGGTAATGTAGAGTTAATACCAGTGTAATAGGTCTTGTACCTCTCATCATGGAGTCCAGCAGGTTCTGCACCACGTCCTCCAGACCCACCAGGTAGATGAACTCGTTGTTGGCCGCCGAGGGCAGGAAGTTGAGCTCTGGGGCGAGAGGTTTGGGAGGAGGAATCTCCAGAAGGGTCTTCTCCAGCTGTTTACGCAGGGCGAGCTTAGCCGCGGCCTGACGGGCGGCAGGAGAGTCGTTCACGTTGACCACAGACACACTGCTGTTTCCAGACTGGGAGGTGATAGAAGAACCCTTCATGTTGGTTGTGGAGGCCTGGGAGAGAGTGGGATGAGGGAGAAAGAAGGGGGTAGGAGGGAAGGAATAGTGAAATAGAGGAGACAAGTGTGGAAAGAAGGTGTCCAAGTGAGGTTTGAAGTCAAGAAAATACTGCATGTCAGATCAGATTAATCAAAACTGTTGCAAATTCAGGTCTATCCTCTAGATCAGGGCTGCCTAACCCTCTTCCTGGAGATCTACTGTCCTATAGGTTTTCAGTCCAACCCTAATTGATCATATCTGATTCAGCTAGTTAAGGTCTTGTTGAGCAGCTAATAAGTAGAATCAGATGTGTTAAATTATGGTTGGACTGAAAACCCACAGGACGGTAGATCTCCAGGAAGAGGGTTGGGCAGCCCTGATCTAGAGGAAGCTAAGCTTGAGTGATTCAATAAACCCAATGTGTGAATGCAATTGGATTGATTGAATCAAATCTGCAAGTCACAATTGCACCACTATGATTCTCTAGCCTCGAGGGGAGAACCTCATCTCTACTGTCTGCACATGCCTGAAGCTAGAGATTATGCAAAAGCGCTAGCTACTTAGCTGGCTCCAGTTCGTATGCACACTGTAGAGGGAAGGCCAGAAAAGATGCAACAGTCTTGAGTTGTTTGCTAGCTAATGGACTAAACTCCAATCCATACTAGCTAGCTAGCTGGCTAATTAGAAATTGCTAAAAGTATGCATGCAAAAAGTTATTGCGTGCAATATGTTGACACCATACATTTGTACATTTGTGATTGCTAAGAATACAAATAAGATTATTTATTGATAGCTTTGGAAAGATGTCTAATGGCGGCCGCAACCGGACTAGATTGTGAACGACTCTTGGCGGAATGCTCTCGGCTTGACTGCTGCGAGAGAGAGATTAGCACAATATGCAAACTGCAGCAGCCACCCAAACGAATAGTTTGAGTTTAAGTGCCGAGTAGAGGCATGTGTTTGTTTTGGTTCTACAAAGCTGTGACCATCAAGAACATTAAATAATCAATTATTTTTTCAGGAGGGGAGTTTAGGCTAAATGCAGCTATTTACATGTTGTACACAAAAGACATGAATTTTTTATTTTTTTTGCAGACGCTCTTATCCAGAGCGACTTACAGTTTTGAGTGCATATATTTTTATTTTTATTTTTCATACCCCCTGTGGGAATCGAATCCACAACCCTGGCGTTGCAAACGCCATGCTCTACCAACTGAGCTACATCCCTGCCAGCCATTCCCTCCCCTACCCTGGATGACGCTGGGCCAATTGTGCGCCGCCCCATGGGGTCTCCCGGTCGCGGCCGGCTACGACAGAGCCTGGATTCGAACCAGGATCTCTAGTGGCACAGCTAGCACTGCAATGCAGTGCCTTAGACCACTGCGCCACTCGGGAGGATTGACATGTTCGTACAAACTTTGTTGCCTGTTGTAACAGTATTGCAAAAATAAGCACAACACACAGGAGGTCTAGCGATTCCATGTTCTTCTTAGCTGCTGAGTTACATGCAGTTATTTAGGCAAGCATATCCAACACAAGCAAGACATAAACAGGCAGTCAAAGTAGTAGTGTTATTTTTTCAGGAACTCTGGCTGATGGCTACAATATGGCAGCATCTAGTGGCTTGCGAAAGTATTCACCCCCCTTGGCATTTTTCCTATTTTGTTGCCTCACAACCTGGAATTAAAATTGATTTTGTATCATTTGATTTACACAACATGCCTACCACTTTGAAGATGCAACATATTTTTTATTGTGAAACAAACAAGAAATAAGACAAAAAAAACAGAAAACTTGAGCGTGCATAACTATTCACCCCCCCAAAGTCAATACTTTGTAGAGCCACCTTTTGCAGCAATTACAGCTGCAAGTCTCTTGGGGTATGTCTCTATAAGCTTGGCAGATCTAGCCACTGGGATTTTTGCCCATTCTTCAAGGCAAAACTGCTCCAGCTCTTTCAAGTTGGATGGGTTCCGCTGGTGTACAGCAATCTTTAAGTCATACCACAGATTCTCAATTGGATTGAGGTCTGGGCTTTGACTAGGCCATTCCAAGACATTTAAATGTTTCCCCTTAAACCATTCAAGTGTTGCTTTAGCAGTATGCTTAGGGTCATTGTCCTGCTGAAAGGTGAACCTCAAATCTCTGGAAGACTGAAACAGGTTTCCCTCAAGAATTTCCCTGTATTTAGCGCCATCCATCATTCCTTCAATTCTGACCAGTTTCCCAGTCCCTGCCGATGAAAAACATCCCCACAGCATGATGCTGCTGCCACCACCATGCTTCACTGTGGGGATGGTGTTCTCGGGGTGATGGGTTTGCGCCAGACATAGCGTTTTCCTTGATGGCCAAAAAGCTCAATTTTAGTCTCATCTGATCAGAGTACCTTCTTCCATATGTTTGGTGAGTCTCCCACATGCCTTTTGGTGAACACCAAACGTGTTTCCTTATTTTTTTCTTTAAGCAATGTCTTTTTTCTGGGCACTCTTCCATAAAGTCCAGCTCTGTGGAGTGTACGGCTTAAAGTGGTCCTATGGAAAGATACTCCAATCTCCGCAGTGGAGCTTTGCAGCTCCTTCAGGGTTATCTTTGGTCTCTTTGTTGCCTCTGATTAATGCCCTCCTTGCTTGGTCCGTGAGTTTTAGTGGGCGGCCCTCTCTTGGCAGGTTTGTTGTGGAGCCATATTCTTTCCATTTTTAAATAATGGATATAATGGTGCTCCGTGGGATGTTCAAAGTTTCAGATATTTTTTTATAACCCAACCCTGATTCTCCACAACTTTGTCTCTGACCTGTTTGGAGAGCTCCTTGGTCTTCATGGTGCCACTTGCTTGGTGGTGCCCCTTGCTTAGTGGTGTTGCAGACTCTGGGGCCTTTCAGAACAGGTGTATATATACTGAGATCATGTGACAGATCATGTGACACTTAGATTGCACACAGGTGGACTTTATTTAACTAATTATGTGACTTCTGAAGGTAATTGGTTGCACCAGATCTTATTTAGGGGCTTCATAGCAAAGGGGGTGAATACATATGCACGCACCACTTTTCCGTTACTTATTTTTTAGATTTTTTGAAACAAGTTATTTTTTTCATTTCACTTCACCAATTTTGACTATTTTGTGTATGTCCATTACATGAAATCCAAATAAAAATCTATTTAAATTACAGGTTGTATTGCAACAAAATAGGAAAAACGCCAAGGGGGATGAATACTTTTGCAAGGCACTGTATAAAGATTATCCTACATCACAAAACGCTGATTGTTTTTGTGTGCCGAACGTGATCTGGATCCTTAGCTTTGAGAAAGAGGTTTCCGGAGGGGCGGAGTCGAAAACTCCTATTCGCAGCCACTGCCATAAGTTAATAGACCAATCACAAAGAGAGTTCCAAACCTGCCAATACCCTGTGCAAGTGACGCGTTCCTACGTCATACTTCCGCATTCATGTAATAATAATAATAATAATAATAATAAACCATTTAGCAGACGCTTTTATCCAAAGCGACTTACAGTCATGTGCGCATACATTTTTACATATGGGTGGTCCCGGGGATCGAACCCACTACCCTGGCGTTACAAGTGCTATGCTCTACCAATTGAGCTACAGAGGACCACAAGACTGAAACAGGTTTCCCTCAAGAATGTCCCTGGTCTTTTGAATGGGCTTGACGATTATATCATCAAATTCATGAAAATGCGGTCATATAAGATTTATAAAAAATTATATTTGTGTTTGTGGATGAATTTACTTCTGCTAGATGCATTTCATTAAGTTTTTGCGCTGAAAACCATTGTGATACGTTTTTGCCCATTGAAGTCCATTCAAAAAGCCTACAGAATTCTCTAACTATAAGGCTACCTGCCGTGTTATTTGCATAGCGCATAACAGCTAATTTCAGGTTACATATCCCTCCCATTAGGCCCCTACGTACTGGTGGATTGATCCACACCACAGATAAAAAGAGGAAACCCAGATACTTCACAGGGGGTATAAATCTGAAGCATCCATTTAGAACTTCCACTCACCACCAAATATGGTGATGAGAGGAAGTCCATTGGCGGGCAGAGGGAGGAGATGGAGCTAGATGGGCCGACATTCTGCTGATTTTCTCATCGATGAAAAATCCGATCTCAATACAGTTTCCTGTTCCCAAAAGTAGAATATTTGTTTTACAAAAAAATTTATTGCATTGTTTAGAAGGAGCGCAAGGCCAAATTGAGTTCTTGCACGCAAAGAGTTGACGTTCCCTAACGGAAATATGCAATTAAATGCTAAGACACACCAATAGGATCGAGCTAGTTCGTGCTTGGCTCTGCCCAACTCCTTGCTTGTTCTGCCCACTGTGCTTCATTTGCTCCCATTGGAAAAGACACAGATGAACTATCTTAGGTTAGTTCTATAATCTTTGTCCACACTGTGGTTCTTGCAAAGATTTGGTGCTCTCCCTCTCACCTCTCAGACCAATCCCAGACAGTCATAGCTAAATTATTCCTTGAGAAATAGTTGTTGTTTATTTTTGACCATTTTAATGGAAAACTATTGCAGTAAGTGACTTAATTGTTACCCAGAAATGATAAACCTCTGACCCACCTGTGAGATGTTGACCAGCAGGCTGGCGTTGTTGACGTTGCCCACCCTGATGAGGCCTGACTGCATGAGGCCTCTCTGGGCCTGAGAGCCGGGTACGTTGGCCCTGGGGGCCAGCAGCAGAGGAGGGGGGCCAGAGACCCCTGAGACAGACCCTGACAGCTGCTGTTGCTGCTGCTGCCGGAGAGACTGGATCTGCTGGGGAGACACAGCGATTGGCTACCCGGGACACACATGGGGGACAGGGGAGAGAGTGGACAGAGGAGGAGAAGAGGGCAGGGCAGGGATAGAGGGGGCCAACATAGGTCAGACAGAGGACATATAGGAAAGGACAAGGGACAGTCAACAGAGCACAGAACAATTATAGGGACAAAGCAGTAATATGTGGAGGAGGGTGGAGAGATAGGGAGGGGAATGGGACACAGAGACAGAGAGAGAGAGAAAAGAAAACAGGTGAGCATAGTCTAAGACACAAAACTCAGTCATTTTGAGTATTGATATCAGCTGATGACCAGTTTGGCAGGTAGATTGTGGCCTGTCTTACCAGTGCCCCTCTGACCAGGGGTGGCATGATGATCTGGGAGTTGTGGGAGCCATGTTTGGAGGAGATCTGCTGCCCACCCCTCACCAGAGGAGGAGGAATGACTGTGCCCAAACTCCTACCTGACACCACCTTGGGATGAAATGAAATGATGCAATAAACAGAAACATGGTTAACATGATAAACTTGTTTGTGAATTAAAGCTTGTTTGTGTGAGACAGGTGACTGACCTGCTGGGAGCCTTTACTGGCTGTGATGGATCCCCGGATCAGAGATGGTGGAGCCGCAGAACCCGACAATCCTGAAGGCTGTGGAACAAGACAGAGATGGAGAGAATGAGTTGTGTATGTGTTTGTGTGTGTCTATTGGTAAGTGTGCGGAGTTATGCATCTGGGTGAATGTATTTGTGTTGGCCTGTGTGGCTTTGTCTGTATTTGTGTATATGGGTTTGTCTGTATCAGTGTCTGTATCAGTGTCTGTATCAGTGTCTGTATCAGTGTCTGTGTCTGTGAGAGACTGGGATCTGAACTCCAGTCTTCCGCTCTGGGAAACCAAATTCCCTCCTGGGCGAGGGGGACACTGATTTTAAGTGGCAGCCAGGGCTACCTCATCGCGACAGAGTGAGTCCAGCTCACCTTGGCTACATGTGTCCATACCTTCTGCAACGCATCCTTCTGTATCTGGCTCTGGCGTAGTTTCTTCAGCAGCACCAGCTTGGCCTCCTCCAGTCTCAGCTCCTCCTTCAACTGTTTGATGATGCGATCCCTCTCCTCTGGCCTGCTCTTCTACACAGACAACAGATAAAGACCAGTTAGACCAAAGAGAAAGACCAGTGCAGCATAAAGAGATCAGAGCTTCAATCCACAAAGCGTAGGAGTGCTGATCTAGGATCAGAAGACCATAGAAAGAGACTGGTATGAGGAACATCATGGGAGGGTCAGAGAAAGTATGGTATAGCTCTTTCACTAACCATGAGTAGGTCTGTGTCCAGCTCATTGAAGTGGTTCAAGCCGTTCATCGGCGGACTGCAGGAGTCGTTATCCGACAGGATGATTACATCATCATCATCATCATCATCATCATCTAGGGACGGGGGACGCTTCTCGCTCTTTATGGAGCTAATCGAAGAAGACGGAAGAAGGAAAAGAAGAAGAAAGTGGTTTACATTGAATCTGAAAAGGTGTAGAGAGAAGTGTAGTAACCCATGTTGTCCACAAGGTGGTAACAAGTCATTCATAATATCTTCTGTAGTTTTACTTCTCACAAAGTGGCACCTCTAGAATAAGAGAGATATAGGTGGCACCTTGCTAGCCTCTTTGCATGCCACAGATTAACTAATAATGTAGGCCTACTCATGGATATGATATGTACAGCACATTATCAAGTCATTAAAGAGTGTTACATCTGCATTGCTTGCAGTTTGGGGTTTTAGGCTTTAGGTTTCTGCTGATGTAAAAAGGACTTTCTAAATACATTTGATTTGATCCGTTAAAGAACAGGGATCTTTTGGGACCGAGGGAACAGGGGAAGATATTCAAGAGGGAACTGTTTGGATCAGTTCTCTGTCATCTACAGTCTCTACTATCAGATAACCGTCCGCAGAAATGGCCCCCTTCCCCCTCACCCTCTTCTTCTTACCAGGAAACATAAAGCTGTGTTAACATGATAAGGAGTAGGAGGGAACTGCGTTATAAACACCTCACACCTAGACAAGCCGTGTCTCTATTGGAAGGCTACCATTTATATCTGTTGTATGTTAGACGTGGGTGGGCCAGTGGCTGTTTGAGTTTGAATAGCATCAATGAAATGTATTTTATTGCTGTAAACTTGTATGGATATGAATTACCCAGTTTAAAGTGTGACGTAGAGTAAATTACAAATTCTAATGAGACAAATTGTAAATTCTCAAAAGTGGGCATTAAAAGAATGTTTAATGAGTAAGGAGGGACAACCAGCCTCCTCCTCCTTAGCACCTTGAGTGTGTCTCCTTCCCAGGGTTTAACAGCACCATCACCACTTCCTGTGGATTAATCACTCTTCCAAAGCAGGTCACATGACCTTCCACTCAGGCATCATCACGTGACCCTGCCTCTCACTCTGCCCCCCTCCCCTCGCTGTTCCTTCCACAGTGGAAACCATGGCAACAGCCAGTTGGAACCGGTTTATGACACACAGGCTTCATTTCGTGGAGGGGAGTTTTAAAGGCTCTCCACAGTGATTTCACAGTTTCTCACGTTCCAAAAATTCAGCCGCACAAAAGTACATAGAGAGCTACGCAAACAAAGCTCAGTCGGCTCCGGATCCGTGGAGCCCTTTAGGGTTCAGGTAGTGAGAGGGGAAAAAGGAGGGAGGGTCAGACGGGAAATTTTGAAGGACATATTTATTTTGGAGACTGCACCGCCCCCCTCCCCTTCCCCACGAATTCTAAAACTTTTGTTTATTGGGGGAAACTGATCTGAAGTCTGTTTTAAATGGCATAGAGTAAATGCTACTACTAGTACTAGAGTAAAAGGAGCTGATCTCGCATCAGTTTTTAAGAGAATAAAAACAGTTTGTTCTCACCCTCTAGAGGTGCTCATGTCCAGAGCCTGCTCTCCTGTCTGGACCTCCACTTTAATGGTAGCCTTCACCTCCGTTGACGTCATCATACTGCTGGCCACCTTCGGCTCTGACCGCACAGTCCGGTTCTGCCCATCTAGATGCATCTCACTCTTCACCCTTACCTGGTCGCTGCGGTCATTACGCTCAGTCCGGTTCTCTAAGCTCTGTTCTGATTGTTTCAGGGCCGGGTCCTGCTCTTGCTCATTTGCTGGTTGTGATGGTAACACTAACGGTAATGTTAACCGGGGTAGTTCTGGTTCCGTTACCTTCTCAGGCTGAACCACAGGCTTAACCAGAGGTTTAACCAGGTCCTTGTCATCCTTTGTGGTTTCGGGTTGTGGTTTATTTGGGCTCTCATGATCCTGGTCCGGAGCTCCAGTCTCGGCCCCGTCTAGTTTGAGCTTTTTGCTGTCAGACTCAGTGGGAGGGGCTTCAGAATCAGGGGGTGGGATTTCCCTCCCCAGCGCCCTCTTCTGGCTGCGTGTCTGACGAACAGCCTCCTCAGACATCCCCCTACAAAGATAAGGAGAGAAGAAGAGTTGGTCAGCCATTCACTGGAATAGACAAAGCTGACGTCAATAGATA